>NC_054711.1:8460942-8800942 GCF_016097555.1 Gigantopelta aegis | reverse complement strand
AAAACTGTGTGTAGAAAGTATTGCGAGTAGTCAACACTGGCCAAAACTGTATGTGGAAAGTATTGCGGTGTACTTGCCAAAACTGTGTGTGGAAAGTATATAGCGATGTCAACTGTTACAAAAGACACAGGCTTTTAGCCATGATCAGAGGTGAAAGGTCATACCGTGTGTTGTTTTAATTAATCGGGAAGCTGTTGTTCAGTGGTATACAGGGTTTGTAGCGGTTTTTTAATTCCTTCAAAGTCTTTGAATTTGAAATTATTATTTTTTTAGCTCTTTGAAAGTCTTTGAATTCTCACAAATCATAGCCAAAGCAATGATGATATCTTTTACAGCTGCATGCATTTGATATTTTCCACTTACAAGGTTTAATCTGCCATGATGCATGTAAAAAAGCTAAAATATTGGCCATGGGCAGCAACGTAAACAAACTGATTTGGTATTTTTATCGCATTCTATTGTTTTTGACAGCTGTGTAAAAGTCTTTGAAAGTCTTTGAAAATAGAAGGCAAAAGTCTTTGAAAGTCTTTAAATTTGTTTGGTCTTTAAAGGCATATTGTCACAGACCACTGACCTATTTAATGATCTAACAAAGTATTACCTGAACAAATATAATTTGATTTGTCCCTAAATGTACTTTATTCAACCATCTTCATAACCACGATACTCCATTTATTAATGACATTTTGTAAAAAATAATTGAATTATGGCAATGGTCCATAATTCAAAAATAAAAATTGCCGAGATGGATGACATGGATTTCACTCCATCATGGTTCAGTTAAGGTGATGCGATAGCTAGATTTGGTTTCCAACAATTAATGTAATTTTTATTTATTATCCATTTTTAGAGAAATAAGGTCCTTAAATCTGTGACAGTATGCCTTTAATGCTATGAACCCTGTTATATGAGTACATATATCACCATTTTGCTCTCGGTGAAGTTAGTAACGCATTGCCACAAGTAACATTTTCAACTGGGTGATTGGTAGATTGACAATTATCAGCTAAACATTTGGGGCTGAATTGTACAAAGTCTGTTTATGTCTTACACATGTGTAACTACATACATTTACAATGCTTAAACACCTGTTTATGTCTCACACATGTGTAACTACATACATTTACAATGCTTAAACACCTGTTTATGTCTTACACATGTAACTACATACATTGACAATGCTTAAACACCTGTTTATGTCTCACACATGTGTAACTACATACATTTACACTGCTTAAACACCTGTTTAAGTCTCACACATGTGTAACTACATACATTTACACTGCTTAAACACCTGTTTATGTCTCACACATGTGTAACTACATACATTGACAATGCTTAAACACCTGTTTATGTCTCACACATGTGTAACTACATACATTTACACTGCTTAAACACCTGTTTATGTGTCACACATGTAACTACATACATTTACAATGCTTAAACACCTGTTTATGTCTTACACATGTAACTACATACATTGACAATGCTTAAACACCTGTTTATGTCTTACACACGTGTAACTACATACATTGACAATGCTTAAACACCTGTTTATGTCTTACACACGTGTAACTACATACATTGACAATGCTTAAACACCTGTTTTTCTCTCACACATGTGTAACTACATACATTTACAATGCTTAAACACCTGTTTATGTCTTACACATGAAACTACATACATTGACAATGCTTAAACACCTGTTTATGTCTCACACACATGTAACTACATACATTGACAATGCTTAAACACCTGTTTATGTCTTACACATGTAACTACATACATTGACAATGCTTAAACACCTGTTTATGTCTTACACATGTAACTACATACATTTACAATGCTTAAACACCTGTTTATGTCTCACACATGTGTAACTACATACATTTACACTGCTTAAACACCTGTTTATGTCTTACACATGTAACTACATACATTGACAATGCTTAAACACCTGTTTATGTCTCACACACATGTAACTACATACATTGACAATGCTTAAACACCTGTTTATGTCTCACACACATGTAACTACATACATTGACAATGCTTAAACACCTGTTTATGTCTTACACATGTAACTACATACATTGACACTGCTTAAACACCTGTTTATGTCTTACACACATGTAACTACATACATTGACAATGCTTAAACACCTGTTTATGTCTTACACATGTAACTACATACATTGACAATGCTTGAACACCTGTTTATGTCTCACACACATGTAACTACATACATTGACACTGCTTAAACACCTGTTTATGTCTTACACATGTAACTACATACATTGACAATGCTTAAACACCTGTTTATGTCTTACACATGTAACTACATACATTGACAATGCTTAAACACCTGTTTATGTCTCACACACATGTAACTACATACATTGACAATGCTTAAACACCTGTTTATGTCTTACACATGTAACTACATACATTTACAATGCTTAAACACCTGTTTATGTCTTACACATGTAACTACATACATTGACAATGCTTAAACACCTGTTTATGTCTCACACACATGTAACTACATACATTGACAATGCTTAAACACCTGTTTATGTCTCACACACATGTAACTACATACATTGACACTGCTTAAACACCTGTTTATGTCTCACACACATGTAACTACATACATTTACACTGCTTGAACACCTGTTTATGTCTCACACATGTAACTACATACATTTACAATGCTTAAACACCTGTTTGTCTTACACACATGTAACTACATACATTGACAATGCTTAAACACCTGTTTATGTCTTACACACGTGTAACTACATACATTGACAATGCTTAAACACCTGTTTTTCTCTCACACACGTGTAACTACATACATTGACAATGCTTAAACACCTGTTTTTCTCTCACACATGTGTAACTACATACATTTACACTGCTTAAACACCTGTTTATGTCTTACACATGTAACTACATACATTGACACTGCTTAAACACCTGTTTATGTCTTACACACGTGTAACTACATACATTTACAATGCTTAAACACCTGTTTATGTCTTACACACATGTAACTACATACATTTACACTGCTTAAACACCTGTTTATGTCTTACACACGTGTAACTACATACATTTACAATGCTTAAACACCTGTTTATGTCTTACACACGTGTAACTACATACATTTACACTGCTTAAACACCTGTTTATGTCTTACACGTGTGTAACTACATACATTTAAAATGCCTAAACACCTGTTTATGTCTTACATGTGTGTAACTACATACATTTACAATGCTTAAACACCTTTTTATGTCTTACACGTGTGTAACTACATACATTTACAATGCTTAAACACCTGTTTATGTCTTACACGTGTGTAACTACATATATTTACAATGCTTAAATACCTTTTTATGTCTTACACGTGTGTAACTACATAAGTTTACAATGCTTCTTACACGCGTGTAACTACATACATTTACAATGCTTAAACACCTTTTTATGTCTTACACGCATGTAACTACATACATTTACAATGCTTAAACACCTGTTTATGTCTTACACGCGTGTAACTACATACATTTACAATGCTTAAACACCTGTTTATGTCTTACACGCGTGTAACTATATACATTTACAATGCTTAAACACCTGCTTCGTAAATTTGGCCCATTTTGTTTCAAATGGTTCATAATTAATTAAAGCAATGTTTTGGATAGTACTAATATCTGTGTCCTATTTTTTCTCATCCGATCCAGTGCACCACAACTGGTCAAAGGCCGTGGTATGTGCTATCCTGTCTGTGGGAAAATGCATATAAAAGATCCCTTGCTGCATTAGTAAAAATGTAGCGGGTTTCCTCTGATGACCATATGTCAGAATTACCAAATGTTTGACATCCAATAGCCGATGACTAATTAATGAATGTGCTCTAGTGGTATTGTTAAACAAAAACAAACTTTAAACTTTATTTTGATTTCACAAAAATACAAAATGATCTTACATATTAGTTGTTTCAAGCGTTGGCATTTCCAAGGCACATGTTTGATTAAACTTAGCAATATTTCACTTGAACTGGTGTAACAAAGACTATGGTATGTGCTATCCTGTCTATAGGATGGTGCATATAAAATATCTCATGCTGCTAATCGAAAAGAGTAGCCCATGAAGTGGTGACAGCGAGTTTCCTCTCTCAATATTTGCGTGGTCCTTAACCATATGTCCGATGCCATATAACCGTAAATAAAATGTGTTGAGTGCGTTGTTAAATAAAACATTTCCTTCCTTCCTTCCTTCCTTCCTTCCTTCCTTCCTTATTTCCTTTCTTTGCTTATAAAACGTTTAGGGTCCAGACTCAACACTCTGATAGAAACTTTAATGTCATGGTAACACCAGACCAAAATGTATTGTGTGTGATGTCATAAAGCATCTGAGTCTAGACTGTAATGGTTTATAAACACGGACCCTGTGTATAAAGGAAGGAAGGAAACTGGGTTTTACGTGCCCCTATCTACAGAGGTTCAGGCACGCCCACTTCGGATTTAGCCTCTGACTTCGCCAGTGACCAACTCCGGAGCAGGACGGGGGGGAGTGAGTTTGAGGTGGGCGGAATTTGGAAAAAAGCCATTTAGTACGGTCAAACGCGAGCGCAGACCAAATAGCAGACACTTCGCAGACCTCAAGTAACACCGAGTGGGAGCCGTGCTCTGATTGGCTGAATTTCGATACCTCGGTCAAACTTGTCAAGTACCTAAGCTATCTGCGTCTAAAACTGTCTGGACTAAAAAGTTAAACCAAAAGTTAGTTTTGACTGCTCGGCCGAAAGGGTTTTAAGGTGATTTGAGCAATTTAGACGGACTGCCGAAAATAAAAGGTTACCGACTGTTTACAAAAAAATAAACAAAGTTTTTGAAATGATGGCCTAAAGATTAAAGTCTAGTAAAGTCCATACTCACGGAGGCAAAGGAGGTTGGTAGAGGGGATGTCGTCAAGGAGAAGCGATGAACAGGGATGCGTCAAGATGTTGGAGGGCTTGCCGGTATGTGGACTTGGCGATGATCTCGGTGAGAGGACGGTAGTCTTCCCCGGCAACGGTCTTTATGACGCGATGGATGGTCGGGTTGTCCATTTCATCGAGAAGCATTCCTTGGTGGAAAAGTCCCTTCCAGTGCACGGTGAGACAAATCCCACGCCCATCCTGCATCGTGACCCTGCGCACCGTGTATTCTCCTTCGGTTCGTGGCAGAGGTTCGTAGGATTCTTGTCTAGGTTCGCAGAGTAGCTGACGAACATCCCCGAGGTTAGTCTTGACGAGCCTGGAGTAGCGAGTTGGTAACTTGCCGGCCTGGAGTGATCAAGGCTGTCCACAGGACAGATCTTCAGTTGGAGCTGTAGGCGGTGTCGGCGGTTGAGGTGGCGGGCTTGGCTTGACTGGTTGGTCGCCTGGGGAAGCAATCGCCTTCCGCTTTTCACTGGCCGCAAGACGGGCCTGGGACTCTACGGCGGCACTCTTCCGAGGTGGAGGTGGCAGCACTGGAATCCCGGGAGTCGAAGTCTGCGGAGTTGTGGGGGGCGATTCCATCAGGGCCTGGTTCAGGTCCGGGTCCGCCCCTGGCACGTCAACAGCTGGGTCCGGCTGAGCTGGATCGGCTGGTCTCGCTGGTGTAGACCGATGCTGGGGGTGAACTACGGGATAAGTCGCCGCTGGCAGTTGAGCTGTCGGTTTTGACCTCCCCTGGTCCGCCCTGGCGCGTTGGTCTTCCTCCGGCTTCGCTTCCTTGTTCGGTTGGGTACCGGGTCACCGTACACTAAAGTCACGGAAGCCTGTGACCCGGTGTACGATACCCGGTATTCCAATAACATTCCATAACTGGTGATGAGCACGGACACACATCTAGCTTCATCTTAATCAAAAGTCGGAGAAAGTACAGAATGAGTATAAAGCATCTGAGTCTAGACTGTAATGGTTTATAAACACGGACCCTGTGTATAAAGCATCCGAGTCTAGACTGTAATGGTTTATAAACACGGACCCTGTGTATAAAGCATCCGAGTCTAGACTGTAATGGTTTATATACACGGACCCTGTGTATAAAGCATCCGAGTCTAGACTGTAATGGTTTATATACACGGACCCTGTGTATAAAGCATCCGAGTCTAGACTGTAATGGTTTATATACACGGACCCTGTGTATAAAGCATCCGAGTCTAGACTGTAATGGTTTATATACACGGACCCTGTGTATAAAGCATCCGAGTCTAGACTGTAATGGTTTATATACACGGACCCTGTGTATAAAGCATCCGAGTCTAGACTGTAATGGTTTATAAACACGGACCCTGTGTATAAAGCATCCGAGTCTAGACTGTAATGGTTTATATACACGGACCCTGTGTATAAAGCATCCGAGTCTAGACTGTAATGGTTTATATACACGGACCCTGTGTATAAAGCATCCGAGTCTAGACTGTAATGGTTTATATACACGGACCCTGTGTATAAAGCATCCGAGTCTAGACTGTAATGGTTTATATACACGGACCCTGTGTATAAAGCATCCGAGTCTAGACTGTAATGGTTTATAAACACGGACCCTGTGTATAAAGCATCCGAGTCTAGACTGTAATGGTTTATATACACGGACCCTGTGTATAAAGCATCCGAGTCTAGACTGTAATGGTTTATAAACACGGACCCTGTGTATAAAGCATCCGAGTCTAGACTGTAATGGTTTATATACACGGACCCTGTGTATAAAGCATCCGAGTCTAGACTGTAATGGTTTATAAACACGGACCCTGTGTATAAAGCATCCGAGTCTAGACTGTAATGGTTTATAAACACGGACCCTGTGTATAAAGCATCCGAGTCTAGACTGTAATGGTTTATAAACACGGACCCTGTGTATAAAGCATCCGAGTCTAGACTGTAATGGTTTATAAACACGGACCCTGTGTATAAAGCATCCGAGTCTAGACTGTAATGGTTTACATACATGGACCCTGTGTATAAAGCATCCGAGTCTAGACTGTAATGGTTTATAAACACGGACCCTGTTTGCATGTTGGTTAAGCAACCTTAAGGTTAAAGTTTGTTTTGTTTAATGACACCACTGGAGCACATTGATTTATTAATCATCGGCTATTGGATGTTTGATGCATGGTCCGTTTGGGATCAATCCCCGTCAGTGGGCCCATTAGGCTGTTTCTCATTCCACCCAGTGCACCATGACTGGTATATCAAAGGTCATGGTATTTGCTGTCCTGTCTGTAGAATGGTGCATATAAAAGAACCTAATTTTAGGTAATGTCTTTTGAGTGTTAATGTTAGACTAAACAATAGGTTAATTTTAACTAATCTGTAATGTGGGCTTTATTTCTGCTGTAATAATCCCTGTTTAGTGAAATACTTTACAAGATAGGTTTTATTTGCACTTTAATAATTCTAGTTTTATAATAGACTTTCTACAATATTATTGGTTTTATTTGCACTTTAATAATCCCAGGTTTATAATAGACTTTCTACAATATTATTGGTTTTATTTGCACTTTAATAATTCCAGTTTTATAATAGACTTTCTACAATATTATAGGTTTTATTTGCACTTTAATAATTCCAGTTTTATAATAGACTTTCTACAATATTATTGGTTTTATTTGCACTTTAATAATCCCAGGTTTATAATAGACTTTCTACAATATTATTGGTTTTATTTGCACTTTAATAATTCCAGTTTTATAATAGACTTTCTACAATATTATAGGTTTTATTTGCACTTTAATAATTCCAGTTTTATAATAGACTTTCTACAATATTATTGGTTTTATTTGCACTTTAATCATTCCAGTTTTATAATAGACTTTCTACAATATTATAGGTTTTATTTGCACTTTAATAATTCTAGTTTTATAATAGACTTTCTACAATATTATTGGTTTTATTTGCACTTTAATAATTCTAGTTTTATAATAGACTTTCTACAATATTATTGGTTTTATTTGCACTTTAATAATTCTAGTTTTATAATAGACTTTCTACAATATTATTGGTTTTATTTGCACTTTAATAATCCCAGTTTGATGATAGACTTTTCAATGTACATGTAGGTTTTATTTTAAAGTTAATAATCTTCCTTGGAAGACTTTTTTTTTTTACATTATAGGGTTTATTCACATTAATGTTTCAGTTTGATGCTAGACTTTCTACAATATAAGTTTTATTTTCTCTTTAATAATCCCTAATTTTAGGTACACATAGTGTCCATTGAGTGTTGATGTTACACTATACAATATCGGTGAGGTTAATTTTACCTGAAATGTTTTTAATTTAGGTTTTATTTTCACCTTAATAATCCTTATTTAGTGAGATACTTTACAATATAGGCTTTATTTTCAAGTTAATAATCCATACTTAGTGATAGACTTTCTACAATAAAGGTTTTATTTTCACTTTAATAATCCCCAATTTGAGTGTTGATGTCAGAATATACAGTATCTAGGTTAATTTTACTTTAAATATCTGTAATTTAGGTTTTATTTTCACCTTGATAATCCCTATTTAGTGAGATACTTTACAACATAGGTTTTATTTTCAAGTTAATAATCCCTATTTAGTGAGATACTTTACAATTTAGGTTTTATTTTCAAGTTAATAATCCCTATTTAGTGAGATACTTTACAATTTAGGTTTTATTTTCAAGTTAATAATCCCTATTTAGTGAGATACTTTACAATTTAGGTTTTATTTTCAAGTTAATAATCCCTATTTAGTGAAATACTTTACAATTTAGGTTTTATTTTCAAGTTAATAATCCCTATTTAGTGAAATACTTTACAATTTAGGTTTTATTTTCACCTTAATAATCCCTATTTAGTGAGATACTTTACAATTTAGGTTTTATTTTCAAGTTAATAATCCCTATTTAGTGAGATACTTTACAATTTAGGTTTTATTTTCAAGTTAATAATCCCTATTTAGTGAAATACTTTACAATTTAGGTTTTATTTTCAAGTTAATAATCCATACTTAGTGAGATACTTTACAATTTAGGTTTTATTTTCACCTTAATAATCCCTATTTAGTGAGATACTTTACAATTTAGGTTTTATTTTCAAGTTAATAATCCCTATTTAGTGAGATACTTTACAATTTAGGTTTTATTTTCACCTTAATAATCCCTATTTAGTGAGATACTTTACAATTTAGTTTTTATTTTCACCTTAATAATCCCTATTTAGTGAGATACTTTACAAGATAGGTTTTATTTTCACCTTAATAATCCCTATTTAGTGAGATACTTTACAATTTAGGTTTTATTTTCATCTTAATAATCCCTATTTAGTGAGATACTTTACAATTTAGGTTTTATTTTCACCTTAATAATCCCTATTTAGTGAGATACTTTACAATATAGGTTTTATTTTCACCTTAATAATCCCTATTTAGTGAAATACTTTACAATTTAGGTTTTATTTTCACCTTAATAATCCCTATTTAGTGAGATACTTTACAATTTAGGTTTTATTTTCACCTTAATAATCCCTATTTAGTGAGATACTTTACAATTTAGGTTTTATTTTCAAGTTAATAATCCCTATTTAGTGAGATACTTTACAATTTAGGTTTTATTTTCACCTTAATAATCCCTATTTAGTGAGATACTTTACAATTTAGGTTTTATTTTCACCTTAATAATCCCTATTTAGTGAGATACTTTACAATTTAGGTTTTATTTTCAAGTTAATAATCCCTATTTAGTGAGATACTTTACAATTTAGGTTTTATTTTCACCTTAATAATCCCTATTTAGTGAAATACTTTACAATTTAGGTTTTATTTTCAAGTTAATAATCCCTATTTAGTGAAATACTTTACAATTTAGGTTTTATTTTCAAGTTAATAATCCCTATTTAGTGAGATACTTTACAATTTAGGTTTTATTTTCACCTTAATAATCCCTATTTAGTGAAATACTTTACAATTTAGGTTTTATTTTCAAGTTAATAATCCCTATTTAGTGAGATACTTTACAATTTAGGTTTTATTTTCACCTTAATAATCCCTATTTAGTGAGATACTTTACAATTTAGGTTTTATTTTCACCTTAATAATCCCTATTTAGTGAGATACTTTACAATATAGGTTTTATTTTCACCTTAATAATCCCTATTTAGTGAAATACTTTACAATTTAGGTTTTATTTTCACCTTAATAATCCCTATTTAGTGAGATACTTTACAATTTAGGTTTTATTTTCACCTTAATAATCCCTATTTAGTGAGATACTTTACAATTTAGGTTTTATTTTCAAGTTAATAATCCCTATTTAGTGAGATACTTTACAATTTAGGTTTTATTTTCAAGTTAATAATCCCTATTTAGTGAGATACTTTACAATATAGGTTTTATTTTCACCTTAATAATCCCTATTTAGTGAAATACTTTACAATTTAGGTTTTATTTTCACCTTAATAATCCCTATTTAGTGAGATACTTTACAATTTAGGTTTTATTTTCACCTTAATAATCCCTATTTAGTGAGATACTTTACAATTTAGGTTTTATTTTCAAGTTAATAATCCCTATTTAGTGAGATACTTTACAATTTAGGTTTTATTTTCACCTTAATAATCCCTATTTAGTGAAATACTTTACAATTTAGGTTTTATTTTCAAGTTAATAATCCCTATTTAGTGAGATACTTTACAATTTAGGTTTTATTTTCACCTTAATAATCCCTATTTAGTGAAATACTTTACAATTTAGGTTTTATTTTCAAGTTAATAATCCCTATTTAGTGAGATACTTTACAATTTAGGTTTTATTTTCACCTTAATAATCCCTATTTAGTGAGATACTTTACAATTTAGGTTTTATTTTCACCTTAATAATCCCTATTTAGTGAGATACTTTACAATATAGGTTTTATTTTCACCTTAATAATCCCTATTTAGTGAGATACTTTACAATTTAGGTTTTATTTTCACCTTAATAATCCCTATTTAGTGAGATACTTTACAATATAGGTTTTATTTTCACCTTAATAATCCCTATTTAGTGAGATACTTTACAATTTAGGTTTTATTTTCACCTTAATAATCCCTATTTAGTGAGATACTTTACAATATAGGTTTTATTTTCAAGTTAATAATCTCTGTTTTATGATAGACTTTCTACAAAATTATAGGTTTATTTTCACTTTAATAATCCCAGTTATATGATAGACTTTTCAACAGAGATTTTATTTTCAAGGTACTACTCCATACTTGGTAATCGACTTTCTACTATATCTATATAGGTTTTATTTTTAAGTTAATAATTCCTAATTTTAAGGTAGTGTCTATTGAGTGTTGATGTTGGACTAAACAGTATCTATCTAGGTTAATTTTACCTCAAATATACGTGATTGGGTTTTATTTTCACCGTAATAATCCATATTTACTGAGACACTTTACAATATAGGTTTTTATTCTCCGAAGTTGATAATCTCTGTGTTATGATAGACTTTCTACAAAATTATAGGTTTTATTTTCACTTTAATAATCCCAGTTATATGATAGACTTTTCAATATAGATTTTATTTTCAAGATGTTAGACTAAACAGTATATCTAGGTTAATTTTACCTCAGATATCTGTAATTTAGGTTTTATTTTCACCTTAATAATCCTTGTTTTGTGTTAGACTTTCTACAATATTATAGGTTTTATTTTCAATTTAATAATCCATACTTGATGATAGACTTTCTACAATATAGGTTTTATTTTCACTTTAATAATCCCTAATTTTAGGTACATGTAGTGTCTGTTGGGTGTTGATGTTAGACTATGCAGTATCTAGGTTAATTTTACTTTAAATATCTGTAATTTAGGTTTTATTTTCACCTTAATAATCCCTTTTCGGAGATAGACTGTGTACAGTATAAAGAGATTCCACAACACTCTGTAGCTTACTGCAGGGCAAATTGCAAGGGAGGCACAAGTTAAAGGTTCGGCTATGCGGACAAAAAATCAATAGCACAAATAGTCGTCATTGAAAGTAGATTGGCAGTGATCTGGGCCGAGGGAACTTATTGATTTCTCTTCTGTTTCCATGGCAGCAATGGCGCAGTTTTACCATATATAGACGTAAAGATACGAATGGCGCGTTTTCATTGATGGAGAGTGCAAGAGATGCAAATATAGCAACTCATTGTGTGCCAGGAATTACCATGTACCCCCAGTAGCGTGCGGATTCCTATACAGGCTCTAAGTGAGCAGAAACGTAGCTCTTGGTTGACGTCTACTAGCATCGTCGGGTCAAAGAATTACACAAAAAATTGCAAGAAAAGTGAAACAAATTGGAAGAAAAGTTTTACAAATTGTAGGGAAAGTGTGTTATTTCTGTTAATGGACAACCAGAGAAGGTTGTTTTCTTCATGATATTGTATATTTACATTTTTCTTGGATGATTTTTTGGTTGTTTGCTCAAAGATTCTTAAGGAGAGATATAATATTATAGTGCTGTTCAAAATGGAGTCTTTTTATATGGATCATACCAGAATGAAGTCACAAGCATCAGGTAACTTGTTAGATCCACTTAGACAGGTTGTCATAGTTTTTTTAAATATCGTCATGGTTTTATTTCTAGTTTATTGTTCGGTACGTACTGAGGGGGCGGGAACTGGCTCGGTCGTTAGAACGTTCACCTGAGATGGTTGCGTTGTAAGATGATGGGTCCCATTCTTTGAGATTTTACCTCCATCTCAATCAGTACCTCATGCTAGGTATATTAAATACTGTGGTATGTGTGATCCTGTCTAGGGGAAAATGCATATAAAAGATCCTTTACTGTTAATGAACAATCCTTGCTATGGATAGAGCTCTCTGGCGAAGTCACAGGTTGTGCCCATGACAGGCATGTTTGAACAGTTATCTGATGGAAGCATGCCAAAAATTATCCACACCCACATGAAAAATGTAGATTGTTTTCTCAAAGACTATTTGTTAAAATTATCAAATGTTTGACATCCAGTGGCCGATGATTAATAAATCAATGTAATCTAGTGGTGTCATTAAACAAAACATATTTTAGCTTTCACTATGTACAGATGCTGTATGTTGCTTAGTTTGTTAGAGTAATAACCTGTGGTATAGCGTACACACCAAACAGCCATAGTTTGAAATGTGCTGAGGTGTCATAAAAAATTTCTTTCCTCAAAGGGCGAGACGTAGCCCAGTGGTAAAGTGTTCACTTGATGCATGGTCGGTTTAGGATCGATCCCTGTCAGTGGACCCATTGGGCTATTTCCAGCCAGTGCTCGGTGGAACATACCCCAGTGGTAAAGCAATTGCTTGATGCTCGGTCGGTTTGGGATCGATTCCCATCGGTGGGTCCATTGGGCTATTTCTCATTCTAACCAGTCTAAGACTGTAAAGTTTTATAAACATGGAACCTGTTTGCATGTTGGTTAACCAACTTCAAAAGTTGTAGTTTAAAATGTGCTGAGGTGTCGTTAAATACACATTCCTTTCTTTTCCTTTCTAAATCAAGTGTTACAGTGACCTATTTTTCACCTAATGGCATGTCTAAACAATGTGCTGGGGCGCTGTTGAACAAAGTTTTCATTCCAGTGTGTGTGCGTGCATGCATGTATGTGTGTGTAATATTTATCATTTTATAACATTTAGTTATACATTACTTAATAAGATATGTTTAAAGTAGGTCACAATTTATTTACTAAAATTATATATACAAACTATTTTCCATACAACTGACATATTAGACAACAGACAATAGTTTATTTACTAAATTATATCAAGGAAGGAAGGAAGGAATCGTGTTTTATTTAACAATGCACTCAATTATTGTTTTATGGTTAAGGACCACACAGATAATGAGAGAGGAAACCTGCTTCTGCCATGCGATGGGATACTCTTTTCAATTAGCAGCAAGGGATCTTTTTATATGCAGCATCTCACAGACAGGATAGAACATACCACATCCTTTGATATACCAGTCGTGGTGTACTGGATGGAATGAGAAATAGCCCAATGGGCCCACCGATGGGGATCGATCCTAGATCAATGGCATATAAGGAGAACTCTTTACTACTGAGCTTCATCACCAATTATATACTAAATTATATCAATTTAATAGCTAAAATAGTTTATTCATACTACTTCCCATACAACTGAAACAGTTGGTTGAGAATGTGTCAATGAGGAATATTTTAACATATTTGCATGACAATAAAATACATTTCCTGTAAACAGATTGCACATTAGGCAACATGCTGCTGTAAAGTAAGCTAATACAGAAGCAGATCCAAGTGGTGGAGGGGTGGGGGGGTGGGGGTGAGCCTGTCCCCCATAAATATATTCAAGTGCCTATTTTTGTTTTACTTTACTTTCTCTTTTATTAGGTTGCCCTTTTTACAAGTTGGTCCATGTGCACTTTTTCATCTCCCCCCCCCCCCCCCCAACAAAGATATTTCCTGGATCTGCCCCTGAGTTAATCCCTTCAATATGGTAAAAATAGCGTCTAAATTCAGTCTTGTTAATGACTATATCTTGCCAGAGGCAGATCTGGAGAGTGGGTGGTGGGAAAGGAGGTCCTGTCCCACCCACAAATATATTCATGTGTTCTTTTTTCCTTCATTTAATTATTTCCTTTATTGAATGCCCTTTTTGATGGGTTGATTCATTTAGTTTTTTTTTAACTCGGTCCCCCACGAAAAAAGTTCCTGGATCTACCCCTGGTCTAATCCCTCTAATATGGTGAGACTAGCTTCTAACTTCAGTCTGCTAATGAATGTATCTTGCCAGAGGTTGATCTAAGGGGGGTCAGATATTTTCTTCTTTTAAACTGTTTATTTCATTTGAATGTCCTTTTGACAGTGTGATTCATTTTCTCTTTTTAACTTAGTCTCCCCTTCCCAAAAAAACAACAACCCCAAACAACTTCCTGGTTGCTTTTTTCACAAGTTGGTCCAGTGCACGTTTTCCATTAGTCCCCCCCCCCCCCCCCCCCACATAAATCTTTTCTGTATCTGCCCCTGAGCTAATCTGTAACTGAAGGCTGCTAATGAATGTATCTTGTTCTACAGTCATGCTTCTGTCTTGTTCTCGATACATCGTACGTACGTGCGGGGGTAGGCGTATGTCCCAGCTACCTGTACAGTACGATAACGACACGTCATTATGTAGGTGGGATCACTTTACATGCTAACTGTGGCAAACTTGTCCTTGAATTATGTTTTTTGGAGGTTAACATGGTGAGGGGGTGGGATCTAGCTCAGTCAGTACCTTGTGCCGGACGTAGCTCAATGATGCGCAGTCATTCTGGGATCGATCCCTGTCAGTGGGCCCATTGAGCTATTTCTTGTTCCAGCCAGTGCACCACGACTGGTATATCAACGGCCATGGTATGTGCTATCCTTTCTGTGGAATGTTGCATATAAAAGATCCCTTGCTGCTAATCTAAAAGAGTAGCCCAAGAAGTGGCGACAGAGGGTTTCCTCTCTCAATATATGTGTGGTCCTTAACCATATGTCTGACGCCAAATAACTGTAAATGAAATGTGTTAAGTGTGTCGTTAAATAAACCTTTCCTTCCTTCCTTCGTTCCTTCCTTCCTTCCTTCCTTCCTTCCTTCCTTCGTTCCTTACTTCGTTCCTTCCTTCCTTCCTTCCTTCCTTCCTTCGTTCGTTCGTTCCTTCCTTCCTTCCTTCCTTCGTTCCTTCGTTCCTTCGTTCCTTCCTTCCTTCCAGTCAGTTCATCTTAACACATCATTTAATGTAGTATAATTTGGCCTGTTCCATGTGACTCTTAAAAACTAGAGTAACAAATTATATTTGGTCACAAATTTTAATTTTTTAAATACAGGGTTTCTGCCAGAAATTATGTACCCTAAAATTTTGGAAATTAATGGATATATTTTTATAATTTTTAAATATATGTTAGTATGAGAACTGTTGTTTAAAAATTGTGTCAAAGCACATCAAATGCAGTGTCTAGTTTCAGAACATTTCAAACCCACAACCACCTAGTAAGGGCTTATGGTCTGTTTTGTTTTTGTTATGTACCCTCAAATTATTTTCTGGCAGAAAGCTGTAAAAGGACAGACCCTAGTGTTTAAACACTAAGGTATATTTTTCACCTAGACTCTAGTTTCAACCCGTAAAAATGGACACTAAGTTTGGTTAATTTACAATCCTGTAACAAATTTGGATACAACAGAGTGAAGAGTCTGTGACGTTGAAATACCCTTAAAAATAGACTAAAACGCGACTCCATAATCATTACTTCTCAGATGCACATGCGTTTTTAAAAATACGAAAAATGCATTTTGTGGTATTAGAAACACCAGTATGACCAGAAACACTTGTTGTTCGAAAATGAATAATCTAAACAATAAAATCTAAGTAATGTTTGATTTCAGTGATCATAAATGGCTCTAATAGTGACAAATATGCTTTAGTGTTTAAAAACTAGGGTCAGTCCCTTTAAAAACTGCATTTGCCCTTATTTCTCTCCATCAGTACATATAATAATAATAATAATAATATATATATATATATGAAGAGTTTCATCGCAAAACGCAATAAACGCCATATTAAAAACCATTGTGCGAATACCACTCAGACACTGTTCACACGTAGACAGACACAAGTTCAAATTCAGTTTTCAGCAAAACGCGATACGATTGTCCGAGGATATATCGCAGATTGCAGAGAAACTGGCAACGTGTTTATGGTTGTTTGGAATAAAAAGTTTTTAGGATTGGGTGTGTATAGTGGCATTTATCGCATTTTGTGATGAAACTCTTCATGTATATAATGTTCCATAGGTAATGATGCGACAGAGTGATTAATGATTGGTCAGTTCTCACTTGCAAGTGAGTGCAATTGCTGAAAGCGGCCTTGGTGTTGTGGTTAAGCCATCGGACATAAGGCTGGTAGGTACTGGGTTCGCAACCCGGTACCGACACCCACCCAGAGCCAGTCTTCTCTATCACTAACCACTAACAACTAACACCATTGTCTTGAGCAGACAGCCCAGATAGGTGAGGTGCATACCCAGGACAGCATGCTTTAACCTTAATTGGATATAAGCACAAAAATAAGTTAAAATAAGTGAATGAATGAATGAAGCAGTAGTAGTTAATGACATAATGGCTAAAGGATCTTGAGAAGAGTTGAATACTGAAATGACACTAAGTTTTGGGTATGCCGCTATCATAGTGGCTATGGAATTGAATACTGAAATGACACTAAGTTTTGGGTATGCCGCTATCATAGTGGCTATGGAATTGAATACTGAAATGACACTAAGTTTTGGGTATGCCGCTATCATAGTGGCTATGGAATTGAATACTGAAATGACACTAAGTTTTGGGTATGCCGCTATATCATAGTGGCTATGGAATTGAATACTGAAATGACACTAAGTTTTGGGTATGCCGCTATATCATAGTGGCTATGGAATTGAATACTGAAATGACACTAAGTTTTGGGTATGCCGCTATATCATAGTGGCTATGGAATTGAATACTGAAATGACACTAAGTTTTGGGTATGCCGCTATATCATAGTGGCTATTGAATTGAATACTGAAATGACACTAAGTTTTGGGTATGCTGCTATAATAGTGGCTATGGAATTGAATGCAATCACAGTCAACATGGGGCATGGGAGGCCTAGCCCAGAAAAAAAAATGGGTTAAGTTTAGGGTTAGGGTTAAGAAAATCATACAGTAATGATATGGGTAATTAATTTTGTTAAAAGGTTAACTTGAAAAAACAAATCCGCAAATGTTTTGGGGTATGATGCCATACCAGTTTTACCCCTCTGGCAGAAACCCTGACATGTAGTGAATGATTCCATTATCTTCATTACACTTATATATATAAATATAAATATAAATATAAATATATATATATAGTAATGTACACTTACAACGAACATGCTTAGAACGAACTATTAGATCTGTACTAGAACTGATCGTAAAGTTCCATTTTATCTCCTTATATATTAATGAACAACTTATGTAAATGTGTACAAAGAACAACTGCTATAACGAACTACCTATCATGGTCCCTTCCAGTTTGTTATAAGAGTACTTTACTGTATATATATATATATATATATATATATATATATATAGTAGTCGTTTTCGAGTTGAAAGACGCTATTTTATAGAGTGCTCAACCGTGTGGGAGCCAGATACATCGTTAAAAGTGTATGTTTATCTCTACATGACAAGCCTGTCATGTAGAGATAAACATACACTTTTAACGATATATATATATATATATATATATATATATATATATATATATATATATATATATATATATATATATATATATGAAGAGTTTCAAATACGTGATAAGCGCCATATTAAAAACCATTGTGCGAACACCACTCAGACACTGTCCACATGTAGACAAACACAAGTTCAAATTCAGTTTTCAGCAAAACACGATACGATTGTCTGAGGATATATGGCAGATTGCAGAGAAACTGGCAAAGTGTTTATGGTGTTTCGGAATAAAACGTTTTTAGGATTGGGTGTGTATAGTGGCGTTTATCGCGTTTTGTGATAAAACTCTTCATATACATATATATATATATATATATATATATGAATGTAATTCGCAACATTGAAGGGTGTACTCTTACTTCTTCAAATTTAATGGAATACTAGTTGAAACTAAATATTGTCAACTACACTGATTTTCCTTTGACGGAGCTGATATTAGTGTGAGAGAGGATTAAAAAAAAGTTTGTTTTGTTTAATGACATCACTAGAGCACATTGATTTATTAATCATCAGCTATTGGATGTCAAACATTTGGTAATTTTGAAAAATAGTCTTAGAGAGGAAACTTGCTACATTTTTCCATTAGTAGCAAGAGATCTATTATATGCACCATCCCACAAACAGGATATTACATACCACTACCTTTGATATACTAGTGATGGTGCATTGGCTGGAATGAGAAATACCCCAATGGGCCCTCCGACGGGGATCGACCTCAAACCGAGCATGGATCAGGCGTGTGTGCTTCACCACTGGGCTACAATCCCACCCCGTGTTAAACGCGTTATGTACACTGTATTAAACATGATTAATTTATATTTCTCTTTGATCAAACATTGACTTTCTTCCCAGTATAGTGTGCACTAGATTTAGCTGACTTGCGTCTAAAGTGTAATCTTACCGAAAGGTCAGTGGTGCGCAGATATGCGTAGGTGTCTTCTCATTGGTGCAACCTCGATCAATACCAGACGGTGTATTATTCAGGTTGTATGTCAGTATAATGGCTTTCCCCATTGGTTAGTTTCAAAAACATAAACCTTTTCTCTTCCTTTTTTCCTTTTTTTTTTTTTTTTTTTTTTTTTTTTTTTTTCTTTTTTTGCTAAAAGCTGTTTTAGAATTACTCAGTAGTTAATCTGTTGGCTTCCCTGATTGGTTAGTTTGAAAAACAACATTATACGGTAACATAAACCGCTTTTTTTTCTAAAGGTTATTTTAGAATCAATCAGATTTTAGGACTAGCTCTGGGTAATAAAAAATTTCGCCAAATGATCTCAGAAATCCAAAATCCATGCTATCTTCCAACAAACTATCAATTACTGTATTATATTAATTGGGTTTAGTTTTTTTGCACATTAATCATTAAAAACAAATTTGCCAATTATTCTTAAAATTCACATTTGGTGAATTTGGCGAGTGGCAGAGTCTTGGATTTGTTAATCTATTGGTTTCTCAGATTGGTTACTTTGAAAAACAAATTTATAACAGAGGACTTGTTTTGCCCCCCCCCCCCCCCCCCCCCCCCAAAAAAAAAAAAAAAAAAAAATAGAGCTATTTTGGATAGAAAAGAGTATGGGTGATTAAAAAATGTGCTGAGCTTGTGTTCATTGTTATTTTATTGTTTATTTGTTGTTGTTTTTTTTTTGTTTTTTTTTGTTGTTTTTTGATATCGCATCATGTTAAGCCATAATTAATTGAATGCTAGATTTTCATCCAAATTTATTTTTCAAAATGGGGGTGGAATTTTATTTTAACTTTATATTTTTAATGCATTGGAAAAACAACATAACAAAAACCTTATTTTACTTAAAGACTTTTAGAATGGATGAGATTTATTAATCTTTGAAAAACAACATTATAACAAAAGACTGTTTTGTGGGGTTTTTCTTTCTGTAAGCTATTTTAGTTAACAAATGGTGCAGGTAATTAAAAAATGTGCTGTGTGTGGGTGGGTGTTTGTGTCTGTGTGTGTGTGTCTGTGTGTGTTTGTGTTTGTATGTGTGTCTGTGTGTGTGTTTGTGTGTGTGTGTGTGTGTGTGTTTGTGTCTGTGTTTGTGTTTGTGTGTGTGTGTGTCTGTGTGTGTGTTTGTGTATGTGTGTGTGTGTGTGTCTGTGTGTGTGTGTGTGTGTCTGTGTGTGTCTGTGTGTGTGTGTGTGTGTGTCTGTGTTTGTGTGTGTGTATGTATGTGTGTGTGTCTGTGTGTGTGTTTGTGTGTGTGTCTGTGTGTGTGTGTGTCTGTGTGTGTGTCTGTGTGTTTGTGTGTGTGTGTCTGTGTATGTGTGTCTGTCTGTGTGTGTGTTTGTGTGTGTGTCTGTGTGTGTGTCTGTGTGTTTGTGTGTGTGTATGTGTGTGTGTGTGTCTGTGTGTTTGTGTGTCTGTGTGTGTGTTTGTGTGTGTGTGTGTGTGTGTGTGTTGTGTGTGTGTGTGTGTTTGTTTGTGTGTGTGTTTGTTTGTGTGTGTGTGTGTGTGTGTGGTTATGTAACAGGTAATTAATAAATGTGCTGTGTGTGGGTGGGTGTCTGTGTCTGTGTGTGTGTGTGTGTGTGTGTTTGTTTGTGTGTTTGTGTGTGTGTGTGTGTGTTTGTGTTTGTGTGTGTGTGTGGTTATGTAACAGGTAATTAATAAATGTGCTGTGTGTGGGTGGGTGTCTGTGTCTGTGTGTGTGTGTGTGTGTGTTTGTTTGTTTGTGTGTTTGTGTGTGTGTGTGTGTGTGTGTGGTTATGTAACAGGTAATTAATAAATATGCTGAGCTAGGGTGGGGGGGGGTGGGGGTGGGGTTGTGATGAGGTTATGCTGCAGGTTCTTAGGCCATACTTCTTTAAACCCTAAATTTTGATATCTTATGGGGGTTGAATTTTATGTTTACTGCTAGTTTGTATATTCAAGACACTGGAAAAACAACATTATAACATAAAGCTCTTTGTTTTCTTAAAGACTGTTTTAGAATGAGTTTTATTAATGTTTGAAAAACAACATTATAACAGAAGACTAGTGTGTGTGTGTGTGTTCTTTCTAAAAGCTTAGATAACAAAGGGTTCCGATGATTAAAAAATGTGCTGAGCGTGGGTGTTTTTTGCCATTACATCTTCTTACTGTTAGTCCATAATAAATTAAACTCTAGATCTTCATTGAAATGGGTTTTTAAAAATAGGTGGGGTAGGATGTAGCCCAGTGGTCAGTCTATGATCGATCCCCATTGGTGAGCCCCTGGGGGTATTTCTTTCTGAAATAAAATAGAAAACAATGGAAGTGATAAGTGAATTACAAAAGACGTGCATTTGCAGGAATTTCAGTATGAGGGGTGTAGACTGTGGCAAGCAAAGTTACGCTTTCATGGAAAACATATTAAGGTGGACCCATTATTTGATTGGATTTCCCCCACAACCCAACCAGTGCACCATGACTGTATATGAAAGGCCATAGTATGTGTTATCCTGTCTTTGAGATAGTGCATATAAAAGATCCCTTGTTACTAATGGAAAAAAAATGTAGCTGGTTTTCTTTCTAAGACTCTACATTTACATAAGGGCAGGACGTAGTCCAGTGGTAAAACGCACACTTTATGCACAGTCGGTTTAGGATCGACCCCTCTTGATGGACCCGTTGGGCTATTTTTCAATCATAACTGATATATCAAAGGCAGTGGTATGTGCTATCCTGTCCGTTAGAATGGTGCATGTAAAAGATCTCTTGTTACTAATGGAAAAATGTAGCAGGTTTCCTTTCTGTGACTATATGTAAAACCAACTGTTTGACATTCAGTAGCCGATGATTAATAAATCGATGTGCGTTAGTGGTGACGTTAAATAAAACAAACTTTTAACTTTAAAAAAATAGGCATGGAGGTGGAATTTTGTTTTTATTTTATATTTTCATGACATTGGAAATACTGCATATCAAACATCATCTATGTTTGAAGGATAAAAAGACTGTTAATGGCCAACTGTGTCCAGGATAGCATGCTTGAACAATGAAAATAAATCAATACATGTGTTCATGGATGCCATGTGTTGAACTTTATTATTGGAACTGAGCTTTTCATATTTGGGGGAGGGGGGATATACAGTAGGCTCGAAATTCATCATCAGCACTGTTATATTCATTTTAACATGATTTTCATGATTAAGGTTCAAGCACACACTTAGCCATCTGGGCCCGTGCTTATAAAACTCTTAGAGTCCAGACTCAATCTCTAATGACGTTACACGCACACAATTTGTATGGCGTTGTCATGACATTAGTGTCCGAGACTCTATTAGTCTCGAGTCTAGACTCTAAACGTTTTATAAGCACCAGGCCATGGTTGTCTGTCTAATACATTCAGCCCCTTCCTGCCCCGGAATTGGTCACTGGCAAGGTCAGAGGCTAAGTCCGGGGTGGGCGTGCCTGAACCTTTATTGGATATGGGCACATTAATAGAGTTAACATGGTATGTGCTTTCCTGTCTGTGGGAAAGTATATATAAAAGATCCCTTGCTGCATTAGGAAAAATGTAGCGGGCTTCCTCTGATAACTGCAAGTCAGAAATACCAAATGTTTGACATGCATTAGCCGATGATTAATTAATCAATGTGCTCCAGTGGTGTCATTAAACAAAACAAACTTTTACACCAAAGAACTGTTAAAACTCGGCCCTGGTTGGAGCCAAAATTTGAACAAATCTTAAGGCTGATGTGTTAACGTCTATGCCTCCGGGACCAATTTGGCCAGGTAATGTTTCGTGAACTAAGACTATCGACTTCCCTTGAGCACTGTTATTTTTCTACACAAATTACTTACAATACTGAGCGAACAGGTTGACGGTAAAAATCAATATACTACTGACAGGTGAACTGAGGGCCCAGAGCATCCTGGGATACGTTATAACAGTTGACACGTGCTGTGAAACAGATGGAAGGTCATAACTCTGACTGCTGTAAACATCGGCATTTTCAGATCTATAGTTATTAGAAAGTGTGAAATATTTATACCATTATATTACGCATTACTTAAACTTTTGCTAAAGTTATCCATTTTGGCAAGGGGGCGGGACATAGACCATTGGTACAGCACTCGCTTGATGTGCGGTTGGTGTGGGATCGATCCCCGTCGGTGGGCCCATTGGGCTATTTCTCGTTCCAGCCAGTGCACCACAACTGGTATATCAAAGGCCGTGGTATGTACTACCATGTCTGTGGGATGGTGCATATAAAAGATCCCTTGCTGCTAATCGAAAAGAGTAGCCCATGAAGTGGTGACAGCAGGTTTCTCTCTCAATATCTGTGTGGTCTTTAACCATATGTGGTCCTTAACCATATGTATGACGCCATATAATCGTAAATAAAATATGTTGAGTGCGTCGTTAAATAAAACATTTCTTTCTTTCTTTTTTACATTTTGGCAAATAATATGTGTTAAAACATCTTCACTTTGAGGTCTACAAATTTAATTTGCCCATTTTTTTCTTTCACCAGTTTGTTTACCGTTTATTGCTACTTCATCAGTACCTGTACCAGCCTTAAGTTGATAGGAAGGAAGTAAATGTTTTATTTAATGACACACTCAACACATTTTTTATTTACGGTTATATGGCGTCAGGACATTTGGAAGAAGAAGGAAATGTTTTATTTAACGATACATTCAACGCATTTTATTTACGGTTATATGGCATCGGACATATGGTTAAGGACCACACAGATATTGAGAGAGGAAACCCGCTGTCACCACTTCATAGGCTACTCTTTTCAATTGGTAGCAAGGTATCTTTTATGTGCACCATCCCACAGACAGGATAACACATACCACGGCCTTTGATATACCAGTCGTGGTGCACTGGCTGAAGCGAGAAATAGCTCAATGGGCCCACCGACAGGGATTGATCCCAGACCGACTGTGCATCAAGCAAATGCTTTACCACTGGGTCACATCCTTCATCACACTGGCTGGAAATATCTCAATGGACCCACCAGTGGTGATCGATCCTAGACTGACTGGGTATCAAGTGAGTACTTTACCACAGGACTATGTCCCACCCAGCACTAGTTGGAAATAGACCTATTGCCCCACCGATGGGGATTAATCCCACACTGACCACATATCAGATGAGTGTTTTACCACTGGGCTACATCCCTCCTCAGACATAGCCCAATGGGCCCACCGACGAGGATCGATCCTAGACTGACTGCACATCAGGCGAGTGCTTTACCACTGGGCTATATCCCTCGTAACACATAGCTCGATGGGCCCACCGACGAGGATCGATCCTAGACTGACCGCATATCAGGCGAGTGCTTTACCACTGGGCTACATCCCTCATCACACATAGCTCAATGGGCCCACCGACAGGGATTGATCCCAGAGCGACCGCATATCAGGCAAGCATTTTACCACAGGGCTATGTCCTACCCAGCACTAGCTGGAAATGGCCCTATGGGCCCACCGACGGGAGTCGATCCCAGACCGATCACGCATCAAGTGAGTGCTACATCTCACCCAGCTAGACTGAGAGTTAAGATCAACATTCCTGGCCTGTTTACTGATCATGGTCCCTGAAGTATCGGCTCCGATGTATCACTAATTGCTTGCATTGCAAAATACAGCAGTCGTATTCATAATCAATACTGCCCTGGGTTTTTTTTTATTATTGCTGTTCCGTAAACCAGTGAAATTCATGGCCTAACGTAAACCAGTGCATTTCCTGACCTCACGTAAACGAGTGCATTTCATAACCTATTCTAATAAGGATATTAATCATTCAAACTGTTGTACTGGGTGTTCTGTCATGATGTTAATCTGTATTGAGGAAAGAGTGGTTGGGGGTGGGGTGGGGGGGGGGGGGGGGGGGGGGGATGTAGCTCATCACAGGATCAATAACCCTCAATGGAAGGAAATGTTTTATTTAATGACGCACTCAACACATTTTATTTTTATGGTTATAAAGTAAAGTTTGTTTTATTTAACAACGCCACTAGAGCACATTGATTTTTTTTATGTTATCATCGGCTATTGGACGTCAAACATATGGTAATTCTGACAATTTTTTAGAGGAAACCCGCTGTCGCCACATAGACTACTCTTTTATGACAGGCAGCACGGGATCTTTTATTTGCACTTCCCACAGGCAGGATAGCACAAACCATGGCCTTTGTTGAACCAGTTATGGATCACTGGTTGGTGCAAGTGATTTACACCTACCCATTGAGCCTTGCGGAGCACTCACTCAGGGTTTGGAGTCAGTATCTGGATTAAAAATCCCATGCCTCGACTGGGATCCGAACCCAGTACTACCAGCCTGTAGACTGATGGCCTAACCACAACACCACCGAGGCCGGTTTTTATGGTTATAGGCATATTGTCACAGACCACTATGAAATGGCCTAACAATATAGTACCTGAAAGAAAAAAAATTGGATCTGTCCCTAAATGTACTTTATTCAACCATCTACGTAACCACCATATTCTACTTATTAAGGATATTTTGTACAAATAATTGAATTATGGCAATGGTCCATAATTAAAAAACTAAAATTGCAGAGAGGGTTGACATGGATTTCACTCCATCATGGTTCAGTTAAGGTGATGTGATAGCTAGATTTGGTTTCCAACAATTAATGTCATTTTATTTTATTATCAAGTTTTAGAGAAAAAAGGTCCTTAAATCCATGACAGTATGTCTTTAAATGGTGTCAGACATATGGTTAAAGACCACACAGATTTTGAGGGAGGAAACCCACTGTAGCCACTTCATGGGCTACTCTTTTTCCATTAGCAGCAAGGGATCTTTTATATGCACCATTCCATAGACAGGATAGTACATACCACGACCTTTGATGTACCAGTCGTGGTGCACTGGCTGGAATGAGAAATAGCCCAATGGGCCCACCGACAGGGATCGATCCTAAACTGACCGCACATCAAGTAGTGCTTTACCACTGGGCTATGTCTCACCCTAACCCTCAGTGGGGTTTCTTTTGTCCCAGCCAGTGCCTCATAACTGGTATATCAAAGTCTATGGTATGTGCTGTGCTTTATTATAGTAGGAATAACCTATGTGACACCAGTTGTTGTTGTTGTTTTGTGGGGGCTTTTGTTTTGTTTCTTTATGTCTTTCATTCGATCAGACCAGCCTCGGTGGTGTAGTGGTTAGGCCATCGGTCTACAGGCTGGTAGGTACTGGGTTCGGATCCCAGTCGAGGCATGGGATTTTTAATCCAGATACCGACTCCAAACCCTGAAAGTGCTCCGCAAGGTTCAATGGGTAGGTGTAAACCACTTGCACCGACCAGTGATCCATAACTGGTTCAACAAAGGCGATGGTTTGTGCTATCCTGCCTGTGGGAAGCACAAATAAAAGATCCCTTGCTGCCTGTCATAAAAGAGTAGCCTATGTGGTGACAGCAGGTTTCCTCTAAAAAAATCTGCGTGGTCCTTGACCATATGTCTGACGCCATATAACCGTAAATAAAATGTGTTGAGTGCGTCATTAAATAAAACACTTCTTTCTTTCATTTGATCAAGTGTTGAAATTAATATCATATGTTGGACACCAAATAGCCATAGTTTAAAATTTGCTGAGGTGTCGTTAAACAAACATTCCTTTCCTTTCCTCTCTCACTCTTGAACAAGTGTCAAAATAACCATATGTTAGACACCAAATAGCCATAGTTTAAAAATGTGCTGAGGTGTCGTTAAACAAACATTCCTTTCCTTTCCTCTCTCACTCTTGAACAAGTATCAAAATAACCATATGTTAGACACCAAATAGCCGTAGTTTAAAATGTGCTGAGGTGTCATTAAACAAACATTCCTTTCCTTTCCTCTCTCACTCTCGACCAAGTGTCAAAATAACCATATGTTAGACACCAAATAGCCGTAGTTTTAAATGTGCTGAGGTGTCGTTAAACAAACATTCCTTTCCTTTCCTCTCTCACTCTCGACCAAGTGTCAAAATAACCATATGTTAGACACCAAATAGCCGTAGTTTAAAATGTGCTGAGGTGTCGTTAAACAAACATTCCTTTTCTTTCCTCTCTCACCTAAAATGATTATGTCTGAAATATAAATTTGTACATCTTCGTTTAACATTAGTTATATTGTCAATGTTTACATCTAATACATTGTGTTTGAAATATACATTCTTTTGTTTGTTCTTTTACCTTTTTTTAAGCTTTAATTTTATTTATTATTTTAAAATTAGTTACATTGTCAGTGTTTTCACCTAATGCATCATACTTGAAATATACATTCTTTGCTCTTTCTAAAATTATTGGATACACCCCCAAAAAGATCTTAAAAACATACATTCTTAATTCAGAGTTTAAAATTAGCTATTCTGCAAATAATTCACCTAAAACGTGATGCATAAAATATACATTCTTAGATCTCTGTCTAAAAATTATCGCAAACACCTAAAAAAATTAACTCACAAATATACATTCATTCTTATTTCGGAATTAGCTATATTGTCAATGTATTGTGTTTGAAATATATATTTTTAGCTCTTTTTTTTTAAATTATTGAAAACACCTAAAAAATATTATCTCACAAATATACATTAATTCTTAGTTAACTGTTTAAAATTAGCTATATTGTCAATACATACAGGTAAAAAAAACCCATTATGTCTGTAATATAATTAAATCTGAAATACACATTCTTAGCTCTTTCCTTTTTAAATTACTTATAATGTATAATTGCTGGCTAATAGTTTGAACAACTGGTCCCAAAATATCAACACATGAGTTCCTGTATATATGGGCTTATATCCTTATGGCCTTCAATAAAATACACATTCAATTTGAACAACTGGTCCCAAAATATCAACACATGAGTTCTTGTATTTATGAGCTTATGGCATTACATACATTAAAATAATTGAAGAAGTTACTTCTATTGATTGAGTTTTCTTATATAGACACTTGTGCTATTAACATTTTACGAATGACGCAAGTCTTGTCTATTGTGGTCATTCACGTCAATCAGTGAGTGTAAATTACTTTTAGAATTCGAGTTGTTAGCGACTACCTGAGTCGTTGTAATCAGCTGATAAACGATGCAAAGTTGTCAGGTAATCAATATCCTTGCACTTTGTACGCTGTGTGACGCTGATTGACAAATCAGCAACGGACATTGCGAAATTGATGATAGCGATGTTATTGTTCTTAGAAATAAATATTCAACAGTTTTTCTATTGGTTTTGTCATCAAGGTCGTAAATATTATTGTTTTTTTTACGGCTGGTATGTATTTTTCCCCCTCCATATATTATTGTTTTTATGGTAAGTAGGGTGTTTGTTATGTTGTAGAATAGAAGGTTGTTTGAGAAAATCAGGTAGCTATATTTATTTTTCATTCATTCATTTATAGTTATTTTCGGGCTTTTATCCAATTAATGTTCTAGTACGCTGTCCTGGGCACACACAACCTCAACTATCTGGGCTGTATGTCCAGGACAGTGAGTTAGTTGTTAGTGAGAGAGTAGTAGGTACAGTGGTCTTAGCTGTTTTTTTGTGTTTTTTTGTATATTATTTTTGCTTATATCCAATTACAGTTCAGGCTCTCTGCCGTGGGCACACACCTCTGCTATCTGGGCTATGTGTCCAGAACAGTGGGTTAGTTGTTAGTGAGAGAGAAGAGGGTGTAGTGGATTTATAGCTACCCATTGAGTCGTTAAAACTCTCTGTGTGTGAGCCAGTACCTGGATGCGAACCCAGTACCTACCGATGTTGTCCAATTGCTTAACCGCTATACCACTATTTTGATTTGATTTGTTGGTTTCATTAACTTCATTTATTAGCAAATGATTTGACCGATTCCTGACTGACTACACAACCAAGGCCAGTTATATTCACGGAAGGAAGGAAGAAACACATTTTATTTACGGTTATATGGACATCGGTATATTTACTGAATGCAGAGGTTTTTAACTATAATCATGGAAAATAGAAGGTGGTATTAGCAGCAATACTATCAGAAATCACTGCCAACTAGTAAATACACTGAGGATATTTTTGTTTTTTTACATAAATACCCGAAATATTATTTTTTAATTAACAAAATTAATTTACCTTTTATTTGACGCACAGTAATCGTTGTTTGCTCTGGTTTCTTGTTAAATATTAATTCTTTCATCCGTTAATGAAAACGAGCAGTAATTTCATCAGTGTTTGGTAATTAACGAAAATTAATTTAATCAGTGTGTTTTCATGAATGAAAATTTACTTCCTCTTTTTAACTAATGAAAATTAATTTTTAAATAGGTTTTATAATTAAATGAAAATAAATTTAATCTCAGATATAACAATGGATGGATGGAAGGATGGATGAGTGGATGGATGGATGGATGGATAGATGGATGGATGAGTGCATGCATGTATGGATAAATTGGTGCATCCATCCATCCATCAAAAATCTATCAATCTACCCACCACCTATCCATTCATCAATCCATCAATCCATCCAACTATCCAACCACCCACCCATTTATCTGTCCATCCTTCCACCCATTCATTCTTCCATCCATCCATCCATCCATCCATCTATCCATGAATCATTCAATCCTTCTTCCTATCCATCCTCCATCCATCCATCCATCCAACTATCCATCCATCCATCCATCCATCCATCCATCCATCCATCCATCCATCCATCCTTCCATCCATCCATCCGTCCATCCATCCGTCCATCCATCTATCCATCAGTTTCTTTTATTAATTTGAAAATGCACAACAAACAATGTCTGGATTTGTCTGGTTTTTTTCATAATTACTAAACATATTAAATTAGTCTTCTGTTTAAACCAAATGTATCCTATTAATTTTTCATTCTCAAATGTGAAATACCATATGTGTCAGAATTTGTTTTATAGAATACAAATGTTTAATTCATGAGTTGTGTTTATCATGCATTAATTTACCATAATATTAGAGTTACTCAAAGTACACATCTAAAAAAAAAAAAAAAAAAAAAAAAAAAAAAAAAGTAGAAAAAAAAAGAAAAAAAGGAAAAAAAAGAAGAAAAATTGGAAGAAGAAAAAAAGGCACATGGCACACAATTCTTGTTAATGTAGATCTTTACCTCATTTCTTTGTCACAAGGGCAAAACCTTTGTTTTTTTTCTTTTTTTCTTTTTTATAAATTCAGTCGACCATTAGAATGTTAAGATGTTGCATGTATATTTTATATTTTGACCAGACAGTTGATGCAATCAGTAGTCGTAAAACAGCCATAAATTCTTGAACAATAGTGGACATTAAAAATACATGTTGAAAAACAACTCTAACACACCCCTGGCGTAAAAGACACGTTATTGAAAACGTTATTAATTATTTACGTTGATCAGGTCGGCCGATTGGAAGTAGATCAAAGTGAAAGTGGATATGATGATTTTTAATACGACTGTGGACAGAAAAAGATCAAATACATCTTGTTAATTGAACTGTAATTGATTTTTTAATTATTAATTTTTTTATTTTTTTTTATTTTTTATCTAATAATAGTAACTTGTCTAAATATAGTTGTCTTTCCATAACTGAGGATATAAAAAGAAAATAATATTTATTTCATGACATCTCCCGGCATTGTTTAATCAGCAAAGAAATACAAAATGTGATTTGATCTATTTTTGTAAATGTAATTTGAAGACTTGTTCAGTGGAGAGATGGAGATGGAGGGGGGGGGGGGGGGGTGTAGTTGCCTGCCAGAGAAATATGACATTTTCTTTATACCGTTTATGACTTAAAGAGCTCTCCGATTAATTTTTTTCACCATCCCAACCAATGTTCCACAACTGGTATTTCAAAGGCAGTGGTATGTGCTGTTCTGTGTGGGAAAGTGTATATAAAATATCCCTTGCTGCTAATGGAAAATGTAGCTTTCCTGTAAGACTGTATGTCAGAATTACCAAATGTTTGACATCCAGATGAATTAATCAATGCACTCCAGTGGTGTTGTTAAACAAAATAAACTTTTAACTTTAAACTTTAAATATAACCATTCTACAGACAGGATAACACATACTACAGCCTTTGATATACAAGTCGTGGTGCACTGGCTGGAGCGAAAAATACCCCAATGGGCACACCGACAGCACATCGATAGCTCCTAGACCAACTGTGTATTAAACGAGTGCCTTACCACTGGGCTACTTCCTGCCCTCCCTACATAAGGATACATATGCATCTTCTACTTTAATAAAGTAAAGTTTGTTTTATTTAACGACGCCACTAGAGCACATTGATTTTTTATCTTATCATTGGCTATTGGACGTCAAACATATGGTCATTCTGACACTGTTTTTAGAGGAAACCCGCTGTCGCCACATAGGCTACTCTTTTTACGACAGGCAGCAAGGGATCTTTTATTTGCGCTTCCCACAGGCAGGATAGCACAAACCATGGCCTTTGTTGAACCAGTTATGGATCACTGGTCGGTGCAAGTGGTTTACACCTACCCATTGAGCCTTGCGGAGCACTCACTCAGGGTTTGGAGTCGGTATCTGGATTAAAAATCCCATGCCTCGACTGGGATCCGAACCCAGTACCTACCAGCCTGTAGACCGATGGCCTGCCACGACGCCACCGAGGCCGGTCTCTACTTTAATAATGCTTCTAACTGTAATAATCTAGCAATCCATAACTGTACAACATTGGCATTTTAAACCCTGACACAAAACAGAAAAAACAAATCTCCCATTATCAGTCAAATGCAAAAACAAACCAGTGATTTATGAAACTGGGCCATACTACTGCCATTTGCTGCAGCTCCTGTTTGTGCAACTGGGCCATACTATGGTGTTGCAACATTCTAGTTGAACCCAGGAAGCTAGCTTTCACTAAATTATGCCCAAATCGATTGATGGATCCCTAAGGCTTTGTGTGTACACAGTTGTAGATAGAACTGTAGTAACAAAGATGTATGTTGATAGCAGTTTCTCAATTTTATCTCCGCGTTTCAGCTGGCTGAAATGATATAAAGGTATTGTTATCGGATTAATTTAACTGGAAGGATTTACACTGATTACTGTTTGTGGTGAGATTTGGGTTTTAATGCTGTGAAAAAACCTGTAAAGGTGGGTGAATATCTTGCTTATGTATTACTTGTATATAATATAATTTATATTCCATTGTGTAGTGGTTGGGGATTTTTGGGTGTGTTTTCTTGATGTTTTATTCTCTCTTTTTTTATTGTTTTGGGATTTTATTTTAAAGTACTAAATAATGGTGTGATTATCAAATTAATTTTCATTCCAAATAGATAGTGTGATATTTTAATTTAAATTTTTTTTTAAATGCTATAAAATACTGTAATGTTTAGTGAATATCTTATATATTATTTGTATATATTATTATTTATATTCCATTATGTAGTGGTTGGTTTTTTGTGTGATACAGTATAGTGCTAATGTTGTTTTTTGTGTGTGATACAGTATAGTGCTAATGTGGTTTTTTGTGTGTGATACAGTATAGTGCTAATGTTGTTTTTTGTGTGTGATACAGTATAGTGCTAATGTTGTTTTTTGTGTGTGATACAGTATAGTGCTAATGTGGGTTTTTGTGTGTGATACAGTATAGTGCTAATGTTGTTTTTTGTGTGTGATACAGTATAGTGCTAAAGCTAATGTTGTTTTTTGTGTGTGATACAGTATAGTGCTAATGTTGTTTTTTTGTGTGTGATACAGTATAGTATAGTGCTAATGTTGTTTTTGTGTGTGATACAGTATAGTGCTAATGTTGTTTTTTGTGTGTGATACAGTATAGTGCTAATGTTGTTTTTTGTGTGTGATACAGTATAGTGCTAATGTTGTTTTTTGTGTGTGATACAGTATAGTGCTAATGTATACAGTATAGTGCTAATGTTGTTTTTTGTGTGTGATTATAGTGCTAATGTGGTTTTTTGTGTGTGATACAGTATAGTGCTAATGTTGTTTTTGTGTGTGATACAGTATAGTGCTAATGTTGTTTTTTGTGTGTGATACAGTATAGTGCTAATGTGGGTTTTTTTTTGTGTGATACAGTATAGTGCTAATGTTTTGTTTTTGTGTGTGATACAGTATAGTGCTAATGTTGTTTTTTGTGTGTGATACAGTATAGTGCTAATGTTGTTTTTTGTGTGTGATACAGTATAGTGCTAATGTTGTTTTTTGTGTGTGATACAGTATAGTGCTAATGTTGTTTTTTGTGTGTGATACAGTATAGTGCTAATGTTGTTTTTTGTGTGTGATACAGTATAGTGCTAATGTTGTGTGTGATACAGTATAGTGCTAATGTTGTTTTTTTTGTGTGTGATACAGTATAGTGCTAATGTGGTTTTTTGTGTTTTATAGTGCTAATGTTGTTTTTTGTGTGTGATACAGTATAGTGCTGTTGTTTTTTTTGTGTGATACAGTATAGTGCTAATGTGGTTTTTTGTGTGTGATACAGTATAGTGCTAATGTGGTTTTTTATGTGATACAGTATAGTGCTAATGTGGTTTTTTGTGTGTGATACAGTATAGTGCTAATGTGGTTTTTTGTGTGTGATACAGTATAGTGCTAATGTGGTTTTTTGTGTGTGATACAGTATAGTGCTAATGTGGTTTTTTTGTGTGTGATACAGTATAGTGCTAATGTTTTTTGTGTGTGATACAGTATAGTGCTAATGTTGTTTTTTGTGTGTGATACAGTATAGTGTAATGTGGTTTTTTGTGTGTGATACAGTATAGTGCTAATGTGGTTTTTTTTGTGTGTGATACAGTATAGTGCTAATGTTGTTTTTTTATGTGTGTGATACAGTATAGTGCTAATGTTGTTTTTTGTGTGTGATACAGTATAGTGCTAATGTTGTTTTTTGTGTGTGATACAGTATAGTGCTAATGTGGTTTTTTGTGTGTGATACAGTATAGTGCTAATGTGGTTTTTTGTGTGTGATACAGTATAGTGCTAATGTGGTTTTTTGTGTGTGATACAGTATAGTGCTAATGTGGTTTTTTGTGTGTGATACAGTATAGTGCTAATGTGGTTTTTGTGTGTGATACAGTATAGTGCTAATGTGGTTTTTTGTGTGATACAGTATAGTGCTAATGTGGTTTTTTGTGTGTGATACAGTATAGTGCTAATGTGGTTTTTTGTGTGTGATACAGTATAGTGCTAATGTGGTTTTTTGTGTGTGATACAGTATAGTGCTAATGTGGTTTTTTGTGTGTGATACAGTATAGTGCTAATGTGGTTTTTTGGTCCATAGGTTTTGTTATTATTTTAGGATATTTTTAAAATACTAAATAATGGTATTTTTACTTTTCATTCATATAGTCTTAGAGATGTTTTTTTTTTCTTATGTCATGACAATACCTGATAGATATATATATTTATTACACACCAGTGTAAGATATTACTCATGTCATAACAATTACTCAGTATCTAACTAGTGTAATATTGGCATGCACAGACTGGTGGGGTAACTTTTTAATTTGAATGACGTCGACTATGGAATGACGTCACTTTGTATCTCCCTGCAATAAGATAAACTGGGTGCATGACGCGTCCTTTTCCTGAACCCTAGAAAACATTTCAATGCAAAACTGCTGTTGAAAATGTTTTGATCAGAGATTATTAATGTATCTAACCATGTTTGTACAAAATAGTGTAATTTAAAAGTGTACCATTACGAAATACCATGAATGGAAATTGTGATAAGATAGGTTGTTATATTTGGACCCACTGTGGACAAAGCCAAAACGATGTCGTCGACATGCGACTTTGTTTACGGCCCTATGTATAAAATGTCAGCGTCACATCTAGTCAATCCCATTCACTCAGCTCAATCTTTGTTGATCTGATCTACAATTCTGTCATTATTGTGAATTTAAAAACATTAACTAACAAAATCTAAACTGTACATTGATGCGTTGCTCACTATGATGTTGTTTATGTTTACGTGTGACATAGATCACATGCTGACCCAATTCGTAGAAAAATAACCTGTAGCAGGTCTTGACATCTGTTTACTTCTGCGATGTGGCTTGTTTGCAGTTGGTTTGTAATAAATAAAATACTAAACTAGCTTGCCTGTCATACCATTTTTATGAAACTTGTGAACAGTGTTGGTATCTGACTTGCTTTCGCCTGTCAGATACCAAACCTGTTCACTCGTTTCATAAAAATGGTATGACAGGCAAGCTCGTTTAGTATTCTATATATAATATATAAATATAAATCTATTTCAATATCTTATTTATATTATATATGGTATCATATTTGTTTTGTACATTTCATTGTGCAGTGGTATTGTTATTGTTTTTGTTATTTTATTGGTATTGTTTTGTACATTTCATTGTGCAGTGGTATTGTTATTGTTTTTGTTATTTTATTGGTATTGTTTTGTACATTTCATTGTGCAGTGGTATCGTTATTGTTTTGGAATACATTAGTTTTAAAGTTCTAAAATATTTAGCTTAAATACTAGTGTTATAACTGTATAATAATATATCAATGTTAAATAGGTCACCGGTGTAGTGAATACTAGTGTTATCACTGTATAATAATATATCAATGTTAAATAGGTCACCGGTGTAGTGAATACTAGTGTTATAACTGTATAATAATATATCAATGTTAAATAGGTCACCGGTGTAGTGAATACTAGTGTTATAACTGTATAATAATATATCAATGTTAAATAGGTCACCGGTGTAGTGAATACTAGTGTTATCACTGTATAATAATATATCAATGTTAAATAGGTCACCGGTGTAGTGAATACTAGTGTTATCACTGTATAATAATATATCAATGTTAAATAGGTCACCGGTGTAGTGAATACTAGTGTTATTACTTTATAATAATATATCAATGTTGTATTGTTAGCCTTATTTTAGTTTATGTCACAAAATATTGCTATCTTCATTCATTACATTCTGGTGAGTTTTGGCAGAGGGTATAACTCTTTAAATGTTGACATATGTGCAATTTGTCTAGGATCAATCCCTGTTGGTGGGTCCATTGGGCTATTCCACGTTCCAGCCAGTGCACCACGACTGGTATATTAAAGGCTGTGGTATGTGCTATCCTGTCTGTTAGATTGTGTATATAAAAGATCCCTTGCTACTAATGGAAAAATGTAGCAGGCTTCCTCTAAGACTAAACAACAAAATTACCAAATGTTTGACACCCAATAGCCAATGATTACTAAATGATTGTGCTCTAATAGTGTCGTTAAACAAAACAAACTTTAACCCTTTTTCTCTTTCTTTCTTCATCTTTCCCTCTCTCTTTCTCCTCTCGGAATTATATGTTTCTCTTTCTTCCAAACTCTCCTCTCTCCAATCTCTCTCTCTCTCCCCAATGTCTTCCCCCATCTCTCTCTCTCTCTCTCTCTCTCTCTCTCTCTCTCTCTCTCTCTCTCTCCACCGTCTCTCTCTCCTCTCTCTCTCTCCCCAATTTCTCTCTCTCTCTCTATCTCTCTCCCCCCCCTCAATTTCTCCCTTTCTCTCTCTCCCTCCCCCTCTCTCTCGTCTCTCTCTCTCCTCTCCCTTTTTCCATAATCTCTCACTCTCTCGCTCTTTATCTATCTCTCTATCTTTCTCTCTCTCTTTCTCTCTCGTCTCCCCCTCTTCTTCCCTCTCTCTCTCTCACTGTCTTTCTTTCTCAATGAACACCAAATAGTGGTTTAAAATGTGTTAATAAACAAATATTCCCTTACTTCCTAATTGAAGCAGTAAAAACAAATTGATTTACAATGTCTTTTTGCACCATTAGACATTGATTTGTTAACTACCTAACCGGACACATCAAGATTGGGGTCTGTCAGTATCCATGACAACGGTACACAAAAATGGACATTGCTGTTGTGATGGAAAATTGTCTGGATGACCTGTGGGGGTGTGAAAGGTGTTAAGAAAATTGAGTTGGTGCTTTGTAAATGAAGGATTGATTATAATACAGAATATGTGGGCGAGATTGGATTTGCTGACCATTGATGTGTGGAATACAAATACCATCTAGACTTTCACAGGGCAGTTTTACACTGTTTATGCGTTTGTTTAGCTAGACTTACAGAAAGCCGTTATGTCCCATCCATGGATTTAATTTGATCTAATGTTTATATTTTGACTAATGCTCCTTGACTAGTTGTGACAAATATTTATAATAAAAATACAAAATGTATGTTGATTGGAATCAAATCATAGACATTGCAAAACAGAGTTTTTCAAGTGTATTGTACAGAGAATAAAATAAAACAAAGCCAAAAAACTTGCTTCAGCAGCCATGCACTTGTATTAAGAAGTCACCTGTGTTAAAAGGCCACATTTGTGTCCTTCCTAATATTTTATATGGTACAAACTGTGGTATATACTGTCCTATCTTTGGGAAAGTGCAAAAAAAAAAACATTTCTGTTTTTTTCAGTAGCAGTAGCCTACATGGAAGCAATAGGTTTCTCCTTCCTCCCTCTCTCCCCCTCTTTCTCTCTCTCCTCCCTCTCTCCCCCTTTCTCTCTCTCTCTCCCCCCCCCTCTCTCTCTCCCTCTCTCTCGTTTTCTCTCCCCCCTCTCTCTCTCCCTTCTCTCTTTCTCAGCCAGTTTAAAACAAATTCCTAGGTGACATTAATCAAATATCTGATATCCATTAAATATTTGACATCCAATAGCCGATGATGAATAAATCAGTGTGCTCTAGTGGTGTCATTAGACAAAACAAACTTTAACATTTTAAACTTTTAAATCTTGGGTGTGGGGTATGCTTACCACATTCCTCATTCCACTGTATAATAACAGGCCGCTTTAATGGCTTTCCTCCCATTACTACAGCACTAGGGAGGCAGTCCCCCCCCCCCCCCCCCCCCACCTTACACTCTTACACTCTCCCCCCCCCATAAGTTTATGCTAGTGGCGCTGTTAAATAAAACATATTTTTTACTTCTTGGTGATGGTGTCTAATTGCTCGGTCGGTCTGGGATCGATCCCCGTCAGTGGACACATTGGGCTATTTCTTGTTCCAGCAAGTGCACCACAACTGCTATATATCAAAGGCCGTGGTATGTACTACCCTGTCTGTGGGATGGTGCATATAAAAGATCCTTTTCTGTTAATCAAAACGAGTAGCTCATGAAGTGGCGACAGCGGGTTTCCCCTCTCAATATCTGTGTGGTCCGTAACCATATGTCCGATGCCATATAACCGTAAATAAAATGTGTTGAGTGCATCATTAAATAAAAACATTTCCTTCCTAATGTACTGAGGTATGCTTACCGCATTCCTCGTTTTATTGTATAATAACAGGCCGCCTTAATGGCTTTCCCCCCATTACGGTAAAATCAATACTTGTTAACAGAATGGCAACAGACGGGGTTAAAACACGGAACCCTGGGGAATTTCACCTAATTAAGCATTAAAGATCTAGAGGATGGTGAAAGTTCTTCATCGCCACAGCGACCTAGCCGACATTATCAACCAATACACATGTACACAGAAACAGGTCAATATTACCATAAACCTTCAGATATTTCCACAAATAGTAACAGTTAAAGTTTGCTTTGTTTAACAACACCACTGGAGCACATTGATTTATTAATCATCAGCTACTGGATGTCAAACAGTTGGTAATTTTGACATATAATCTTAGAGAGGAAACCTGCTACATTTTTCCAATAATAGCAAGGGATCTTTTATATGCACCATCCCACAGACAGGGTACTACATACCATAGCCTTTGATATACCAGTCATGGTGCACTGGTTGGGTCGGGGGGAAATCCAGTCAGACAATGGGTCCACCTCAATGTGTGTTCCATGGAAGCATGACTTTGCTTGCCACAGTCTACACCCCTCATGCTGAAATGCCTGCAAATGTGCGTCTTTTGTAATTCTCATTACTTCCATTGTTTTCTGTTTTATTTCAGTCAAGGGAAAGGAGTGTCCAGTGCTTTAGATTACATTTAAGTCGAGGAGATAAACACTGTGTCCACAATAATCACGCCCATATTAAGTACAAACATGCTGACTTCAAAATATTTTACCTATAAACCACTGAAATATTAAATATAATTACATTAAAATAACTTGAAATGCATTTTTGAATATTGACAACTCTCCAGCAGCTGTTAATGACAGAACTGAACTAAAACAGTCTTTGTGCCCAAATTAGTGAGATCATTATTTCAGCTAATGGAAAGTAATCTTACAATTGTTATATTATTTCAACCAAAGGAAAATTGTCTTACAACGGTTTTATATTTTTTTTCAGCCAATGGAAAGTAGTCTTACTAAGTGTTTTATTACTTTAACCAATGGAAAGTACTCTTACAACTGCTTTTTTATCAGCCAATGGAAAGTAGTCTTACAACTGTTGTTATTTTAACCAATGGAAAGTACTCTTACAACAGTATTTTATTTCAGCCAATGGAAAGTAGTTTTACAAGGTTTTTTAATTATTATTTTGACCAATGAAAAGTAGTCTTACAACTGTTTTATAAATTTTTCAGCCAATGGATTATTGTGTGTGACGTGGCACGATGACCTTGGAGCGTAATGCCGACTACCCCCAGCAGAGCATGTCCACATCGACCACCACAACGAAGGCCATCGATGTCCCCAAGAAAGATGAACCCATGTTCAGCAGAAACAGCCCCAACATGCTCAATGTGCTCACGGCCAGCTCAGACTTCGAGTTTACAAACAGGTCAGTAATTATAGCAACAGTTTCAACATGGTCAGTGTGCTCACAGCTAGCTCAGACTTCAAGTTTACAAACAGGTTAGTAACCATAGCAACAGGGTAATAGGTCAGTAACTATACTACATTCCCAGTGTGCTCATGGCAAGCTCAGACTTTGAGTTTATAAACAGGTCAGTAACTATAGCAACATAGTACTAGGATAGCAATATAGTACTAGGTCTGTATCCATAGCAACATTCCCAGTGTGCTCAGAGCAAGCTCAGACTTCGAGTTTACAAACGGGCCAGTAACCATAGCAACTGGGTACTAGGTCAGTAATCATAGCAACAGGGTAAGAGATCAGCAACCATAGCAACAACCCCAACATGCTCAGACATTGAGCTTACAAACAGGACAGTAACCATAGCAACAGTTCCAACATGCTCAATGTACTCATGGCTAGCTCAGACTTCGAATTTACAAACAGGTCAGTAACCATAGCAACAGAGTACTAGGACAGTAGCCATAGCAACAGTCCCAACATGCTCAGACATTGAGCTTACAAACAGGTCAGTAACCATAGCAACAGTTCCAACATGCTCAATGTGCTCACGGCTAGCTCAGACTTCGAATTTACAAACAGGTCAGTATCCATAGCAACAGAGTACTAGGTCAGTAGCCATAGCAACAGTCCCAACATGCTCAGACATTGAGCTTACAAACAGGTCAGTAACCACAGCAACAGTTCCAACATGCTCAATGTGCTCACGGCTAGCTCAGACTTTACTTTATAAAAAGTTTGCTTTTTAGGTTGGAAATGCCCTTTTGTTTTCTAGCTGAACAACATCCTATATTATTGTACCCTAATTTATTTCTACTGCCAGGTGCATCTCTACATTTGTTTGAATGTGACAAAAAACCCAAAATCAAATAATATTGAAACATAGTCACTGACAGGAATTGATCCTTTGATCTGTCATACCTCAGTCAGGTTCTTTGCCACTAAACTAGATCCATGCTTCTATTTATCACAGAAAGATAGACTCTAGAAAAATAAAAAGTGAAATGAATATATAAAAAATAAAATGTCCACTAATAGGGATTGATCCTTTGATCCGTCATACCTCAGTCAGGTTCTTTGCCACTAACCTAGATCCATGGTCCTATTTATCACAGAAAGACAGACTCTAGAAAAATAAATATATGAAAAATAAAATGTCCACTGATAGGGATTGATCCTTTGATCCGTCATACCTCAGTCAGGTTCTTTACCACCGAGCTACATCTATGCTCCTGTTTATTACAGAAAAACTGACACTTGAAAGAGAGAGAGAGAGAAAAAAAAGTTGCATTGATTTTACAGCTGATTTCATTTCACTTTATTATGTAAAGCGGGATTCATTGATCTTATGGTTTTCTCTCGTAGCGGAATATCAGGAGTATCCTCGTGTTTGGCTTGTTACACTCAGTCCGGTTGATTGAAATTCCCAACTTGTGTGTGGAACAGGATCAGTCTGGTTGATTGAAATCCCCAACTTGTGTGTGGAACAGGATCAATCTGGTTGATTGAAATTTCCAACTCATGTGTGGAACAGGATCTAGTTCACTGGTAGAGCAAGGCTTCATCTAGAGAAGGACGGAAGAAAGGAATATTTTATTTAACGACACACTCAACACATTTTATTTATGGTTATATGGCGTCAGACGTATGGTTAAGGACCACTCAAATATAGAGACAGGAAACCCGCTGTCACCACTTCATGAGCTACTCTTTTCGATTAGCAGCAAGGGATCTTTTAAATGCACCATCCCATAGACAGGATAGATGAGAGGAAACCTGTTGCCACCATGCAATGGGCTATTTTTTTTCAACAAGCAGCAAGGGATATTTTATATGTAGCATCCCACAGACAGGATAGTACATACCACAACCTTTGTTACACCAGTTGTGGAGCACTGTCTGGAATGAGAAATAACTCAATGGGTCCCCCAATGGGGATCGAACCTAGATAGACCACACATCAGGTGAATGCTTTACCGCTGGGTAACGACTCACCCGTTCGCCATGACAAAGTCAATGAGAAATAACCCAATGAGCCCAGCGACGTGGATCGAGCCTAGACCCATTCTTTTATTGGCTTCTCACATTCCAACCAGTGCTCCATGACTGGTAATTCAAAGGCCATAGTATGTGCTGTTCTGTCTGTCGGAAAGTGCACAAAAAATATCCCTTGCTGCTAATGGAAAAATGTAGCAGGTTTCCTCTAAAGACTATGCATCACAATTACCGAATGTTTGATATCTAATAGCTGATGATTAATAAATCAATGTGCTCTTGTGGTGTTTTGTCCTGGACCAAGCCACTGGTGGCTATCCAGATACTTGGCCCACGACAGACATGCCTGAAACCTTAGTGGTATATGGTGTTCTGTCCTGGACCAAGCCACTGGTGGCTATCCAGATACTTGGCCCACGACAGACATGCCTGAAACCTTAGTGGTATATGGTGTTCTGTCCTGGACCAAGCCACTGGTGGCTATCCAGATACTTGGCCCACGACAGACATGCCTGAAACCTTAGTGGTATATGGTGTTCTGTCCTGGACCAAGCCACTGGTGGCTATCCAGATACTTGGCCCACGACAGACATGCCTGAAACCTTAGTGGTATATGGTGTTCTGTCCTGGACCAAGCCACTGGTGGCTATCCAGATACTTGGCCCACGACAGACATGCCTGAAACCTTAGTGGTATATGGTGTTCTGTCCTGGACCAAGCCACTGGTGGCTATCCAGATACTTGGCCCACGACAGACATGCCTGAAACCTTAGTGGTATATGGTGTTCTGTCCTGGACCAAGCCACTGGTGGCTATCCAGATACTTGGCCCACGACAGACATGCCTGAAACCTTAGTGGTATATGGTGTTCTGTCCTGGACCAAGCCACTGGTGGCTATCCAGATACTTGGCCCACGACAGACATGCCTGAAACCTTAGTGGTATATGGTGTTCTGTCCTGGACCAAGCCACTGGTGGCTATCCAGATACTTGGCCCACGACAGACATGCCTGAAACCTTAGTGGTATATGGTGTTCTGTCCTGGACCAAGCCACTGGTGGCTATCCAGATACTTGGCCCACGACAGACATGCCTGAAACCTTAGTGGTATATGGGCATGTTAAAAATACTCTCTCTCTCTTTAGTGGTGTTGTTCAATAAAATAAACTTTAACTATTAAATTGTATTTCTTTTTTGTTTGTATAGCAATACTGCAAATCACAAAATATTAGTGACCAGAAAATATGAAATTTAATGAAGCTATGCAAACCGTTTTTACTTTATATAACTGTTATATAAATGGATTAAATTCATGTTTTACAAATCTTCTGACATTCTCTGGCACTGGGTGAGGAACGGCTTTTGTGTTTGTCTTGGAGCAACACGTCAATTTCCCTGTCACAATTCACGGCTTGTTGATTGCCTTGCATCCCGATTAAGACGTTTAATCTTTTAACTCGACTGCTGGCAATGGAAATCAAATAATAGTTTCCCCGTCACTTCACTTCTGTATTCAGCCTCACTTCCATTTTGCCAATACAACGCCAAACTCTTTTTATTCTCATGAAACGACTTTTGTCGTTTTCGCGATAAGATTGACTTTTCCTACTCTTCCTCCCGTACGTCAATTCTGTGTCCCGATTCATGGCGTATTTGTGTTAATATGATTGAAGCAATATAATCAATGTTTCATTCTCGCGTCAATCTGGGAGGGAAAATTGCGGGAGAGTGTCATCTGCATGGTTATTTTCTTTCCATCCTAAACTGATGCCTCGGTGATTTTGGATTTAAATTGAAGTTAGCTGGGGAAAAAAAGGGAGAGAGCTCTTTGGGTTAAAGAAAACTGTAAGACTTTTACAATTTTTATTGATCATTAATGGGGTTTTATTGGCAAAGATGGATGTACTGAAATGAAAGGATGTGTAATCAATGAAACTGGAAATAGTATTGTGAGCGGTGAGGACACTTTCAGTTAAATTAGGTGGGACGTAGCCCAGTGGTAGAGCGCTCTCTCAATGTGCGGTCGGTCTGGGATCGATCCCCGTCGGTGGGCCCATTGGGCTATTTGTCATTCCAGCCAGTGCTCCACAACTGGTGGAACAAAGGCTGTGGTATGTACTATCCTGTCTGTGGGATGGTGCATATAAAAGATCCCTTGCTGCTAATTGAAAAGAGTAGCCCATGAAGTGTCGACAGTGGATTTCCTCTCTCAATATCTGTGTGGTCCTTAACCATATGTCTGACGCCATATAACCATAAATAAAATGTGTTGAGTGCATCGTTAAATAAAACATTTCTTTCTTTCCTTGTGCTGTTGCACTTGGGACTTGGCTGTGAGAAATTGCATAATAAAAAAATTCCTTTTTGGTAATGAAAAAATGTAGCGAACTTCTTGTAAAAAAACATGTCAAAATTATCATGTTTAACATCCAGTAAAGCTGTGTGCCCTAGTGGTGCTAATAAACAAAACAAACTTTAACGTTGTAACTTTACATTTACTGATGGAAAGAAATGACGGAACAAATGAGGTCTTAGATGAAAGTTAATTCACTATTAGTGTAGTTGTTGGTATAAAAACAATAATATAGCATTAGTTTGAATGTCAGTAATATGGTTAATTCTCGGGACAATATGGATGAGTGGTTTCGATGTAGTCAGTATTTGTTGTTAGTAACACTGTGGTTAAGCGCTCTGCTGATGCGCAATCAGTCTAGGATCGATCCCTGTCGGTGGGTCCATTGAACCATTTCTCATTCCAGCTAGTGCTCCACAACTTGTGTAACAAAGGCCATGGTATGTACTATCCTGGTTGTGAGATGCTGCCTATAATAAAAGGAAATGTTTTATTTAACGACGCACTCAACACATTTTATTTACGGTTATATGGCGTCGGACATATGGTTAAGGACCACACAGGTATTGAGAGAGGAAACCTGCTGTCGCCACTTCATGGGCTACTCTTTTCGATTAGCAGTAAGGGATCTTTTATATGCAGTATCCCACAGACAGGATAGCACATACCACGGCCTTTGATATACCAGTCGTAGTGTACTGGCTGGAACGAGAAATAACCCAATGAGCCCACCGACGGGGATCGATCCTAGACTGACCGTGCATCAAGCAAGCGCTTTGCCACTGGGCTATGACCCCCCCCCCAACCCCCCCCTGCGTATAATAGATTCATTGTGCAAATTAGAAAACGTTTTCCATTGTGTAGTGGCAGCATGTTTCCTCTGTCATTATCAGTGTGGTCGTTAACCATATATCCAGCTCCATTTACCATAATTAAAATGTGTTGAGAGGGGTCGTTAAATAAAACATTCCTTCCTTCTATCTCTTATTATTTATCCATCATTATAGTAGACATGATGGAGAAGGCCTAGTAAGTTGTATAACTTGTGCCTAATCCATTTGTTTTTAAAAAGCAATAAAATATGTTTGATTTCATTCTTTTCAAATTATTTTCGCTGTCCTGGGCACACACATCACAGCTATCTGGGCTGTCTGTCAAGGACAGTTGGTTAGCTGTTAGTGGTTTAGTGACCTTACCCATTGAGCCCTTAAGAACTTGCTCTGTGTTGGAGCCGGTACTGGGCTGCAAACCCTGTACCTACCAGCTTGTAGTCCGATGTAGTAATAGGTTTCTTGTTTTTTTCAGTACACTGCGTCTGGAACATGACATAGACCAGCTGAGTCTGACAGAGAAATCATCCAATGATTCCACCCCTTCCCCGACAGTAGCTCGGTCCGCGCCAGTCACTCCTACCCACAATCCATCAGGAAGTGTCGACGTTGGTTACCGGGACAGCCATCAGCGTGGCTTTTTCGAGGGTCTGCTAGGATGCCTGCGACCGGTGTGGACAATTATTGGCAAAGCGGCAGCAGCAGAATTGAAACAACAAGGTACGTATATATGTAGCATGAAGGCAATTGCATATGCCACCATTTGTCATTTGTATTTGTGTAAATCCAACCATTGTGGACTCATAAGTTATTTGAAAGGTGGAAGTGACTGATTTTGTCTCTTTCGCTTATAAATGCCTTGAAAAGAGCTCCTTTTTTTTCTTGTAAGATATGCAACAATGGTTTTTGATAAAGTAAGATAAAGTAAAATATATATTTTCAGGCAATTTTGTGTGTGTGTGCTATTTACAACCCTAACAGTTAAGAAAATGGCCACAGCGAAAGCAAGAACCTCTGCTGCATTTTCCAAGCAGTTTTACAGTTAATGTTTAAGAGAGGAGTTTCATTTGTCAGTGTTAAAAAGGGGTTTTGTTTCAAAAAATTTGTATCACTTTTCTTACTGGTAATTACTAGTAAGAAAAGTGATACAAAAATTTGAAGGTTCCACAACTAAATAAATGCTGTGGAAAATTAAAAGCACCATCATGACAATCTTCACAGCATTGCCGATCTCATCATCTAATTGCCAAGTTATATTTAATAAGTCAGCTGTCGATGTTTATTTATATATAGAGAAGATGACTTGGAAGTATTTAAACAGTTTGAGTACAGGAAACATTTTGTTTTCAAAATCTTGATTAGCAATATTTCTGATTAATTAAAAATTGATTACCGACTACTGTTCAATGTTTTAAAATTGTGTAGTGATCTCTGATACTTGCCTAGCGAATCGTAACATGATACTGAACAAAATGTTTCCTGGAGTACATCACATTATCTTAGTTTTATGTATATTTTGACACTTCAGATGACAGCGAGATCCCGTCTGAGAACATCACAATGTTAATGTTATGTATATTTTATCATTTCAGATGACTGGGAGATACCGTTTGAGAACATCACAATGTTAATGTTATGTATATTTTATTACTTCAGATGACTGGGAGATCCTGTTTGAGAACATCACAATGTTAATGTTATGTATATTTTATTATTTCAGATGACTGGGAGATACTGTTTGAGAACATCACAATGTTAATGTTATGTATATTTTGACACTTCAGATGACAGGGAGATCCCGTTTGAGAAAGAAAGAAAGAAAGAAGTGTTTTATTTAATGACGCACTCAACACATTTTATTTACGGTTATATGGCGTCAGACATATGGTTAAGGACCACACAGATTTTTTTAGAGAAACCCGCTGTCGCCACATAGGCTACTCTTTTACGACAGGCAGCAAGGGATCTTTTATTTGCGCTTCCCACAGGCAGGATAGCATAAACCATGGCCTTTGTTGAACCAGTTATGGATCACTGGTCGGTGCAAGTGGCTTACACCTACCCATTGAGCCTTGCGGAGCACTCACTCAGGGTTTGGAGTCGGTATCTGGATTAAAAATTCCATGCCTCGACTGGAATCCGAACCCAGTACCTACCAGCCTGTAGACCGATGGCCTGCCACGACGCCACCGAGGCCGGTCCTGTTTTAGAACATCACAATGTTAATGTTATGTATATTTTATCATATCAGATGACTGGGAGATCCTGTTTGAGAACATCACAATGTTAATGTTATGTATATTTTATCATATCAGATGACTGGGAGATCCTGTTTTAGAACATCACAATGTTAATGTTATGTATATTTTATCATATCAGATGACTGGGAGATCCTGTTTTAGAACATCACAATGTTAATGTTATGTATATTTTATCATATCAGATGACTGGGAGATCCTGTTTTAGAACATTACAATGTTAATGTTATGTATATTTTATCATATCAGATGACTGGGACATCCCGTTTGAGAACATCACAATGATATGTATATTTTATCATTTCAGATGACTGGGAGATCCCGTTTGAGAACATCACAATGTTAATGTTATGTATATTTTATTACTTCAGATGACTGGGAGATCCTGTTTGAGAACATCACAATGTTAATGTTATGTATATTTTATCACTTCAGATGACTGGGAGATCCTGTTTGAGAACATCACAATGTTAATGTTATGTATATTTTATCACTTCAGATGACTGGGAGATCCCGTTTGAGAACATCACTGACCTCCAGTGGTTGGGGAGCGGCGCGCAGGGTGCTGTGTTCCTTGGTAAACTCAACGGGGAGGAAGTGGCCGTCAAAAAGGTCCGCGATGTCAAGGAGACGGACATCAAGAACTTACGCAAACTCAATCACCCAAATATCATAGCATTCAAGTAAGATATTTAATATACCTGAATATCATAGCATTCAAATAAGACATTTAATATACCCGAATATCATAGCATTCAAGTAAGATATTTAATATACCCGAATATCATAGCATTCAAGTAAGATATTTAATCACACAAATATTTAATACCCGAATATCATAGCATTCAAGTAAGGCATTTAATATACCCGAAAATCATAGCATTCAAGTAAGATATTGAATCACCCGAATATTATAGCATTCAAGTAAGATATTTAATATACCCGAATATCATAGCATTCAAATAAGACATTTAATATACCCGAATAAAATAGCATTCAAGTAAGACATTTAATATACCCGAATATCATAGCATTCAAGTAAGACATTTAATATACCCGAATATCATAGCATTCAAGTAAGACATTTAATATACCCGAATATCATAGCATTCAAGTAAGATATTGAATCACCCGAATATTATAGCATTCAAGTAAGATATTTAATATACCCGAATATCATAGCATTAAAGTAAGATATTGAATCACCCGAATATTATAGCATTCAAGTAAGATATTTAATCACACAAATATTTAATACCCGAATATCATAGCATTCAAGTAAGACATTTATTATACCCGAATATCATAGCATTCAAGTAAGACATTTAATATACCTGAATATCATAGCATTCAAGTAAGATATTGAATCACACGAATATTATAGCATTCAAGTAAGATATTTAATATACCCGAATATCATAGCATTCAAATAAGACATTTAATATACCCGAATACCATAGCATTCAAGTAAGACATTTAATATACCTGAATATCATAGCATTCAAGTAAGACATTTAATATACCTGAATATCATAGCATTCAAGTAAGATATTTAATCACACAAATATTTAATACCCGAATATCATAGCATTCAAGTAAGATATTTAATATACCCGAATATCATAGCATTCAAGTAAGATATTTAATATACCCGAATATCATAGCATTCAAGTAAGACATTTAATATACCTGAATATCATAGCATTCAAGTAAGATATTTAATATACCCGAATATCATAACATTCAAGTAAGATATTTAATCACACAAATATTTAATACCCAAATATCATAGCATTCAAGTAAGATATTTAATATACCCGAAAATCATAGCATTCAAGTAAGATATTTAATATACCCGAATATCAGAGCATTCAAGTGAGATATTTAATATACCCAAATATCATAGCATTCAAGTAAGATATTTAATATACCCGAATATCATAGCATTCAAGTAAGACATTTAATATACCCAAATATCATAGCATTGAAGTAAGACATTTAATATACCCGAATATCATAGCATTCAAGTAAGATATTTAATATACCCAAATATCATAGCATTCAAGTGAATATTTAATACCAAAATGTCAGAGCATTCATATAAGATATTTAATCAAATATCAACTATTTTAGTAAGATATTTATGACCCAAATATCAGAGCATTTTAGTAAGATATTTACTTGTAAACAAATATCATAGCATTCAAGTAATATACTTAACACCCAAATATAAGAGCATTCAGTTATGAAATTTAATCAAATATCATAGCATTTAAGTAAGATATTTAATATCAAATATCATAGGACTCATGTAATACTTATTCTCATACCAGTAATACTTATTCTCATACCGGTAATACTTATTCTCATACCGGTAATACTTATTCTCATACCGGTAATACTTATTCTCATACCGGTAATACTTATTCTCATACCGGTAATACTTATTCTCATACCGGTAATACTTATTCTCATACCGGTAATACTTATTCTCATACCGGTAATACTTATTCTCATACCGGTAATACTTATTCCTGTTAGGCTTTTGGGGTGTCAAGAGTTAAATACCATTTTCAAAACAATTTTCATTTTTTATATATACCTATTAATTATATATGTTTCAGGGGTATCTGTACACAGGCTCCATGTTACTGTATTATAATGGAGTACTGTCCATACGGACAGCTGTATGAACTGCTCCGAGATGGCAAGGAGATCCCCCCTACCGTCATATTGGACTGGGCCAAGCAGATAGCCAGTGGCATGAACTACCTCCACTCTCATAAAATCATACATCGAGACCTCAAGTCACCAAAGTAAGTCTGAAAGTGCCGTTGTCACAGATAATTATTGATTTTTGGAAAAATTTTGAGTTTTAAAAAAAAATTATTGCCCCAGAGAAATTTGGTAATGTCAGTGAATATTTGAATATACTTTTATTTTTCATTTCATTTCAACTTATTTTCGTGCTTATATCCAATTAAGTTTCAAGCACGCTGTCCTGGGCACACACCTCAGCTATCTGGTCTGTCTGTCCAGGACAGTGGGTTAGTTGTTAGTTGGTTAGTGGTTAGTGAGAGAGAAGAGGATGTAGTGGCTTTACACCTACCCATAGAGCCCTTAAGAACTCGCTCTGGATGGGAGCCGGTACCGGGCTGCGAACCCTGTACCTACATGCCTGTAGTCCGATGGCTTAACCACTGCACAACTGAGGCCAGTACTTTTATTTAGTTTACAAAGTATATAAATAGAGCAATTCCAGTTGTATAATATATTTCCCATGATGTAGTTCAGTCTGCCATGCTGGAGACCAAGATTATTTATCTAGCTAAGCAAATGTATTATATTGTAAATAACTTGAGTTTGGCTATCTATAGGAACAAAAGGACAACTGTTTTATAAGTAATAACAATGTTCTATTTTACTGTAAAATTTTCAGTAAAATTTTATTGGTAATTAAAACAAAAAAATTTTTTAACGGTTTTTAAAATAATTGTCTCTATTTGCAGTGTTTTAGTGTAGAGAATGAGTGTGTGAGATAAAAGATTTTGCTAATATTGTGTTAAAATTCTTATGTTAATTTTATAGTGTTTAGTTACATGCTGATATTACTGTTACTAAAATCCCTGTGTGTCTCTCTTTGCAGTGTATTAGTGTCGAGCAACAATGTGATAAAGATTTCTGACTTCGGCACGAGTCGAGAATGGAACGACAAGAGCATAAAAATGTCGTTTGCTGGAACCGTCGCATGGATGGCACCAGAAGTGATCAGAAATGAACCGTGTTCGGAGAAAGTCGATATATGGTACGAACGTCTGAAATAAGAGGGAGAGAGATGGAGAGAGAGAGAGAGAGAGAGAGAGAGAGAGAGAGAGAGAGAGAGAGAGAGAGAGAGAGAGAGAGAGAGAGAGAGAGAGAGAGAGAGATGGAGAGAGTGAGAGGAGGGATGGAGGGGAGAGAAAGAGAGTGAGAGATGGAAGAGAGGGAAAGAAAGCTAGGGAGAGAGAGTGTGTGTGTGTGAGAGAGAGAGAGAGAGAGAGAGAGAGAGAGAGAGAGAGAGAGAGAGAGAGAGTGAGAGGATGGATGAGAGGAGGGATGGAGGGGAGAGAAAGAGAGTGAGAGATGGAAGAGAGGGAAAGAAAGCTAGGGAGAGAGAGTGTGTGTGTGTGAGAGAGAGAGAGAGAGAGAGAGAGAGAGAGAGAGAGAGAGAGAGAGAGAGAGAGAGAGAGAGAGAGAGAGAGAGTGGAAGAGAGTGGAAGAGAGGGGTAGAGCAAGAGAGAGAATGAGAGTGTGTATGTGTGTTGATTTTGATTTTACATTCAGACTGTGATTTGGGAGTTATGCAGAACATACTATACTATTTATTTGCTGTGTGTTTCTTGTCTAGAATCTCTGTCATCGTTCTTTCAGGTCGTTTGGTGTGGTGATTTGGGAGCTGTTGTCGGGAGAGATTCCGTATCACGACGTTGATTCGTCGGCCATTATATGGGGGGTTGGCAGTAACAGCTTACACCTTCCTGTTCCCACGACGTGTCCCAATGGCTTTCAACTACTCATGAGACAGTGCTGGTAAGTCACATATATATCATGCTTTGTAGTTCCCACGACGTGTCCCAATGGCTTTCAACTACTCATGAGACAGTGCTGGTAAGTCACATATATATCATGCTTTGTAGTTACCATGACGTGTCCCAATGGCTTTCAACTACTCATAAGACAGTGCTGGTAAGTCACATATATATCATGCTTTGTAGTTCCCACGACGTGTCCCAATGGCTTTCAACTACTCATAAGACAGTGCTGGTAAGTTACATTCCAGGAAAACACCGAAAGTGACTGTCATTTTGACATAATATTATGCACTAAATAAAGACAGTAATTTCAATTTCTATTAATATGGCTATAATCCAACCATTATAGGGCTGAAAAGCCTCGAAACCGACCATCATTTTGACATAACATTACGCACTAAATAAATACAGTTATTTCACTTGCCATTAATTATGCACTAAATAAATACAGTTATTTCAATTGCCATTAATTACGCACTAAATAAATACAGTTATTTCAATTGCCATTAATTACGCACTAAATAAATACAGTTATTTCAATTTCCATTAATTACGCACTAAATAAATACAGTTATTTCAATTTCCATTAATATGATTATAATATTACCATTCCCTGGCCGGAAAACTCTGAAACTGACCATCATTTTGGCAGGTTGTCATGAGTTATTCCAGTTTCCATAAATATGGCTATTTTACCATTACAGGGCTGGAAAACCGCGAAACCGACCGTCATTTTGGCAGGTTATCATAAGTTATTCCAGTTTCCATAAATATGGCTATTTTACTATTGCAAGGCTGAAAAACCCCAAAACTGACCATCATTTTGGCAGGTTGTCATGAGTTATTCCAATTTCCATAAATATGACTACTTTACCATTGCAGGGCCGGAAAACCCCGAAACCGACCGTCATTTCGGCAGGTCCTCATGCACCTCGAGATTGCATCGCCAGAGTTGTTGTCGTTTGGGCGTGAGGACTTTCGTGACGAGCAGCTGTCGTGGCAGGATGAGATCCGCGAACACTTCCAGAAGATGAGGGCCGAGGGATCGCACTTCCCACAGCTGGAGGAAGAGCTCATTAAACGCAGGAAGGAGGAACTCAGGTGCTTTGAAACATAGTTTAGCATCCATTAAACGCTTTTGCAGGAGATATCACTGGCACTATAATTTACGATATCTCCTGTGATATCTCCGCAGGAGATATCACTTCTTATAATCTTGATTGGTCAAATTTTAATCACAAGACAATGTTTTTTTTATGTCACTGTGTTTGTTTCAGCGGTAAACCTACCATTAGTGATGTCACGCCACTGCCGTTCTGCTAGTTAACGACATTCAACCCACATTACTGTCATTGTTTACAACTGTCGCAAATGAAAAGAATGATAATGGATGATAAAAAGAATACCCCCCTCGTGTCTTGTGATATCATAATTTATCAGCACTCGTTGATAAAAGTATAAAATCCTTGGCAAGCCTCGATTTCATACTTTTATCAACTCGTGCTGATAAATTATGATATCACAAGACACTCGGGGAGTAACCTCTATCTATTGCTTTTTAAAAAAGAACAAATGAATTGAGCACAAGTTAAACAATTTACGAGACCCAATCCATAATAGATACATGTCACTACAGTTCAAGCCTTCGGATTTCACTGATTATTATATTGACTATGATTCTTAATGGAACCTAAAAACAGTTTCCGATGGGTTCCCATCATCAAGGAGGAACTCAGGTGAACATGGGTGGGTGGAAGGATGGATGGATGGATTTATGGTTTGGACTGACTGGTATATTGAAATGCATGGATTAATCAATGGGCGGGGGTGTTAGGATGATTTTTGAGTGGGTGGATGGTTGGGGTTTTAATGGACAGATGGATGGAGATATGGATGAATGGGTTCATTGATGGATGGACAGACTGACTGACTGGAATACTGAAATTGAGATGGATGGATGGATGGACGGTGAGAATTTAGGTGGGTTTTGGATGGACGAATGGATGGATGGACAGACTGACTGATATACTGAAATCTAAAATACAGATGGATGGATGGATGCAGGAATGGACATAGTTGGATGAATGGACAAATTGGCATACCAGTTGCAGATGATTAATTGGATGAATGGATGGGTTGGGAAGGTGGATGAGTGGGTAGCTGGGTAGGTGGCAGGATAGATGAATGGATGGAAGAAAGGATCGAGGGATAAACAGAACAAGGGACAGATAATCATGAGGTGGGGGTTTTGTTTTTATCCTGCAACCACTGTTTCTATTGACAGATTATGATGACAGATTAAAGCAAAGTCATAAACATATACTAGCAGATTATGACTTTTGACGTCACTCATATGATGTCACACACAAAATTGCTCATTTGACCTCTAGGTCATCGTACAATGTTACAGAAATAACAGAAATAATAGCTTTTCCCCTTATTTTTTTTATGGTCTGCAGGATAAAATTAATAACTAGTTACTGACGTCGAATATCTGCTTTATCCTGTGAAGGTAAGAATGGGAAATTTCACAAGGCTTTGCCGAGCAAAATTTCTCATTCAGCCTGAACAGGATAAAGCAGATATCCGATATCATTAATCAGTTATTCTCTATGTAAAATGCAGTAGGGCATAAGATCAATAAGATCCTTGGTAGAGGAATGATTTTTTCCCCCAAGTGATCATGAAACACTAAAGTAATATAATTTTAATCCAGTGTTTTGTTTGTAGACACGCCCAGGATGTGCGCGACCACTATGAGCGGAAACTGGAGAGAGCGAACAACCTCTACATGGAGCTGACGGCCTGCATGTTACAGCTGGAGAAACGTGAACGCGAACTAATCAAGTGAGTCAGTCAGAATAGATGTTGAGCTCATCTCAGATATAGCTATGATTTTATTCATTTCCAGGTGCGTTTTGTTTGAGAAACATAATTGACTCCATAAAGGGCGGGACGTAGCCCAGTGGTAAAGCGTTCACTTGATGCGTGGTCGGTTTGGGATCGACCCCCGTTGGTGGGCCCATTTCGCTCTTTCTTGTTCCAGCCAATGCACCACGACTGGTATATTAAAGGCTGTGGTATGTGCTAGCCTTCTGTGGGATGGTGCACATAAAAGACCCCTTGCTACTAATTGAAAATTGTAGCGGGTTTCCTCTTTATAACTATATATCATAATTAACAAATGTTTGACATCCAATAGCCAATGATTAACAAATCAATGATTTTGTAACTGCCTGGTGTGTTTTGTTTGAGAAATGTAATTGATACCATTAAGCAAATGGGTGAAAGGGATGCTCAGATGTGATTTATGAATATAATTCTTTATATTTCATTTTTTTTATAACTTTTATGAGCCAGATGTATTGCATATAAGTAGATTAATCCTTAATTTTAACCCTTTCCCTGTTTATTTGTTTAATTCTTTCACTGCTAATGATTTTGCTATGCTGGACTAGTCAAACTTCAAAAAATGTCCTTCCATTTTGCAAATTAGTGGCAGGTAGAAGGCTGGCCTCAGATTACAGTTATCTTCCCATTTGGTTGTCGAAAATCCGGAAGTTTGACCGCGCAAGTAGTCTGCTGTTTGACTGTGATTATTTCATGGCAGACAGCTATGAAGTGGCAACTGTTTGACTGAAGTGACAGGGGATAGCATGTAGTTTGTAAACATGTGTAACTTGTTGACATTGAAGACTTGTTTGTGGTAATTCCGGCCCATGCAAAAGTAGTGCTTTTTGTGTAAAATGGGTGTACTCCGGCCTGGTTTAGAGGGTGTGTCTGTTTAAACCAATATGCTGGGAGAAAGAGCTGGACAACAGGGGTTGTCCTTTTCAGGGTATGTGTCCCCCATGCAGGCAAAGGTACATACAAAACTTCACGGGCCTGCTGATATTAATAGGCTATATAGAAACATATAGCGAAATTAATTGTGGTCTGAGGCCTGATATAGTTCACACATTACACCGGTTAAATGCTTGATTCTGATGAAAGTATTATAACCAGAGAGGTGAAATTACACAGACTGATAGTGCATACCACAAGGAATATGAAAACTAATTTATTTATTTTCTAAATATTTTATTAAATTAAAAAACATTTTTTTTGAATTTATTAAAAATTAAAATTAAAATTTTCAACTTTTAAATTTCAGTATCCTCCAAAATAGCATAAAATGACCTCTGATGTTACTGCAGGTTGTTGCAATATTTTTTAACAGTTTTGAGCTAATAATTTGGTAAAAAAGAGCAAAAGTTGGATTTTGTTAGTCAATATTGAGATTTTAATTTTTTTTACATATTGAATTTTAATGAGTTTCTCAATTATTGCAAATGGACAGAAGATCTAAATACAATGAATATATCACTACTAAATGTAATTAAACACTTTAAATAGATAGTATACAGTTTTTAACAAGATTAAGTACTCTAATAATACATTTCACCTACATTTATGTAAATTACACACTTGAGTCATTTTTCAAAAATGGTCTTTTATCCTTAGAAAATCTAATAGGCTAATATTCTATGCTGTCTGAATGTATTTATTGTGTAGTAATCAGATGCTGGTATACTTGTCAAGTTTATTGCAGAAAATGTGCCAAAAAGGTTAACATTTGGCTTGTAATACATATGGCAGAATAATCCATAATGCATATTCAGTGGTCATTACTACAAACATCTTTCCAATCAAGAAATACTACACTGAGGTATCCCAGACACTGGCACATGACTACACTTGTTAACAGTTATCACTGGAAACTGAAAAATATGGTGCAAGTACCTCTTGGTAGGATTTATATCAGCATTTTGTGACAAAATCTTCATTTTCAAAGTTGTCGTCAAAAAAAAAAATATTATGGTGTATACTTAAGTAATATCTGTAGGGCATATTCATATTAATATGCATTTATATGGACTGTTTTGCCTTTTACAAAGTGGCTACATGTCTAATACAGTAAATGAAGTAGATTAAGTAAATACAGCAGGTCAAAATTGAATATGAGGCCTATCATGTCTAATTTTCCCTGAAATTAGTGTGTAAACATTTGTTGCAAATGGCCCCAATTTTGTGACTTTCACCATCCCTCTGACACATTTCTAATAATGTATCATGAATTCAGTCACCATATCTTTACTAAGCCTCCACTTATCATACCTAAAATGCAAAATTTTACAGTTTTAGATTTTTTTGTTTTTCAAAAATTTAAATTTAAGTTAATATTTCATTAACAATGAAGTAAAATCTAATGATTGATTTTTTTTCCTTTAAATATTTCAAAATCTTTCCAAGACAACACTGTGCAGATAGAACATATGTAGAAGAAAAAATAGCTGCTCATTGTATGAAGAAATTCCAAAATTTGATAAAGTTATTACATTTTGAAGTTGGTGTCCCTCAAGTTTCCATTGCTAAAATTGGCCATGGCAAGGCACTGTGGTAGGTGTTTTAACACAGCCTCTGTATACTCTCAGTTTAAAGGTGACATACCGATACTTACCAAGCATTGCTTTAATATGTATATCATTGGAATGCATTAGTGTGGGCCAGTTTTTAGGGGAAAAAATTGACTGATAGGCCTCAGATTACAGTTATCTTCCCATTTGGTTGTCCAAAATCCGGAAGTTTGACCGTGCAAGTAGTCTGCTGTTTGACTGTTATTATTTCATGGCAGACAGCTATGAAGTGGCAACTGTTTGACTGAAGTGACAGGGGATAGCATGTAGTTTGTAAACATGTGTAACTTGTTGACATTGAAGACTTGTTTGTGGTAATTCCGGCCCATGCAAAAGTAGTGCTTTTTGTGTAAAATGGGTGTACTCCGGCCTGGTTTAGAGGGTGTGTCTGTTTAAACCAATATGCTGGGAGAAAGAGCTGGACAACGGGGGTTGTCCTTTTCAGGGTATGTGTCCCCCATGCAGGCAAAGGTACATACAAAACTTCACGGGCCTGCTGATATTAATAAAAATGTTATAGCCACTAAGGCTATATAGAAACATATAGCGAAATTAATTGTGGTCTGAGGCCAGGCTTGAACTGGTTTCAGAAAGAAAAGAGTGTAAAGGGAAGTAACTCTCTGGCTTGTGGCAGCCATGGATGTTCTCATTGCAGTGAAGAGGTTAACAATCATAAACTTAAGGATAGTCCCTTTAAAATAATATGGCCATTCAACAGTTACATAATGCTTGATGGGGGATCATGGAGGAGAGAGTGGGGGGGGGGGGGGTGTGTGTGTTTGTCAACAGTTAAATCACATTTTCAAAACAATTTTCATTTTTTATATATAAAGTAAAATGAAGTCAGATGTTATTATTTTGTTCTTTATGAAATTATTTTTATCTAGTACTTATTACCAAACAAAAGAAAGGTAAATACAAACAGGAAATATATAATATTAGTCAAATTGTGTGTTAATCACAGGGAAAGCTGGTGACGTGAATTGACAAATGTTACATAATTTTACAGCGGGTGGCCTAAAAGTGTTACAGAATATTACACAGAGAGAATTAAGGGGGATATAAAAAATGCCATAATTGTTGAATGGCCACTGCTAGAAAAAGAAGTATGAGGATAGAGCTAATTTAAAAATAGGTTGTGAAATGGAGAAACTTATTGAGTTGTTGTTTTACTGTTTATATATTCTTATTTCAGACGAGAACAAGCGTTAATGTTGTTCTCCAGGAAAAAGAAAAGTATTGTGAGACCAATTATTAAAGCTCAGGAACGCATTGAGAGAATCGGCAAAAAGAGGTCGTATAAGTCAGCTGGAGCTGACTTGAACAGGTATGGATATATGTATCAGTGTGATTGTAGCAAAATAATAAACAGAATGCTTGAATTGACCTCCTGCCCCAATTCTGGAAAAGCCCTTGTATAGGTTACACACCACAATTCACTTTTTGCATGTAATACAATACAAAACAATTTTTATGTCTGAATTTATTGTGTGAAAAACAGGACAGTGTCAAAAATACAGTCGCTTGGTAACTACCATAAAAAAAATCAATATAGCTTGACAACATATTTTATTACTTATTCACTCTTTTGGCAGCATACTACATGCATATTTGTTATCATTTAGTAATAAAAATAACAAGTAACTTCAAAAACAATAGGTTATTTTTATGTCACAAAAGTCAACCTACTTGTAATCATCAAAGAAAGATTGGGAAAGGTATTTCTGTATTTAAAACCCCCAAAATGCTTTAATGATTTCCTAAACCAGACTATATTAAGCTGATACACTGAGTAAAGAAATGGGAAATGTTAAGTGTGGAGCTAAAATAAGATAAGAATCTATAACATAATATGTAAGGTTGTTTTAACATTTTCTCATTGTTCTGATCATTTCTCCTCATTTCATCTGCACTGCCGATCACCTTCTTTATACTTACCCAGTGCATCATTTAGCAAGTTTTTTTTTTTTTGCACCAAGGTCCAGTTGACTACAATACATACACATCATGCTAAATATTGTGTACAAAGATGAATTCCATAAATACAACTGCAATGGATGTTGCCATCTTTTTCACTTAACATAAAAGTGATTATCTACACGGCTGTCGTATTTTTCGAAGAAAAGTCCTGTGTAAGACCACCACACCATATCTAAACTTTCCCATGCTAAGCCCAGATTACATCTAATAGTGTTATAATGTTGATTATTATCCATATGGTTCAACATGACCGAGTTAATAATAATCATACGAAGCACACGTGTAATAACAAGTGTAATGACATAATTTTTGGAAGCGATGTTGCTTCTCCAGTCCTAGCTCAGACTGTGCATTTGAAATATGATGCCATTTTGTCGTCTCCTAGTTGTGGCTGAGGGTCTTGTTATTCATAAAGAAAACAACAATAATAATATGGATAATAAAGAAATTATTACTCATGTCAGGATTCATGTATTACCCTTGTTCTCGCTTGGGCAATACAAAAATCCTGACACTCATTTCATAAAATCAGTACAACACACAAGCTCATATAATAATCTCTATATATTCCATCGGTTTCATTTATTCGTTCTTCTTTCAGTCCAGACTCCCAGAAGACAGAAGGAAGCATGACGACAAGCTCGGAACAAGTTCTTCCATCACCGACCAAAATCCGCGCACGGAAAAGCCGGCACCGTCGAATCAACAGCCGCGGTCAGATGAAGGAGATCATGTCGCCCATCAAAGACGGGTCGCACGACGAACACCAACATCAGAGTAGCGGCGGCAGTGCCGTGAAGTTACAGCACGTCGACCCACACGGCGTGACGCCCAAGTCGTTCAAATACATGGGGCCGGGGACGGCAATCCGGGAGTACAAGAGCGAAGATGAGCACCGCGACGATTCCAGCGATCAGTCGTTCCGTCAGAAAAACAAAAACAACGCGGTTGCCGTGGACGACCGTAACCTGAACGACGTGTGTTTCGGATGCGACGGCGGGTGCAGCGACGCGACTTGCAGTAGCAAAAGGTCGAGTCAGGTGAGCGCCGACGTGGAAAGCAACACTTGCGACTCGGTGTGCAACAGCCCGCGACACCAGACGCATCAAGTGTACGGCTGTATAGAGAATGTGAACCCGGTGGACCTTCATCTTCAATCAAAGAAATTCAGGGAAAAGGACTCAAACGAGAACCTGAGCTGCCCGTTGGAGATTTCGGCCGGCATCGACAAAATGACGGCGGACATTAACGAGATTCTCATTCTCGAGGACACGAAAAAAAGGGCGGACAATGCTGTCGATGGAAGGGCAGATAACTGTGCTGAGAACCCAGTGAACAATTCAAACGTTAACGTCTCGGTAAAGAGAGGGATTAGCGAGGCGGAAATTTCTCCGAAACATTCACCGGTTCTTGAACAAGTTAAAATATCGGAGACGGTACCCATGAGAAAGAAACCTGCAGTTAAGTTCAGAAATATAAAGGTAAGAAAAGTGTGTTTTTATTCTTTTAATTTTTTTAAAGTATAATTTTAATGAAAGTTAAAATCTCAATCATTGTTGCCGTTTCATAGATAACATTACATTTATCTGACTACAGTCTGTAATCAATATTTACCAAAATTTTCTTGGCAACCAACAGTTAACAGAACAATTAATATTGTTATACCATTAATTGCTATAATTATATATTAATTTTCATCCATCAACATTTTCTTACTCGGTATTAAGAGTACCGTACCAGTATGTAATAGAAACAGGTCTGACCCACCGCACTAACTAATAATCGCCAGAAGATGGGTAGTTAAGTAGGTGGTTACAGGTGCATCATAACAATGCCAGAAGTAACCACTGGACACTTTACAAAATTATAAATTAAGATATTATTTTGGTTTGTGCCCCACCCTTACCTCCACCCCTGCTAAATGTTGTGCCCCGCCCCTGCTAAAAATTGTGCCCCACCCCTGCTAAAGATTGTGCCCCACCCTTGCTAAATATTGTACCCCACCCTTACCCCCACCACTGCTAAAGATTATGACCCACCCATACACCACCCCTGCTAAATATTGTGCCACACCCGTTAAAAATTGTGCCCCACCCCTGGTAAAGATTGTGCCCCACCTCTGCTAAAGATTGTGCCCTACCCTACCCCCACCCCTGTTAAAGCTTGTGCCCCACCCTACCCCCACCCCGTTAAAGATTGTGCCCCACCCTTACCCCACCCCTGCTAAAGATTGTGCCCCACCCGTTAAAGATTGTGCACCACCCTTACCCCCACCCCTGCTAAAGATTGTACACCACCCTTACCCCCACCCATGTTAAAGATTGTGCCCCATCCTTACACCCACCCGTTAAAGATTGTGCCCCACCCTTACCTCACCCCTGCTAAAGATTGTGCACCACCCTTACCCCCACCCCTGCTAAAGATTGTGCACCACCCTTACCCCCACCCATGTTAAAGATTGTGCCCCATCCTTACACCCACCCGTTAAAGATTGTGCACCACCCTTACCCCCACCCATGTTAAAGATTGTGCCCCATCCTTACACCCACCCGTTAAAGATTGTGCCCCACCCTTACCTCACCCCTGCTAAAGATTGTGCACCACCCTTACCCCCACCCCTGCTAAAGATTGTGCACCACCCTTACCCCCACCCATGTTAAAGATTGTGCCCCATCCTTACACCCACCCGTTAAAGATTGTGCCCCACCCTTACCTCACCCCTGCTAAAGATTGTGCACCACCCTTATCCCCACCCCTGCTAAATATTGTGCCTCCACTTGATTTCTATGGGCCTGACCCCCATTCCACGAAGCTATCTTAGCCCTAAGATCACCTTAAGTGCACAGGTGTGTTCAAAACCTCTGGTATATTGAGCACATTAAGCCAGTTGTTATCATCATCATCGAGTGCATAAGGTGGTTATGCACTTGAAGTGATCTTAGGCCTAAGATCGCTTCGTGGAAAGGGGCCCTGGAGATTTCATTAAACAAATCTTTATCTCTTTTTTTACTTTTCCTTTCCCCTCAGCATGTTGAAGATACTTGTTTATTATAGACTTAAGGTTATCTTAGGCCTAAGATCGCTTCGTGGAAAGGGGCCCTGGAGATTTCATTAAACAAATCTTCATCTCTTTTTTTACTTTTCCTTTCCCCTCAGCATGTTGAAGATACTTGTTTATTATAGACTTACGGTTATCTTAGGCCTAAGATCGCTTCGTGGAAAGGGGCCCTGGAGATTTCATTAAACAAATCTTCATCTTTTTTTCTGTCTGTTTTTTTCATTCCCTCAGCACTCTAAAGATACTTGGTCATTATGCACTTACGGTTATCTTAGGGCTAAGATCACTTTTCAAAACGGGTCTCTGGAGATTCCATTAAACAAATCTTCATCTTTTTTTCTCTCTCTTTTCCTTTCCCCTCAGCACTCCGAAGATTCGTGGTCAGAAGAGGAAGGGGAGGTAAGCGAAGACGAGCGCCGTAAACAGCGTTACCGCCAGTCGTGTTCGACGCTGAGCTCAGAATGTGGCGTGTTCTCAGAGGAGGAGCACAACCCGTTGAAGGACCCGCAGACCGAGGAAGGTCTCCTGTCGACAGGAAGCACGGAGAACCTGCACCGCGAGCTAGCGCGCTGTTCCTACATCTCCGATGGGCTCTCCGACCGCGAGAACCATGTACGCAATCTCAAGGATCAGGTCTGCTCACCGCCACAGGACAGAAGAAGATTTGAGGTATTTTATTGAGCGATTTCAAGTATTTTTGTGATTTATTTAAGTGATGTTTTGTGTAGTTTTTAAATTTACATATTTCTGTGATTTTACATACATATATTTCAGTCATTTCATGTATTTTTGTGATTTCAATTATTTCAGTGATTTTTACATATTTCAGAGATTTCACATATTTCAGTGATTTCACATATTTCAGAGATTTCACATATTTCAGTGATTTGACATATTTCAGAGATTTCACATATTTCAGTGAATTTACATATTTCAGTGATTTTTATGTATTTTTTAAATTCACATATTTCAGTGATTCACATATTTTGGTGATTTCAAGTTTATTCAGTAATTCTGGTGATTTCACATATTTCAGTGATTTTACGGTGTAAAAACACACATAACTGTTTCACTCCATTCTAACTTACAAAAGATTCCGTTGCTAATTGAAATTAGTATCCCATTACATTTCAGCAGCGGGTTTTTTCTCTCGTTATCTCTCAGACATCATATAACCATACTTAAACTGTGTTCTGTGCATGCATAGTTAAATAAAACATTCCTTTCTTCTTCTCATATTGTTGTTGTTTGTTTTTCAGCCACACACTTTGGAGAGCAGCTCTGACGAGGATGGACCAGTCAAAATACCAAAGAAGAAAAACGGATGGTAGAGTTCAAGTCACGACCCATGTTGCATCAGTAGTGCTTGGAATTCTGGGATATCTAGCTCATCTAAACAGTTACCACAAGAACTCATTGAAAAGAACATTCATTTTGATGTTTAAACTCATCCTTCAGAACAAATTCACATGGACTAGAAAATGTCAAAGTCTCTGACAATTTCATAGTGGATATATAGAAGTAATAAATCATCTTCCACAACAAGGGATTTAACATCTTCAACTAAAGGGTTTTGACATCTTCCACTGAAGGGATTTGAACCTGAGACTCTCTGTACAAGAATCCAGTGCCATATCTACTAAGATGACAGGAAAATCCCCTCTAGCTACTGCCAGTAGGAGTACATTATACCAACACTACTACTATGTGACATATACCTATTCTATGGCTGGTCAAGCTTGTGACTGTCCTCTACGAGACTTGCTGATGCTCCAGAATTCAACTATAGCTGAAGAGACCTTATGGACCCAAATGGTCAAGATCCTTCAAGCAACAGTGGTTACATTGGAAATGACTCCTCTTTAACATATCTAACTGTGGCTCCCAGACAGTGCTACAAGAAACATTGATTGTCTCAAAAGTGATCTCTATGCTGGCAAATGCTCCCAGAAAGAGGTGTGGACTCCAAAGAAGGTAAAGGGCTTCTTAAAAGTGATTATCTCTCTGCTGATCCATATCCATCTATATCTGTTAATACAGCAGCAAATCTAGGTGAAGCTCCCGGAAAGAGGTGTGGACACCAAAGAAGGTAAAGAGCATCTTGAAAGTGACTCTCTCTGCCGATCCACATCCATCAGTATCTTTGAATTCAGCAGCAAATCCAAGAGAAGCTCCTCCCATAGGCTTGTTCTAGAAGGGACATGGGTCATCTTGAAGGTGACTTTTCCGCTGATCCACAATTCATCTCTGTCTGTGGATTGAGTAGCAAATCTGACTGAATTCCCAAGGAGTGTGTATTGAATGTGGCAACTACTTTCTCAGTGTGTTATCTTGACAACTTTGAGAATGTTTGTGTGATTCAGACTGTTCATGTTGACAAATGGCAACAGAATGTTTATGTTGACAGCTGGCAACAGTGTTCTTGCAGGCATCTGGCAGTTTCCAACTGTTCATGTTGACAGATTTGCAACCAAGAGTTTATGTTCACAAACGGCTATGATGACAATTTCAAGTGTTCATGTTGACAGATGGCAAATTAAAAGTTCATGTTGACAGATGGCAACCAACTTTTCACGTTAACAGATGGCATCCAAGTGTTCATGTTGACAGATGGCAACCAAGTGTTCATGTTGACAGATGGCAACCAAGTGTTCATGTTGACAGATGGCAACCAAGTGTTTATGTTGACATCTGGCAACTATTAGAGCCTTCATGGTTGTAAATGACAACATTGGAATAATGTTCATATTGAAAATGGCGATTGTTGACAGAGGGTGGTAACCTTGGATGGTGTTAAATTGGTTTAGAGTGATTCGATTGTTGAGTGCTTTGTTATGACGATAAACTGATGTTTGTACACAGTGAGTTACGGATCTGCAAATTGTTATGATGAACACACCTTTACTTTCATCATTGTGTTTCCCTGCTGATTCAGATTTTGAAGGGGAAAAAAATAACTTAATTAGTGACACATCAAACACTGGTTACTAAGCTAGAGATTTTCAGTTGTCTTGTTTTTTTCATATGAAAATGCACAAATGTCTATAGTTGGTGCAAGTTTTGTGTTTCTGGCCACGATGAAAGTTTTCGTATTGACTTTGTTGTACGTTATAAGAAGGAACTTGATGAAAAGCTATTTTCTAAACCAGGGAAAACATCGTATATACCTCAGAAATAACTCAAGCTCTTGAAATCTGCATCGACTTGTGTGATCGTTTTTTCTTTATTTGACGAGAGGAAAACAAACTGTTTTGTAAACTGTTAGAAAAGGCCATTAAAATTGTAAGGAGGAGTAATGAGTTAATGGTCTGTCTCTTTGCTGTTGTGCATACCTTTAAATTTCATATTGATCATTCCAGGAAAGTCCATTTTAAATAGGATGTGTCATGTTGCTGTTGTCTAACAATATGATAAATCATTTATATATGTAAAATATTAAGAGTAAAAAAACCAACAACAAAATATGTCAATAATTTAATTCCATGTAACTGCCCAAGTATTTAAATTGTTTTAACTGAGTTTTATGTAAACATATTTTGTTATTCAGCTAACAATACATTTGAAATTACAAATAAAATCTGATTTGTCAATTTAAAATGTGATCTGATCAATTGAAATATGATTGGTCCATTTAAAAAATTAATTTATTCTGATTGGCTGCATATCTAATTATTTAGAATGTTATTCAGCCAATCATATTCTTTTCATCTAATCAGATGAAATGTGATTGGTCCATTTGAAAATATATTTGAAAACTGATTAGCTGTATGTTTTAGATATAACCTGTTGACAGTTTGTTCAAGTCTGTTTCCAATAACTTGATATTGTTAGAGATGTTTGTTATGTTGGTTCAGTTGAGTTGGATATTTGTGATTAATCACATTTGGTTTGGTTACATTGGTTAACAGAAAAGTTAAGTTTAAATTATAGATTATATGAAAGTTTATTTGATTACTCCCCAGTCTTTTTCAGATATATCTTTCCTCTCTAATTATAATCTTTGCTGTCATTAACCACATGTCCAATGCCATATAATTATAATTAAAATGTGTTGAGTAAGTTATTACTGTAAATACAAAAAATTATTATTAATATATATTTTTTTTTACAGATAAATCATTGCAGTCAAAGGGCACATATTAGTTGGGTATTACTTATCTTTCTTTAAATTCAGTGAAACCCCCCTAAAGTAAAAAGTCCGGTTTTAAGATGTATTCGGTTTAGAGAGGTTCTCTTCTGTACAGGTATTTATAAAGGGTCCACGAAAAACGTCCAGTTTTCAGGGAATTCCAGTTTACTGAGGGTCTGGTTTTGAGAGGTTTCACTGAACTAAATTTACAGTGTTCACTCTCTAGTTCTATCCTGTATATAGGTCAGCTCTATTAAAGGTGTATTCTCTCATTCTAACCCGTATACAGGTTAGCTCTGTTAAAGGTGTATTATTTAGTTCTAATCGTTATACAGGTCAGTCCAGTTAAAGGTACATTCTCTGGATCTGTTAAAGGTATATTTTCCACATGTAGATCATTTCAAGAGATCACACATTTTCAGATAATTTGTAATGAAAACCAATGTTACTGAACTAAATGTTTTAACTGCAAAAGGATTTTATGCTGAATGAGCTATTTTGCTGGAAAATATTGGTGCATTTTTACTGTTAAGTTTATGACTTGGCCAATAGCAGCTGAAGAGGTGCCAAACAAGTACATAAAATGGTTCCTACTCTGCAAAAATAATCTTATTAGATTGTTTGATTAAAGGGTGGGATGGAGGTCAGTGGTAGAGTGCTCATCTGAGTTAAGTTGAGGGCACATGCTTGATCACCTTCTACAGAGGTGGATCTAGGGGGCCCAGGCCCTCCCTATATTTTGCGACAGTTATAATTTTATTATATATTAATTTTCATTTTTTTATGATCCCCCTCCAAACCTCCCTCAAAGTTCCATTGACATTCCACCTCATGTCATTGGGGCCCCTCACTAAATGGATTTTCTGGATCCACCACTGCTCTAGGTATCTATTTCTTCTCCCTTTCCCAGCCAGTGTACCACGGCTGTTACATCAAAGGCCTTGGTATGTACTGTCCTACCAATGGAAAAGTGTGCATAAAAGATCCCTTGCTGCTTTATCGGTAGAAATAAACATATTTAGTGGCAGTGGGTTTCCTTTATCTTTTTATTTACCAAGTGTCAAAATAACCATATGCTTCACACCAAATAGCTCTAGTTTAAAAATGTGCTGAGGTGTCGTTAAACACACATTCCTTTCCTTTCCTCGCTCACTCTTGACCAAGTGTCAAAATAACCATATGTTGGACACCAAATAGCCGTAGTTTAAAATGTGCTGAGGTGTCATTAAACAAACATTCCTTTCCTCTCTCACTCTCGACCAAGTGTCAAAATAACCATATGTTAGACACCAAATAGCCGTAGTTTAAAATGTGCTGAGATGTCATCAAACCAATATTCCTTTCTTTTCTATGTTTTATTTGTTTTTAAAGTACTCCTACCTGGAACATAAGAAAAATATAAATTTGAGTTACATTTGGAACCATTTTATGTATTTGGCACGGCAAGATTTGTTTAATGTATTAGAATTTTTATGACTGTGTCACTAATGAATTTTAACAATGGACTGAAAGTTATATTGGTATGGATCAGTTCACCTTATTTTCAAGGGGTGACAGGTTGGATTTCCATTGGAAACCATTCACAAGGCAGCTTTGTACAGAATATAAATTGTGTCTCGTAGAGAATTAGTTAGATTTTTTTGCTCCAAATTTGTAAACTGTTTCGCATCTGATATTAATATGTAAATATTTAACAAAACATTTAGTTTTTATCCATGTTCAAATATATGGCCACTCCTGATAAGGGCATATTCAGTAAAAGTACTGGAATAATAACATATATGGTCATTTATCCTGCAACCACCATTTCTATTGACAGAATATGATGGCAGATAAAGCAGTCATCTCTAGCTACTAGCAGGATATAACTTGTGACATCACACATGTGACATCAAACGTATAGCCTACATTACAAAGTCGCTCATTTGACCTCTAGGTAATCGTACAATGTGGCAGAAATAACAGAAATAATAGCTTTTCCCCTTAATTGTTATGGTCTGCAGGATAAAGATAATAATTTAGTTAATGACGTCAGATATCTGTTTTATCCTGTTCAGGCCGAATGAGAATTTCCCATTCTTACCTTCACAGGATAAAGCAGATATCCGACATCATTAACTAGTTATTCTCTATTTAATAAACGTTAATATGACACATTTAATGCAAATTGGTGATGCTGCGAAATTGAGACAAAATGTATTTAAAAAAAACAACAAAAAAAAAACAGTAACAGAAGATAGATTTGTAATGTTAGTGATCTCTATTGGTTTGTTCCAAAATAAATAAATCTTAATTTACATGAAACAAAAGGGTGTTAGCCTTTTTTAAAGACAGAATCAGCCCTTGCATTGCAAAAATATTTCCTAATTGTTTTACCACTGAGTAATTGGAATTACACTTCAGGTAATTTAGATGTGATAAAATTTACAAATTTGGTGCCAAAAAAACCTTGATAACCGATTCTCATAAAATCTGTCTTTTTTTTTTAAATGACAGATTGTTAATTCATTATGTTGCACAGTACTCATTATTTATATGTATGGTTCTAGTCCCCAAGTATTGGAATTCTACACATCTCCTTGCCAAGTATTTTACAACTTTACATATTTATTTGTGATAGTTTCGTCTGTGAAATATATTTATGTTTCGTTATCATATCAGTCATGTATTTGACCAAGATGTGTATATATTAAACATACACTGGAATGCTTTAAGACTAAATCTTACAATAAAACCTTCATTTACATTATCATACAAAGAAACCTGAATTATACAGTTCCTTAAGTCTGTATGATGAAATGACTTTTTAATACAATCGACTGCTAATATTAGTCAATTTCATACAAATTTATTTCAGATAGCACCTTGAGAGATTTATTATATCACATCTGATTGGCTGCTCCAAAGCAATGACCTACATGTCAAATCCAAACAGTCCAATGAAATTAACATTACAGATACTAGTTGATTTATGGGATTTATGAATGGAAATGTAATCATTAACATTTTTAGTGTTCAAAGATCAACTCGGCACTAATGATACATTTTTGAGAGTTAAAATATTAATTATCTGGGAATTAATATATCTGAGCATTAAAATATTGACTCTTTTAGGAGTGAATAGGTCTGATCATTCCTTTGTGTCTTACATAAAAGTATTTGAGTTGAGATAAAATATCTTACCATACGATCTCAGTTTTCATCAGTAAAAATTTTAAAATATGCCAACAGTATATTTGACATGTAAAATATATATTTTAATATAGGGGTGGATACAAAAACTTGAAAAGGGGGTGGGTGCAAAATATTTGGTGCAAAAGAATTTGAAAAAACCCGGAGGGGTCACAATGCACATAAACTTTTGTTGCACTAAATACATTTATTATGACTCTACATTTTGACCAATGAAGAGGTGTACAGTGTCAAAAAGAGGGGTGCATACCCCTGCATCCTCCTTTGTATCTGCCCATGTGAAATAGATGAATTATTGTCACAAACTCTACAGGTAAACTCTTGTTAAACAGCCACACAAAATATGACCTCTTTATACAGGTGACTGTATTACATAGGTCATTTTGTACTGTATTGAATGATCTTAGAAGGCTTCTTCAACAAAAATTGCTGTTTAATAGAGGTGGTCATTTAACACAGGTGACCAAGTGAGCAAGGTTGATGGTATATTTAACCTAATGCACATGTTGAACAATTTTACAATGCATTCTACATTTAACAAACTTGAAAGTAAACTAATACTAGTATATAATACAGTTGTTAATTTTAGTTATGTTGTTGGGCAGACAAATACATATCATTTTATCACTCATTATACGTGTACGGTATATTTTTAAAAACAAATCTAACATTTACAAGACAATGAGACTACTTATGAAAAAGAAATGAAAAAGAAAACAAGAAAAAGATATAATAAAAGTTAAAACGTTATACAAAATAAAAACAGAGAGAGAGAGAGAGAGAGAGAGAGAGAGAGAGAGAGAGAGAGAGAGAGAGAGAGAGAGAGAGAGAGAGAGAGAGAGAGAGAGAGAGAGAGAGAGAGAGAGAGAGAGAGAGAGAGAGAAGGAGAGAGAGAGAGAGAGAGAGAGAGAGGAGAGAGAGAGAGAGCGAGAGAGAGGAAAAGTTTACTAGTAAATAGTTTATGTTACATGGCATTATATTTAGTTTTCTTAGTCTGCAACTTTAAATCAAAATTGGAAGGGCTGGACCCTGAATACAGTAGGGTTTCATTTGTAAACCAAAGATATAATAATAAAGGCATTATACATTTTTATGTGGTGGAAGTTTAGTTTACAAAACTATATACAGTGGACTCTGTCTAAACCGGTTTATGTGTAATCTGGAATTCTGTGAAAACTGGCACAATCGTAGATTGCTATTCAGTACCAATAGCTTGGGTGAAATCTGCTTTTCGTAGCCAGGATTGTATTTAGGGGTAGAGATACCGACAATGGGTCGGCAACCAATGTCAGTAAATTGTTATGGGGCAACAGAAAAATATGTAACATGGGGTTTGGGGAAAGTTTTGTGGCCATGCACCCCCACTGGCTATGCCAGTGATAAAATATGTCTAATTTGGAACTCTCTTCCAATCCACCTGCATATTTCGTCAGTCCCTCTTGAATCCAGTTTAGACCAAGTCCACTGTAATAGTATTATTTATTTTTAGTGAGGTTATATAGCCCTGTAATAGCTACATGGAAAAAAGGGTAGATTGATACACACCATTTTTTGTCAAAGTTTAGCAAATCTTAAAAAATTGCAAAATTGCAATTTTCCGATCCACATTCCAAAAATTCATATTTCTAACAATTCACCTGTGAAATGTCACTGCAAACATAAGTAATCCTTTGATTTATTCTTTATAGTTTTGTGTTCACAATTAAAATGGTGTCATTTAATGAGAAAATGCTCAATAAGATTAGATTTTAGACAGGGTTATCTTTCTTGCACTCTCCTACCGGCATGGTGCAGTTATGTGACCTACATTGTCATGTATATGTAGGTTGTCTTCATTCATATGCTGTGACCATTTTCATTTAGTAACTTAATTGGTTGGACTTCAGTGTAGACTCATTTCCATCGTAGTAATTATTTTAGGTATCATATACTTGATGTGTCTTTTCATGAAAGTGGCTATTTTATTGAAAGTTATCTGCCCATGAAAGTAGACATTTTAACGTTTGCTATTCTGGTTCCATATAATGCTTTCCATAACATAATTCCTCATATCAATGACCAATTCTTCATAAAAATGCTTTAAAAACAAAACAATTTTTTTGTTAGATACATGTATCTAATTATTCAGTTTAACAATATGTTCCTGTCTGACAAAACCCTGGCAAAAAAAAAAAAAAAAAAAAAAAAAAAAAAAAAAAAATCTTTTACTTTCTGATTAATTTTATTATTATTATGGAATAAAAAGAGGTACCAACCACTGGGGTAAATTACATGTATTTTACATTCCCATGTTCATTTAAAGAAAATACAAACTGTAAAAAATTTCCATTAAGAATATATATAATATATAATTATAAATATTCTGTTGCATGAAAGAGCTGTTAAGTTGAAGAACAAAGTTTATTTACTTGGACTCAGTCTTGGACACAGTAACCTTTTTATTTTTTTCATTTGATTGTAGATTTCATGTGGCCTTTTTCAATCACCATTATTCCATACTATCATCTATACTACATATCATACAAAACATTTTTTTTTTTCTCATGTTTTTCAAGTAGTGTATTCCAAACTATCGTGCCATAAACTTTTAGCTGTCATATTGTGTTATTTGAGAGTGCGGTCATTACCAGTATGTTCTGTTACGGTGTAAAACAATTTAAAAAGCTAACAAACAAAAAACAAAAAAACAAAAAAGAGAGAGAGAAAAAGCATCCACTTATTTCATCAATTCCTTAATTGTATCTTTAGAAGCGTACAGATTTTTAAAATTATTAAATTGAAAGTTTGTTTTGTCTAATAACATCACCAAAGCGCAGTGATTAAATATTCATCGCCTACTGGATGTTAAACATTTCATAATGACACATTGTCCATTAGCAACAAAACATTTGTTTTCTTTTCTTTTCTTGTTTTAGTTTTCCCATTTCATAACAGCTTTTGGAATACACCACACTACATTCACAACAAAGTAAGACTTTATTTTTTAAACATTTTTGTTTTGGCCTGGTGCCAGGGTGGTTTTGTGTCACATAATTATTATTATTATGTATTACAAATGTTTGTCCTTTGCACATTTGTAAGCATTTGTTTTGGAAATTTTTAAGTTGATGATATATGAACCATAACAATGTGTACGTTTGAGAAATGCATACAGATCATCAAAGACATTAACACATAATTGATTATAATGTACGTAGGCATCGGCCATGTTCCTTAGCGATATATCTCCATGGTTTTAGATATACTGGACAACAAAAGATACAATAGTCTTATTCAACTTGCCTTGTGCTAGTACAACAACAATGCTATACGATCCTGAGGCATAACCTCCTCTGCTATATACAGTCTGCCCATGCGCAGGTGTACTAAATACATCTGGCAAGGGGAGACAATTCTGCAGTAGAGGTTATGACTTAGGGTCGTATAGCAGTTGTTGTGCTAGCACTAGTTAAGTAAGAATAATAATGAAAATTAGAAACAAATTGTCTAAGTTTGTTTTGTTTAATGGCACCACTAGAGCACATTTATTTATTAATCATCAGTATTGGATGTCAAACATTTGGTAATTCTGAAATATAGTCTTAGAGAGGAAACCAGTTATATTTTTTACATTAATAGCAAAGGATCTTTTATAGGGACCATCCCACAGTTCGCTTGATACGTGGTCAGTCTAGGATCAATCCCCGTCGGTGGACCCACTGGGCCATTTCTCGTTCCAGCCAGTGCTCCACAACTGGTGTAACAAAGGCTGTGGTATGTACTATCTTATCTGTGGGATGGTGCATATAAAAGATCACTAGCCGCTAATTGAAAAGAGTAGCCCATGAAGTGGCCACAGCAGGTTTTCCTTTTTCAATGTGTGTGTGGTCCTTAACCATATGTCTGACATCATATAACTGTAAATAAAATGTTTTGAATGCGTTGTTAAATAAAACATTTCCTTCCAACATATGGTTGCTGTGGCGTGTCACTAGCGACCTAATTCAAAGCTTTCTTAAGCTCACTTAGCATAATATCTTCCTTGCAAGTCTTTTTGCAGTGCACTCCAAGATCGCAGATTGAGTTTATAGACAGTTTATTGAATTAGCCCGTTGGTCTGTGGTAAAGTGCATATACAGTGAAACCCTTCTAAACTGGACACTCTGTAAACCAGAACTCCCTCAAAACCGGACATGTCGCTGTCCCTTTTTAAATATTGGTACAGAACATAACCTGTGTAAACTGGACACTCTGTAAACCAGAATTCCCTCAAAACCTGACATGTCACTATCCCTTTTTAAATATTGGTACAGAACATAACCTGTGTAAACTGGACACTCTGTAAACCAGAATTCCCTCAAAACCCGACATGTCACTGTCCCTTTTTAAATATTGGTACAGAACATAACCTGTGTAAACTGGACACCCCTTATAAACCACACTTTTTACTTGGTCCCATGGGTGTCCTATTTTAGAGGGGTTTCACTGTAAAAGATCCCTTGCTGCTAATGAAAAAATTTACTGATTTCTTTTGATGATCATGTGTCAGAATTACCAAATGTTTGACATCATATAGCTGATGGTTAATAAATCAATATAACTGTTATTAATAAACCAATGTGCTTTAGAAGTGTCGTTGAACATAATAAACTTTAACTCTGTAATTATGTGGAGATTTAAAGCCAGGGTGATGAACGATGTCACGGTTTGTTACTGCAGCGTGTCTCGACAGTGTCGTAACCTTTAACCCGATACTGTTTGTGTAAAATTCATGCTCAGTTATTGTTTTTGATATCGTTATATATTTTTTTTTCCTGTAAGATACTGTTTTCATCTAGCATGTCACATTCCAGTGTGTGTAGACTTATTTGTGCATATGTATATAAGATAATATGCAATTTGTTGTCAAGTCAATAAACATTAAGAATGGATTCATACTTTGTTTTAATATTTTTATCACAATTATTTTTTACCAGTCAAGTGGTTATTGAAAGTGACCAATGAATAGCTTAAAAAGGGGTCAGGATTTAGCTCAGTCGGCTGAGGTGCTTACGTCACAGGATCGAACCACCTCAGTGGATCCATTCAACTGATTTGTTTTTGTCTCATTCCAACCAGTGCACCACAACTGGTCAAAGGTATGTGCTATCCTGTCTGTGGGATGGTGCCTATAAAACATTGTTTGCTACTAATGAAAAAATGTAGCGAGTTTCCTCTAAGACTGAGTCATAATTACCAACTGTTTGACATCCAATAGCCGATGATTAATTAATCAATGTGCTCTAGTGGTGTCATTAAACAAAACAAACATAACTTTCATATATTTGTCAGTGTTCAGAATTTTTACTTTCTGCCAGTCTCTGACAAGTTGATATTGAAAGTGACCAATGAATTATATTAAAGAAAATGTTCGACTGCAAAAAAAAAAAAAAAGAGAGAAAAAAAAAGACATACAACAAATCAAATATGAGAGAAAGACATACAAAAAAGCAAATATGACATTTATTTCAGTGGAAATGAAAATTTCAAACATTACATCATTTTAACCAATTCAGTCTCTGTTCTAACAAACTAAATGGTGGTTCTCAAATGTGTTTGCACTGCTGGATTGACTAGATGTGTTTTCAAACTCACACTTTCTGCCAGACTCATCTTTTTTTAAACATCCATTTGAGAGAATACTGTGTATTTTGTACTATCACACTGATGTTCATCACAAAGTTGGGGATTGATTTCAAGACATCCGATTGGCTGCACCATGGTGATGATCTACAAATCCAAACTATCCAATGAAAGTAACATACAGGGGTGTGAATTGGTGAACTGTAAAAAAAACGAAATCTAAAGGGGTCCCGGAAATTCTTGAAAATCCTAGGTTAAAATCTGTGCCATCTGACACATTTTGGAGGAAAGGACGATTAAAATGCGAGGAAATGCAATGTTCCATGAGAGGAAAACAGCTGATCCGAGGAGAATTCCCACCCCTGAACATAATTAGAGATGATGATTTCTATTGATGACACAGAAGTTGACAGTTTGAGCAAAAATACCACAGATAACTTGTGACACAAAACGCATTGAAGCTTGGTCTGGTGAGCCTGGTGCTGTCAAAATATAACGCCTTTTGAATTTCTGTGTTGTCTGCTGCCAGATCTGTAGTTCGCACAAGTACATTTGTTTCAATACATTTCTTTTTCAACTAGTACCATACTTGCCAGCCCCAGCCCCAGCCCCAGCCCCAGCCCCAGCCCCAGCCCCAGCCCCAGAACCGACCCCAGCCCCAGCCCCAGCCCCGACCCCAGCCCCAGAACCCCAGCCCCAGCCCCAACCGACCCCAGCCCCAGCCCCAGCCCCAGAACTGACCCCAGCCCCAGCCCCAGCCCCAGAACTGACCCCAGCCCCAGCCCCAGAACCGACCCCAGCCCCAGCCCCAGCCCCAGAACCGACCCCAGCCCCAGCCCCAGAACCGACCCCAGCCCCAGCCCCAGAACCGACCTCAGTTTTGGTGTAATTGTAGCCTTACAGAATATATATTTTTAACCCTGGTTTTTAAAGATAAGTCAGAAACAGAAGACTACACCTGTGACCATTAAATATATATTTTTAACCCTGGTTTTTAAAGATAAGTCAGAAACAGAAGACTACACCTGTGACCATTAAATATTATTTATCTTAAAACGTTCCCAGGATTTTGAGATATATATTGATTGTGTCATTTCGAAGAATCAATGTCATTTATACAAATAATGTTTATGAGCCAGCTAAGCTAGAGAGTCCTAAATGATTTTTGTGAGTCTCGGGCTCCCGGACTCTTCTCAAACTCACACACTGTTGTTATATCTGTATTGCAGTCACTACAGGCTCGTATGCCAGCCAAGCTAGAGAGTCCTATATGATTTTTTGCAAGCCTTGGGTTTCCCGGACTCTCAAAATCACACACTGCTATTAATATTAATTATCTGTATCAGTCACTACAGGCGTGTGTGCAGGGGGTTGAAACTACACCTCCAGCTGCTCACTGTTATTAATTATCTGTATCAGTCACTACAAGCGTGTGTGCAGAGGGTTGAAACTACACCTCCAGCTGCTCACTGTTATTAATTATCTGTATCAGTCACTACAGGCGTGTGTGCAGGGGGTTGAAACTACACCTCCAGCTGCTCACTGTTATTAATTATCTGTATCAGTCACTACAGGCGTGTGTGCAGGGGGTTGAAACTACACCTCCAGCTGCTCACTGTTATTAATTATCTGTATCAGTCACTACAGGCGTGTGTGCAGGGGGTTGAAACTACACGTCCAGCTGCTCACTGTTATTAATTATCTGTATCAGTCACTACAGGCGTGTGTGCAGAGGGTTGAAACTACACGTCCAGCTGCTCACTGTTATTAATTATCTGTATCAGTCACTACAGGCGTGTGTGCAGGGGGTTGAAACTCCACGTCCAGCTGCTCACCGTTATTAATTATCTGTATCAGTCACTACAAGCGTGTGTGCAGGGGGTTGAAACTCCACGTCCAGCTGCTCACCGTTATTAATTATCTGTATCAGTCACTACAAGCGTGTGTGCAGGGGGTTGAAACTCCACGTCCAGCTGCTCACTGTTATTAATTATCTGTATCAGTCACTACAGGCGTGTGTGCAGGGGGTTGAAACTCCACCTCCAGCTGCTCACTGTTATTAATTATCTGTATCAGTCACTACAAGCGTGTGTGCAGGGGGTTGAAACTACACCTCCAGCTGCTCACTGTTATTAATTATCTGTATCGGTCACTACAGGCGTGTGTGCAGGGGGTTGAAACTCCACGTCCAGCTGCTCACTGTTATTAATTATCTGTATCAGTCACTACAGGCGTGTGTGCAGGGGGTTGAAACTCCACCTCCAGCTGCTCACTGTTATTAATTATCTGTATCAGTCACTACAAGCGTGTGTGCAGGGGGTTGAAACTACACCTCCAGCTGCTCACTGTTATTAATTATCTGTATCGGTCACTACAGGCGTATGTGCAGGGGGATGAAACTACACCTCCAGTTGCTCACTGTTATTAATTATCTGTATCAGTCACTACAGGCGTGTGTGCAGAGGGTTGAAACTACACCTCCAGCTGCTCACTGTTATTAATTATCTGTATCAGTCACTACAGGCGTGTGTGCAGAGGGTTGAAACTACACCTCCAGCTGCTCACTGTTATTAATTATCTGTATCAGTCACTACAGGTGTATGTGCAGGGGGTTGAAACTACACCTCCAGCTGCTCACTGTTATTAATTATCTGTATCAGTCACTACAGGCGTGTGTGCAGAGGGTTGAAACTCCACGTCCAGCTGCTAACTGTTATTAATTATCTGTATCAGTCACTACAGGCGTCTGTGCAGGGGGATGAAACTCCACGTCCAGCTGCTCACTGTTATTAATTATCTGTATCAGTCACTACAAGCGTGTGTGCAGAGGGTTGAAACTCCACCTCCAGCTGCTCACTGTTATTAATTATCTGTATCAGTCACTACAGGCGTGTGTGCAGGGGGTTGAAACTCCACCTCCAGCTGCTCACTGTTATTAATTATCTGTATCAGACACTACAGGCGTGTGTGCAGAGGGTTGAAACTCCACCTCCAGCTGCTCAAGCAATGTTTTTTTTTATCAATACATTTTCCAGGGAAACATATATTGACCCCACTGTAAACTTGACTTGCCACAGACTAGAAGACCTATGTGTGTATCCCTATGCTAAAATTCCTGCACACATGCCTGCATTACATTTAAATATACAGAACAAAACACAACAAAAATCAACATAGATACCCAACAAAAAACACAAATATTCATTTTGGGTTTTTTAGAAATTAATTAGGTTATATAATTTAACTGACAGACGTATTTAAAAGTTAGGTATGTACACGTCTCTCTTTCCTCCACTAGACAGCTGACATAAATAGAATAAATAATACACATGTATTTGGCACATAGATAAACCATAGAAGGTATCAAATTATAATCCTTTTACATGGAACTATATGTTTTCATAACCAATATACAATTATTAGTAATACATAATTTTCTATTTACAAGTATTTATACTTTAACATGTATAATATATGTACACTCTCAAAATAACAGTTTAATTCATAACTTTTCATGATACAACAGCAAAAATCGTGACGGGTTATGCCAAATGAACAGTTTGCTTGAAACTTTCTGCATAACTAGTAACCGAGTTATGTACATTTTCAATTCACAGAGGACTATAAACATGCACCCAGGATTGTTAACTTTTCTTTCAGGTAAATACGCTAGTTTTACCAGATGTGTTTACCATGGTAATTATTGAGTCTTCTGTTTCTTAGCATGGATAGTCTTTATAACAAAGCCAGGAATTAAGGCCATCAGTGCGATCGCTGCCAACTGGGCCATCGTCCATAACGTGAAAATATCATCTAATGAACGGATTTCTGATAACATCGAGCCTGTCTGAACACAGATGAAGTTGTATGGCATCAAACCTGTCAAAAAAAACCTAACAACTTTAGAAATAACTAACTAAATAAATAAATGACAAATATATAAATCACACTTTCTTAAATCCATAAAACTTGATATTGCCCTAAACATGGTTATAATAATTTTTAACATAAAAAAATATTTTAAATTCAGCTTTTCTATATCTTAATTAAAATATGTGTATGTTTTTAATTTGCAACTTTAAGCTGTTGTTCTCATATTAAATAGAATTTTAGCAAATAATCTCATGCTATCTCCTTGAAGAAATTTTTTAAAAAAGAAGACAAAACAAAAAGTTTAATATTTTGTAACAAATGATCAAAGGGAAATAACTCTTTCCACTATCTAAAGTTTCAGACACAAACCCTGTCAGGTGACATGTCCATACCTAACCTATACTAACTCCAACAAGGGACTGCAACCACCTGCCCACTACTAGTGCTCTCTTCGTGTGTTCAATTTAAATGAAAACCACATTTTAAAAATTATACACTGAGATACATTGAAATCCTGTTAAATTTCCATAAGACCTTATAAAATAAATCCTACATTTTCATCCTTACTCGACCCAAGAGTAAAGACACACCCTAGTTTTTCTAATGGCTAAAAGATGATGTTTTTTTGCTCAATGTGCAGTATTTTTAATAACTTGAAAATATGAAATAACTTAAATTTTACTCCCAGCCCATATGTAACAAATCTGAATATAAGTCTAGCATTTAATTTATAATGGCCTAACTGACATTAGAATACAAATCAAATTGAAAATTTTAATTTTAATTTTAAAAAAATTTAAAATATACCTGACCTGATCAACTATTTTTTCTGTGGCAATGAAAAAGTAAAAGAAAATAATAAAAATATTTTGCAATGTAGTATGTGTCATATTCTAATATGAAAACTATCTTTTCATTAAATACCAAGAATTCTGTGGAATTAAATGTCTGACCTCCCATAAACTATTCGATGCACTTTATAGATGCAACTATAAACCAAGTTTAATTGATCTAGGACTTATAGTTTGTAAGAAACTGATCTAAACATGAAACTTTAACTTTAACGTAAAATTAACGCAGTCATCAGAAAACTAATACCTTCATCCCGCCTTTTTACTCAGTAAAGGCAAGACAAAACTGAAAACCAAATGATTATGTACCTAAAGGCAATGAAAAATGAAAAGAAAATGATAAAAATATGTTATAGTGTAGTATGTGTGTTCCCGTTTCATACCATGACATGAAAACCATATTTTCAATAGACAAAACTGAAAGCGAAACGATTACGTACCTACTAATACTGACATGAAAACTATATTTTCAATAGACAAAACTGAAAGCGAAACGATTACGTACCTACTAATACTGACATGAAGAACAGGGGGAGAGGCACATTGACGATGGGAGCCACCATGTTCATGAACCAGTTGGGCGACATGGGGAACAAACGTAGAAAGAGGAGGAAGAAAAACAAACTGTCTAGATTCTCTTCAACCTGAAATATAGAACAGAAGAATACAATAGATACACATTATCAGGATTGAATTTGGGGATTTTTATTTAGGATTTTACTGGAATTGGAAAAAATAATATCATATATATATTTTGGGATTCCACCTGATAATGTTGTGTTTGTGACCTAAGATCTGGAAATGGATGTACAGTGAAACCTGTCTAAACCGGATCATGTCTGGGACCTAATATTTATCCGATTTAGACAGGATCTGGTATGTAGAGGGTCACTTTTTAGAATTTATAACATTTGAGATCATGAAACGTGGCCAATTTTGACAGGATTCCAGTTTGTTCAGGGTCCGGTTTAGACAGGTTTCACTGTACCATAAAATCCTATTAAATTCGTAGCCTGATTATGATTTATGTCAAAGACATGTTCATATAAATAATTACATTAATACAAGCAAGTTATTGATGCAAAAGATTTAACATATGTATTCGTTCAATAATTACTTGACATATATTATATTTAGACTGACAAAATCACCACTGAAAAAAGAAAAATGAATGGATGGATAGAGAAATGGATGGATGGGAAAATTAATTAATAAAAGCTTAATAGGACAAATAAACGTACATGTATAATAATTAATAGCAGGTTAAGTTAGAACGAAACAGCTTGAATTAAATCATACAACACCAGTACCTGCCATAGAGCCATTAATCAAGTGGTTTTTGTCTATCAAACTTACCTTGTCTTGAAAAAATTGCACTTTGTTAGGGAAATATTTCACAAGTAGGGATTTCCCGAAAATATTTGACAGCATGTAACAGGTGGACGCCCCGACAGCTGTGAGAAAACAAACAAGCGGAAACCCGAGGGACGTACCGAACACCGAACCAGCCAACAAATTCTGTAAAAAAAAAGCAAAAATGAAGTCAGGTAATAAAGAAGGAAATGCTTTATTTAACAACACACTCAACACATTTTATTTATGGTTATATGGCGTTGGACAAACAGTTAAGGACCACACAGATATTGACAGAGGAAACCCGCTGTCGCCACTTCATGGGCTACTCTTTTCGATTAGCAGCAATGGATCTTTTATATGCGCAATCCAATAGACAGGATAACACATACAACGGCCTTTGTCATGGTGCACTGGTTGGAGCGAGAAATAGCCCAATGGGCCCACTGATGGGGATCGATCTCAAACTGACCGCGCATCAAGCGAGTGCTTTACCACTGGGCTACATCCCGCCCCTGAGTCAGGTAATAAAGTGACTGTCGTGAATTTGCTGCCATTGTTACATGTTTAAATTAACATGCAAACACTGAATTATTTTATTCATAAAGACACAAGCATCAACAGATTTTATCTGTACATGTTAGCAAGAACTTGGTTTATTTCAGTGGTGCTCAAAACATTGTTTAAATTTTTTGTTTAACTTTCTGACTAAGAGATCCTTTTTAATGTCTAAACTTACATTTTAAATGCATTTCCAGAGCTTGAACTTAACGGCAGCATTGAAGTTTGTTTGTTTGTTTGTTTTGTTTAACGACACCACTAGAGCACAATGATTTATTAATCATCGGCTATTGGATGTCAAACATTTGGTAATTTTTTACATTCTATAGGAAACCCGCTACATTTTTTCATTAGTAGTAAAGGATCTTTTATATGCACCATCCCACAAACAGGATAGCACATACCATGGCCTCAGGCGAGCGTTGTAGGATCGAATCACCTCAGTGGATCCATTCTCCGACTGGATTTCCCCGTCCCAACCAGTGTACTAAAGGCCGTGGTATGTGCTATCCTGCCTATTGGAAAGTGCATAAAAAAAGATCCCTTGCTACTAATGTCAAAATGTAACAGGTTTTCTCTCTATGACTATATGTCAGAATTACCAAATGTTTGACATCTAATAGCCAATTTTTAATAAATCAATGTGCTCTAGTGGTGTCATTAAACAAAACAAACTAACTTTTTTAAAGTCCCATGGCTTAACCACTACACCACTAATATTTTCATAATGTATTCATTAAAAAATTTACATTTTACATAAGAATGAAAATGAGACAACTGTTTAGAAAAAGTTATGCATTATGTTAACAAGCACCCCTCCTGTAATGCATCCCATAATAACCGCCCCGCCCTCCCCCAACCCTGAGAATTAATTAACAGTTAAATAGTCCCCATACATTACAATAACTGTCATCACAAAGTCAATAAACCTTACTAGAATCTGCAAAAACATGACTACCGGTAACAATAACATTCAGTCCTTTGTCATATTTGACAGAGTTTTATAAACTTTGTAATCATTGTTAGTTTATGTATAGATTTGTTTTATTTACAAGCTGTAGTACTATACCAAATGACATCTGTTCGGGTCAGAGTTTGAAGAGTTCCTAACTTTACATAGAGCATTAAACCCTCTCTGCCCTCTAAAGGTAGTACTAAACCAAATAACTTCTGGCTGGATCAAAGTTCGAGGTGCACCGAACTTTTGATAGAGAAGTGAACACCACAAGTCCTGTGATTGGTTATAAATGTGAGTGTGTTAGTTGTAAAAAATAATAGTTTCATCTGGGTAAAAAAATATATGTGATTTTATTTCATCTAGTACCAATGTGTCAAGTAACCTTGTGCTTGAAACATGTATGGGGTACCTGTAAAAAAAAGTACTCGAATTTTGTGCGGAACTAGGGTAGTCATAGATGCTACCCGTTATCTCAGAAACGAGCAGCTTGACACCCAATTTTTTCTGATTCACTTTAAGTGTAAGGGGTGGTAGTATTTATATCCGTGGCGTTTATGTCGGTTGATACACTGCAGGTAGGAGTTTTAGCCACATATGTTACTATTGTCGTCTATGGGATTTGATTTGGTAGTATACACCCTAAGCTTGTCAACATATACACTCACATGAAGAAGAGAAATGTTTTATTTAACGACGCACTCAACACATTTTATTGACGGTTATATGGCATCAGACATATGGTTAAGGACCACACAAATATTGAGACAGGGAACCCGTTGTCGCCACTTAATGGGCTACTCTTTTCGATTAGCAGCAAGGGATCTTTTGTATGCACCATCCCACTGACAGGGTAGTACATACCACAGCCTTTAATATACCAGTCATAGTGCACTGGCTGGAACGAGTAATAGCCCAATGGGCCCACCAATGGGGATTGATCCCAGATGGACTTTGCATCGAGCGAACACTTTACCACTGGGCTATGTCCCATTCTTACACTGGTATGCTGCTAATAAAGCTGGCCTGACCCACAGAACTAACTAACAACCACCGGTAGTAGGGAAGTATGGTGGGTGGTTACAAGTGGGCTATGTCCCATTCTTACACTCGTATGCTGCTAATAAAGCTGGCCTGACCCACAGAACTAACTAACTAACAACCACCGGTAGTAGGGAAGTATGGTGGGTGGTTACAAGTGGGCTATGTCCCATTCTTACACTCGTATGCTGCTAATAAAGCTGGCCTGACCCACAGAACTAACTAACTAACAACCACCGGTAGTAGGGCAGTATGGGGCTGGGTGGTTACAAGTGGGCTATGTCCCATTCTTACACTCGTATGCTGCTAATAAAGCTGGCCTGACCCACAGAACTAACTAACTAACAACCACCGGTAGTAGGGAAGTATGGTGGGTGGTTACAAGTGGGCTATGTCCCATTCTTACACTCGTATGCTGCTAATAAAGCTGGCCTGACCCACAGAACTAACTAACTAACAACCACCGGTAGTAGGGAAGTATGGTGGGTGGTTACAAGTGGGCTATGTCCCATTCTTACACTGGTATGCTGCTAATAAAGCTGGCCTGACCCACAGAACTAACTAACTAACAACCACCGGTAGTAGGGAAGTATGGTGGGTGGTTACAAGTGGGCTATGTCCCATTCTTACACTCGTATGCTGCTAATAAAGCTGGCCTGACCCACAGAACTAACTAACTAACAACCACCGGTAGTAGGGAAGTATGGTGGGTGGTTACAAGTGGGCTATGTCCCATTCTTACACTCGTATGCTGCTAATAAAGCTGGCCTGACCCACAGAACTAACTAACTAACCGGTAGTAGGGAAGTATGGTGGGTGGTTACAACCACCACTGGTAGCTAGGGAAGTATGGTGGGTGGTGGGTGGTTACAAGTGGGCTATGTCCCATTCTTACACTGGTATGCTGCTAATAAAGCTGGCCTGACCCACAGAACTAACTAACTAACAACCACCGGTAGTAGGGAAGTATGGTGGGTGGTTACAAGTGGGCTATGTCCCATTCTTACACTCGTATGCTGCTAATAAAGCTGGCCTGACCCACAGAACTAACTAACAACCACCGGTAGTAGGGAAGTATGGTGGGTGGTTACAAGTGGGCTATGTCCCATTCTTACACTCGTATGCTGCTAATAAAGCTGGCCTGACCCACAGAACTAACTAACAACCACCGGTAGTAGGGAAGTATGGTGGGTGGTTACAAGTGGGCTATGTCCCATTCTTACACTCGTATGCTGCTAATAAAGCTGGCCTGACCCACAGAACTAACTAACTAACAACCACCGGTAGTAGGGAAGTATGGTGGGTGGTTACAAGTGGGCTATGTCCCATTCTTACACTCGTATGCTGCTAATAAAGCTGGCCTGACCCACAGAACTAACTAACTAACAACCACCGGTAGTAGGGAAGTATGGTGGGTGGTTACAAGTGGGCTATGTCCCATTCTTACACTCGTATGCTGCTAATAAAGCTGGCCTGACCCACAGAACTAACTAACAACCACCGGTAGTAGGGAAGTATGGTGGGTGGTTACAAGTGGGCTATGTCCCATTCTTACACTCGTATGCTGCTAATAAAGCTGGCCTGACCCACAGAACTAACTAACTAACAACCACCGGTAGTAGGGCAGTATGGTGGGTGGTTACAAGTGGGCTATGTCCCATTCTTACACTCGTATGCTGCTAATAAAGCTGGCCTGACCCACAGAACTAACTAACTAACAACCACCGGTAGTAGGGAAGTATGGTGGGTGGTTACAAGTGGGCTATGTCCCATTCTTACACTCGTATGCTGCTAATAAAGCTGGCCTGACCCACAGAACTAACTAACTAACAACCACCGGTAGTAGGGAAGTATGGTGGGTGGTTACATATGGGCTATGTCCCATTCTTACACTCGTATGCTGCTAATAAAGCTGGCCTGACCCACAGAACTAACTAACAACCACCGGTAGTAGGGAAGTATGGTGGGTGGTTACAAGTGGGCTATGTCCCATTCTTACACTCGTATGCTGCTAATAAAGCTGGCCTGACCCACAGAACTAACTAACAACCGCCGGTAGTAGGGAAGTATGGTGGGTGGTTACGAGTGCTCTATTTACTGAATTAAATTTGGTCTCATGTACAACGTGTTCCTTTATTTCTTTCCATCACCATCAGGCTTTTTGCCAGAAAATAATTTGAGGGTAGATAATAAAAACAAAATAGACATAAGTGCCGATACCAGGTGGTTATGGGTTTAAAATATTTTGAAACTGAACACCGTGTTTCATTAGCTTTGACAAATTTTAAAGGCGCACACCCTAGTTTTAATCCATAAAAAATAGCCACTAAGTTTAATTTACAAACCTGTAACTCATTTGGATAAACTTACAATAGAGTGAAAGAAGAGTATGTGATGTAAAAACGGAAATATCCTTAAAAATAGACTAAGACTCGAATCAATAAACCGCTACTTCTCAGATGCATGTGTGATTTTAAAAATATGAAAAATGCAATTTTTGGTACTACAAACAACAGGATGACCAGAAACACTTTGGTTGTACGGAAATGGATAATGTAAAGAATAAAATATAAGTAATGTTTGATTTCAATGATCATAAACGACTCTAATGGTGAAAAATATGCTGTAGTGTTTAAAAACTCGGGTCTGACCCTTTAAACAGCAGTTTTCTTACTATCATTTATCTAAAAATAATGAAAATATATCCATCAATTTTCTAGATTTTAGTGTATGTACTTTTACCCTCTGGTGGAAAACCTGACTATAGATTGTGAACTTTTGTTGTGCGCTATACTTTGATATATTTCATTTTATTTTCAACTTATTTTCGTGTTCATATCCAATTAAGGTTCAAGCATGCTGTCCTGGGTACACACCTCAGCTATCTGGGCTGTCTGACCAGGACAGTGGGTTAGTGATTAGTTGGTTAGTGGTTAGTGAGAGAGAAGAGGGTGTGGTGGCCTTACACCTACCTATTGTGTTATTAAGAACTCGCTCTGGGTTGGAGCCGGTACTGGGCTGTGAACCCTGTACCTACCAGCCTGTAGTCCGATGGTTTAACCATTGCACCACTGAGGCCAGTTTTGGTATATACATGCATGTTGTTTTTATCACTGACAGAACTCTTTAACACAGACGACCAGTGGACCTTGATTACACCTGCTACACAAACTCACACCTGATAACATGCACTGCTCACACACATGCTGTGACATACAGGTGTTGTCAAAACTGGGTCGAAGTTCAAGTTTGTTTTGTTATTATTAGAGCACACTGATTAATTTATCATTGGTTATTGGGTGTAAAACATTTGAGAATTCTGATACACCACTAGAGCACACTGATTAATTTATCATTGGTTATTGGGTGTAAAACATTTGAGAATTCTGATACACCACTAGAGCACACGGATTAATTTATCATTGGTTATTGGGTGTAAAACATTTGAGAATTCCGATACACCACTAGAGCACAAGGAATTAATTTATCATTGGTTATTGGGTGTAAAACATTTGAGAATTCCGATACACCACTAGAGCACACGGATTAATTTATCATTGGTTATTGGGTGTAAAACATTTGAGAATTCCGATACACCACTAGAGCACACGGATTAATTTATCATTGGTTATTGGGTGTAAAACATTTGAGAATTCCGATACACAACTAGAGCACACTGATTAATTTATCATTGGTCATTGGGTGTAAAACATTTGAGAATTCCAATACATAGTTTTTTGGTTAGTTTGTTCTGTTTAATGACACAACTAGAGCACACTGAGTAATTAATCATTGGCTATTGGATGTCAAACATTTGAGAATTCCAATACATAGTCTTCAGTTAAAGTTTGTTTTGTTTAACAACACCACTAGAACACACTTATAAATTAATCACTGGCTATTGGATGTCAAACATTTATGGTAATAATTCTGACACAGTCTTCATTTAAGTTTGTTTTGTTTAACGACACCACCAGAGCACTTTGATTATTTAATCGCCATCTATTGGATATAAAACATTTGATAATTCTGAAACACAGTCTTCTTGTATTTAACGACACCACTAGAGCACATTGATTAATTAATCATTGGCCATTACATATAAAACTACACAAAATATTTGAGAAAACCGCTACATTTTTCCATTAGTAGCAAGGGATCTTTTATATGCACTTTCTTACAGACAGGATAGCACATACCACAACCTTTGACATTCCAGTTGTGGGGTACTACTTGGGATGGAAAAAAATATCCAATGGGTCTGCTTAAAGTGGTTTAATCCTAAAATGTAGCTTAAGTGAAAACAAACAAAAAAACTTCAGGAGCCAAGGATAGCAAAATGAAGCAAGCAACCATTCACTCAGCCATGAAGGGTGCATACCACCAAATCAATTCCCACAGATGACAATAGTAACATATGTGGCTGAACACACAACAGATAATACCACAACGGTTTATCCCTCACCCTTAGAGTAAATCAGAAAATATGAAGCAGCTGCTGCTTTTAGAGTTAAGGGAAATGTTTTTGACTGCTATTGTTCGAAACAAAAACTGTTATTTTATTTTTAGTAGGATCTTGCATATGTTTCAAGCGTAATGGTAGCTGATGCATTGATACTACTAGTTGAAAATAAACTACAGTAATTTACTGCCAGATAAAACAACATTTCATGACAACAAACACTGTTACATATCTCACCAATGGCAGGTGTGGTCTTACTTAATGTGGCATTTCAAGTAAAGTGCACTTTGAACTTTGACCCGGTAACATGCTATTTGGTATACTGCTACCTATAAATAGTGAATAACCTCAATGACACAAAGTTTAAACCATCAGCAATATATACTAGATTTGTATCTCAGTATCGACTCACACTTAATGCAAAACATTTGACACGTTTCGGTGCAATAATTATTTGACCGTCAGTGGACCCATTGGGCTATTTCTCGTTCCAGCCATAGCACTATGACTTGTATATTAAAGGCTGTGGTATATGCTATCCTGTCTGTGGGATGGTCAGTGGCGTAGGCAGGATTTTGTATTGAGGGGGTGGGGGCCACCTGTGTAGTGGAATATGACACAGGAACCTTTTTAATGTTATTAATAAGCGAAAAGGTAAATATTTCCCGGGATTTGGGGGGGGGGGGGGGGGGGCATGGCCCCCCTGGCTACACCACTGGGGATGGTGCATATATAAGATCCTGTCATTACAAAATCACTGAAATGTGTGAGTGTGTGTTTGTAAAGTTAAATTTTGTTTTGTTTAACGACACCACTAGAGCCCATTGTTAATTAATCATCAGTTATTGGATGTCAAACATTTTATATTCTAACATGTATTCTTTAGTGAAAATCCACTAGTTTTCCATTGGCAGCAAATTATATTTTATATATACTTTTCCATACAGGACAGCACATACCATGGCTTTTTTAATCAACGGCTTTGATATACACTGGTTAGGATGAGGAAAACCCCCAATCAAAGAATTGATTCAGTGAGTGGAATTAATCCTATTCATTAATAGCTTCATACAAAGTGAACCAGTATATATAAGAACAGGGAAAATTTATGGAAATAATCCATTTCCGTTAAGCTACTTAATAAATAAATGAGTTGTCTTGGCCTCCTGTGGTAAGCATGAAAATATAGGCCTGTGAGAAATGAAAATCTGCGTAAATTGGTCACACAGAAATAAATCCATGTAACCCATTTCCTTGTTGTGTAACCCGTTTTATATCCATGTAAATGACGATAAAAAAATTTGCGAGAACAAAAAATAGGTTATGCAAAATTAGATTTGTGCGAACAACGAACGAATTAAACGACTGTTCTCGCAATTTTCAGAAGCCTGGGAAGAAAAAAAGAAAGAAAAGAGAATGAAGCAGTACAGACATTATAGGTAAAAAAAAATATGGTGGAACTAACCAGAAAGACTGATCCGGGAATGGCGAAGGACTGCTTGTAGAGATAGGCACATATAAAGAGAATCATCACAGACACCGCATGGTCTGCCCGGTACTGCTGGAGGAACGTCGCGATGCCTTGAAGGTCGTCAATATTTGTCGGAAACTTCAGGTTTGAGCTGAAAAGATACATTATACAATTAGGGGCCGTCCCTTAAGTGTGTACACTCAGAGAAGGAAGGGAGTTTCAAACATCTGGGCATTCAGGAAACATTTTGTTTTTAAAATATTGATTAGTAATTACTGTTTAATGTTTGAAAATTGTGTAGCGATCTCTGAAACTTGCATAGTGAATCGCAACGTGATACTGATCAGTATGTTGCCTGGCATTACATATGAACAGTGTACAGGGGGAGGGGGAGGGGGAGGAGGGTTTGCTGACAGAATGATGTATGCCAAAATTATTGATGTAAAATATATGCAATCCAAGCTCCTAATTGTACTCGATGTACTTTTCAATATAGAATATAAATGTACTCCTGCACATGGGGGGAGCTGGTAATATGATCAAATGTATATAAGTGTACATGAGGGGAGGAGTTAAAAAATCTATATATACATTATGAATGGCCTCTAAATCGATATAAAAATGTTTACATTCTGATTTTAAATTAAATCATTGGAACATCACAATGTACAATCTGTATTGCACCATAACTGGTTACAGTTGTTGAGAAGTGATCACATTCAGGGGGATGGGTGTAGCCTATATATATATATATATATATATATATATATATATATATATATATATATATATATATATATATATATATATATATATACTCTTCAAAAGAAGAAACGCAAAACCACATTGTCGTAACATTTGGAGAATTGATTTAATTATTGAATGGTGAGTCCGATAATGACCAAATGTTGCAGGATTGTTCACAATTCACTCTAGTCCATTGTGAGTAAGTGATAGGACACACCACCAAGGTCAAGGTCATCTGGAGTCAATACCGGGTGTGGCCTCCGCGTGTGTTGACAACTACCTGGCACCGCCTGCCCATTGAAGCAACCAGAGTACGGATGACGTCCCGGGGGATGGTGGCCCACTCGGCCTGCAAGGCTGCTGCCAGCTCGGGCAGGGTCTGGGGCTGTGGTTGTCGCTGTCGGTCCAACTCGTCCCATAGATGCTCAATTGGGTTCAAATCCGGTGATATCGATGGCCAAGGAAGGACATTAATGTTCTGTAGGAAAGCCGTTGTGAGACGTGCTGTGTGAGGCCTGGCGTTGTCATGTTGGAACACTGCGTTGGCGTTGGCCATAACTGGAACGATGTGTGGCCGGAGGACCCCGTGCATTCAGGTTGCCCTGCACGTGGACCAGGTCAGTTCTGCCAGTGTGTGAGATGGCTGCCCACACCATGACACTACCCCCGCCGAATCTGTCCACTTCCTGCACGCAGTTTGCCGCATAACGTTCACCACGACGCCTATACACGCGACATCTTCCATCATGACGTCGGAGCAGAAATCGGGACTCGTCACTGAACCACACCTGTCTCCATCGCAGTTGAGGCCATTGTCGATGAATCTGGCACCACTGCAGTCGGAGTCGACGGTGTTGTGGTGTTAAGATGACACCTCGAACTGGACGTCTGGCACGAATTCCTACCTCACGTAGGCGGTTCCGTACGGTCTGGTCGGATATCCTGCGCAAACCTGGTATTGCTGCGGCTGTGGAGGTGGCAGTAGTCAATCGTTCCCGAAGGTGGCGTACCCGGATGTAGCGGTCCTGCCCGGGGGTAGTGACCCGTGGTCGACCGGATCTAGGGAGGTCACGTGTTGATCCATGTTGCTGGTAACGGTCCCACAGTCTGGAGATGGTGCTTGGGGACACATGGAATGCCCTGGCAACGGCCGTTCTGGATTCGCTTGCGTCTAGTCGGCCGATGGCATTGTTTCTCTGCGGTTCACTGAGACGTGGCATGTCCTGGAATGTCAACTGTCGGCCAGATACAGAGGCCAAGCAAGCGAACACCCTGCACTTTTATACTGTCGGTGTTCATGTTGCACGTGCAGACAACGCACGTGCAGTGGTGACATGGTTTGCACGTGGCTGCGTTTTTGCGAATATTCACATTTTGGAACTTTATTGTACAGTAGCTGCGTTTTATCGAATGTAACCGTGGGAATGTGTTTGGGACATGCAATGACCTTATATTCACAAAGCATGAACCGGTAGGAAACATAAAATCGGAGTTATAACCCATTTGTACCCTTTTGCGTTTCTTTTTTTGAAGAGTATATATATATATATATATATATATATATATATAGACACACACACACACACACACACACACACACACACACACACACACACATATATATATATATCCACCACCCACACAAATACAATATTATCTAATCAAAGTACAATCTATGCATAAGTAACAGAATGTTAAACAGGAAACATTATGTTTTCAAAATTTTGATTAGCCACATTTCTAGTCTATTGAAACTTGAATAGCAAGTACTGTTTAATGTTTTAAAATAATGTGAAGATCTCTGAAACTTGCAAAGCAAATTACCACACGATACTGAAAAAAATGTTCTCTGATGTAGCAGACCCAGCTGACATGAAATACTGATTATGGTGCTTCCCGCTACTTCGATGTGATCACCGATCAATTCTAGATATGATTGTAACTGTTTCGGAACATTAAATATTTAACAACAAATTTATTAATAAAAATAATCAACATAAACATTTAGTGACAAACTATAAAGTTGATAAGATATAAACTCATGCGTGTCTGTTTGTAAATACACTCGTGCACATTTGAGCTTATAGATGTATATATAATATAAAATAATTTTTAACAATAAAACAAAAATTATAAAGTCATAATGATTAAACAAATAAGCTTTAAAAACCTACCTGTCTCCTTATTTATATATGTTTTATTTGGAACAGAGAATAAAATCACAATAATAATACATTTAAATAATTAAACAAATAAGCTTTAAAAACCTACCTGTCTCCTTATTTATATATGTTTTATTTTGCAACAGAGAATAAAATCACAATAATAATACATTTAAATAATTAAACAAATAAGCTTTAAAAACCTACCTGTCTCCTTATTTATATATGTTTTATTTTGCAACAGAGAATAAAATCACAATAATAATACATTTAAATAATTAAACAAATAAGCTTTAAAAACCTACCTGTCTCCTTATTTATATATGTTTTATTTTGCAACAGAGAATAAAATCACAATAATAATACATTTAAATAATTAAACAAATAAGCTTTAAAAACCTACCTGTCTCCTTATTTATATATGTTTTATTTTGCAACAGAGAATAAAATCACAATAATAATACATTTAAATAATTAAACAAATAAGTTTTTAAAATGTGTCTGCCTCCAAGTTGATATTTGGAAAAGATTTAACGACAAAGCATAAAGTCATAATTATTACATGAATTAGTTTTTAAAATCCCTGTTGATGTTTTGGTATATTTTAGGACAGAGTATATAGAGAATAACTAGTTAATGACGAAGGATATTTGCTTTATCCTGTGAAGGTAAGAATGGGAAATTTTTTGATCATATGTCATTAACCAGTTATTATCTTTATCCTGCAGACCATAAAAATTAAATGGAAAAGCTATTAATTCTGTTATTTCAGCCACATTGTACGATGACCCAGAGGTCAAATGAGCGATTCTGTAATATAACTATGCGTTTGACATCATATGCTTGACATCCAAAGTCATATCCTCCTACTCTCGGTATATGACTTTGCTTCATCCGTCATCGTAATCTGTCAACAGAAACAGCGGTTGCAGAATAAAAAGTCATAATAACTGATTTAAATAATTAAATAATAATTTAAAAAATAAGTTTTAAAAATGTATCTGCATAAATGTTGTTATTTGGAAAACATTTAATGATGAAGCATAGAGACATAATAATTACAGGAATAAGTTTTTAAAACGTACCTATCTCCCTGCCGATGTTTTGGTATATTTTGCGACAGGGCATAAAGTCCATAAGTTGCTGCTGCAAATATCACAGGAATCCACAGGACTGATCTCGCACTAGGCGGCCGCAGAGGAGCGGTTGGTGCGGACGTAAAGCTCCCCCCACAGTTTTCACTTCCACCACTGGTTCCATTCTCCATGGGAGTAGTTTTCAAGTTCTCCATAACTCCCTGTTCTACTGGTGGGTTCTCCATAACTCCCTGTTCTACTGGTGGGTCCTCCACTCACAACAGTGAGCCGGTCCACTGGGCATGGGCATGATGCATCTCACAGAACAATCAGTCAATGAGGAGTCGAGTCCAGTGGAGTCGCTGTCTTTTGTTCTGTTTCAAGAAGAGTACAAAGTTTATCTGTTAATTAGATCAGCTGCTGATAACAACAATTATGTAGGTTACTTAGTTACAATCAAAAAGCAGGGTGACATAAGGGCTGTTCCAATAATCATGATAGGGGTGTGGAGGTGGGGTGCAATGGAATGGAATGGAAAATGGTTTAATGTGCACATTCAGAGCAAGCTGTTGTAGTACACGCCTGTCCTGGGCACAAGTACCGGCCTCAGCCGGTTCCTCCATCCAGGACAGGAAAGTGGGGTGCAATTTATAGGTTACTTATTTATAATCAAAACACTGGATGACAAATTATGATGAGGGGGGTGGGGTGGGGGGAGGGATAATATAAATTAGTTACAAAAGCCAAGATAATAACTAGGGCTGTTTAGAAAATCATGATGGGGTGTTTGTGGAATGGGAAGGGGTGGGGGCAAATAAGGTAACTTAGTTACAATAAAAAAGCAGGATGACATTTAAGGACTGTTCCAAAAACATTTATGGGGTGTGGAGGTTTGTAGAAATGGGGGGGGGGGGGGGGGGGGTAATATAAGTTACTTAGTTACAGTCAAAAAGTAGAATGACAAATAAGGGCTATCCCAGAAATTATTAAAGGGAGTGTTTGTACTGAGTAGAAGGTATAATAATGTAAAAAGTTTCTTTTAAATTTTATTTTATTTAACATCGCCACTAGAACAAACTGATTAATTAATTATCGGCTTCTAGATATTAAATTTTCAAAATTTAATCTTTAGTTAAAAGTTGTTTAAAGAACTTCAGTATAAGGATTCACAAAATCATGAAATTCTGCTAAATTAGCAGCCTGGTTACAAACTACAGTGAAACCCTTGTAAACCAGGACCTGTGGCACCATGTAAAAAGTCCACTTTAAGGAGTATCCAGTTTTGAGAGGTTATGTCATCTACTGATTTTAGAAAAAGAGACCTTGAAAAAAATACAGTTTTAAAAGAAGTCAAATTTATAGGATCCTGTTTTAAGGGGTCTCATTGTACACATATTTAATTTTACAGATGTGGCGTCTATTAGAAAAACAAGTAGCACCACCCCTCCATGTTATTCTGGAACAGCCCCTTAATAATTGTGAAAACTGTGATGACAGATAAAGTTAAACAAGAGAAACTGTTGTTAAAAATGTAAACAACACTACTGCATGTGACTTTTGAGTAGCAATATCAGAATTACCGGTATATACATGTACATGAATACTGTATTATAATAATTAAACAAATATTCACAGTTAAACAGTATTATTAAAAATTAAAATGACAAACACAAAAAAAGCACTGCTAAGGTTTCTGCCAGAGGATAGTGAGTAATAGTACGTCCCCTAAAATGTTGAGAAAATGAATAGATATATTTTAATAATTTTTAGATAGATGATAGTAACTGAACTGCTGTTTAAAATATGTCATAGTACATGAAATGCAGTGTCAAAAGCTTTCAAACCCATAACCACCTAATAGGGAAGGAAGGACATGTTTTATTTAACGACGCACTCAACACGTATGTGCGGTTATATGGCGTCAGACATATGGCGTCAGACCACACAGATATTGAGAGAGGAAACCCGCTGTCGCCGCTTCATGGGCTACTCTATTTGATTATAGGGGCGAGTGGTACAGTGCTCGCTCGATGCACGGTCGGTGTGGGATCGATCCCCGTCAGTGGGCCCATTGGGCTATTTCTCGTTCCAGCCAGTGCACCACGACTGGTATATCAAAAGCCGTGGTATGTACTACCCTGTCTCTAGAATGGTGCATATAAAAGATCCCTTGCTGCTAATCAAAAATGGTAGCCCATGAAGTTGCGACAGCGGGTTTCTTCTCTCAATATCTGTGTGGTCCTTAATCATATGTCTGACGCCATATAACCGTAAATAAAATGTGTTGAGTGCGTTGTTAAATAAAACATTTCTTTCTTTCTTTCTTCTTCTGTAAATGTCTGTTACAAACTGCCACAGGGACCATCTTTAAAACACATCAGTACATTTACTTATTGGTAACTGGTAGAGCTGATGCCATATAACCGTAAATAAAATATGTTGAGTGTGTCGTTAAATAAAACATTTCTTTCTTTTCGATTAGCAGCAAGTGATCTTCCCATAGCAGGTCAGTACACAACACAGCCTTTTTCATTTACCAGTCATAGAGCACTGGGTGAGATGGTGAAATCCATCGACGGTGATAGATCCTGTAACCCATCACATCTCATGCAAGTGCTCTACCACTGAGGCTACATCCTGACTGATCCAAAGTTTGAAAGATGCATTTATTAAACATATATTGATTATTAAATAATAATTAATATTAGCACTTTGATGGACAATCTAGCAATTTTTAAATAGTACTGTAACATTTACTAATCACCAAATTAAAACTAGATTAAATTTTGTAGTCACTGTACATAATTTTTTTTAGCAATTGGCTAATTCGGGAGTGGACAGGATGAGACATAGAGAATATTTCAAGTTTTTTTTGTCAAATATGATTTATATCTCATCGAGTGAAGTTTACAATCATATCTCACGAGTCGCGCTTGTGTGACAAGTGTGACATGATTGCAAACTTCACTCGATGAGTTATAAATCATATATGTCAAAAAATATGAAATTTTCTATTTATTATATAACTTTTGCCAATTTACCTTTATTTTTAAAATGCCAGCAGCAAAATAGTTCCAGCTATCTTACAGTGAAGATAACACTTTCTACAGTGACAATAATACATTTTAGAGTGAAATAGTGAAATTTTCACTCTAAAATGTGTTATCGTCACTGAGTGACTAATAACACTAAATGTTATATAATAAATACATATATTAAATGATAATTAATGGATAATCTGGCAATTTTTAAATAGCAACATAACATTTACTAATCACCAAATAAAAATTGTGATATAAAACATGAATGGAAATGAGGGCATATCTTCTCCCTCTGGTCCAAGGTCCTTGTTTAGGTTCAAAAAGTCATAGCAGATATTAATAATCATGACCTATTGCCTCTATTTTAAGGTGTGAAAATTACTTATCTATATTACATAGAAACTAAACTAGACCGGCTTCGGTGGCATCGTGGTTAGGCCATCGGTCTACAGGCTGGTAGGTATTGGGTTCGGATCCCAGTCGAGGCATGGAATTTTTAATCCAGATACCGACTCCAAACCCTGAGTGAGTGCTCCGCAAGGCTCAATGGGTAGGTGTATATCACTTGCACTGACCAGTGATCCATAACTAGTTCAACAAAGGCCATGGTTTGTGTTATCCTGTCTGTGGGAAAGCGCAAATAAAAGATCCCTTGCTGCTAATCGAAAGAGTAGCCCATGTAGTGGCGACAGCGGGCTTCCTCTCAAAATCTGTGTGGTCCTTAACCATATGTCAGACGCCATATAACCGTAAATAAAATGTGTTGAGTGCGTCGTTAAATAAAACATTTCTTTCTTTCTTTAGAAACTAAACTGTAAACTAAATGAGTTATCAAATGCCGTGTATTAATGCATGCTAATGACCCACTTAAGCTTAGATCTCAAACATACATTAATTTAAAAAGGTTTAAAACCACTAGAGTTATCCATTAATCATTGGCTATTTGGTTGTCCTTTGTTTTTTTGTTGGAATGTCACCACTAGAGGTAACATTGATCCATTTTTATGAACCTGTCTGTGGCATTGGCTATGGGGCACTTGGTTGAGAGAATAAGTTCAAGGGGGTTTCATTCTTTGATAATTTTTACATTTAGTGTACAGAGACAAATTGAAGCTTGTTACAATTTTTTCCATAATTAGCAGCAAGGTACAAAGTATATGTATCTTTTATACGCACTTTCCCACAGACAGGATAGCAAAAACAATAAATGTTTATGAACCTGTCTGTGGCATTGATATACCAGTCATATGGGGCACTGGTTGGGAAAGGGGGAAAATAATGAGAGAATAAGTTCACTGAGGGGGTTTAATTCTACATTGAAGGTAACACAGACAAATGTTTTACAGACTGAGTTAGATCCCCCCCCCCCCACACCCTCGTACAGTAGACAAATTAAGCATAAAAATATATACTAAATTAGAAATTTGTTCATTTAATGTTATATTATGCACATAATTTTGGTTTAACAACAGTCCTGCACATTCTTTAAAAGTTTGTTTTGTGTAATGACACCACTAGAGCACACTGATTTATTAATCATAGGCTACTGGATTTCAAACATTCTGACGTAGTCTCAGACTCTTAGAGAGGAAACCCACTGTAGCAAGTGAGAGGATGCAGTTATACATATGTGCACTTGGTTTACACAGGACCACACAATGTCCCACAGCACTGTTTGAAGTCATGGGGCAAAACCCAATGCAGAGAATGGGTCCCTTAGCCGACGTTTGTTAGATCTTATAGTGCAAGAGCACATCAGCCAAATAATTTCAAAGATTCCAATGCCCAATAATTTTCATTTTGCTAATGTTATTTAATAAATGCTACACCACTCCTGGCTAGGGATTTTCAAAGCTATCTGAGCACTATGAAATCGTAAAACTATCATAGGCTGTGACATCACTACAGCACACGCCATAGTAATGTCATAGCTTATGATGGTTTTATGATTTCACAGGACTAAGACAGCTTTGAAAATATAGGCCCATACCTCTAACTATTACAAGAAAGATAGTTTCATTCTTGTTCACATATAAAATGTAGGACATCTTTTACATGGTAATAATGGGTTACACAAAAACAAAATGGATTATCTCAACCCATACATAGTTTATGCTGATTTACAACTCTGAGTATTCAATTAAGGTTCAAGCACACTGTCCTGGATATACTTTTATATCATTTGGGCTCTCTGTCTAAGATGTCCAGTGGGTTTAATGGTTAGTTGTTAGGAAGTGATAGGAGTCAGGGTAGTGGCTTTACACAGGGATCCCTAATCAATTTTTAAAACTCACTCTAGGTGGGAGCTGGTTATATATTGTCTTTGGCCGTATACAAATGTAAATTTACAAAAAATCACCAATTGGTAACTAGGTCTCCAGGGATTTATCCAAGATATTTAACCAGGGTTCCATGTCTGTTGGCATTGGGAAAATTAGTGTCAATGTTTCTGCCAGAAAGAAATTTTTGGGTATGGAGCTAATGAATTGAATGCAACCACAGTCAATAAGGGGTATGGGGGGCCTCCCCCAGAAAGAAAGTGGGTTAAATTTAGGGTTAGGGTTAAGAAAATCATACATTAATGATACGAGTAATTAACTTTGTCAAAAGATTAACTTTAAAAAAAAATGTACAAAAACAGTTGGATATGGTGCCATACCCGTTTTACCCTCTGGCAGAAAACCGAGTGTGAGCAAATCGTACTTGGGATGTTTTCAGCCCACTAAATAATATAGTACACCACTGTTAAATTAATTTATTAGAACAGACATAATTAAATACATATTTTGGGAATATTTAGTACAGAAATAGGGAATTTTCAGAGCCCCTTCTTTTTGGGAAAGGGATTATATGTTCGGACACACAGATCCCCTGGATAAATCCCTGGTCTTGAAGTTCTTTACCAACTGATTGCTACTGTATATCTTTAAAATTACAACTAAAAAATTATAATCAAGTAATTCGGAGATAGTCAAGAGTCAACTGAAGAGTAAAGTTTCTTTTGTTTGGAGCACATTTATTAAGTAATCATCTGCCAACGTCAAACATTTGGTAATTCAGACACGTAGTCATCAAAGGAAACCTGCTACATTTTTCCTAATACAGCAAGGGATCTTTTATATATGCACTTTCTCACAGACATGAAAGCACACACCACAGCCTTTGTCCAGTCGTGGTGCACTAGTTGGAATGAGAAAAACCCAGTCAGGTGAATGGATCCACTGAAGTAGTTCAATCCTGTAAAGCAAGTACCTGAAGCGAGCACTCAACCGACTGAGCTAAATTCCCCCCCCCCCCCACACAACCCGTCAACTGAAGAGATTCAAGGAATTCTGTAAAAGCCTGATTGTAGTGATAACCCAAATAGCTGGTTGGATGAGTCTTCTCAACATAAAAAATTTGCCCGCCATTTTAAATTTGCTAAATAAAGGGAAGCAACTTGCCCTGCACATTAAGAAAAGTACTGACTTAATGTGCACACTGCACTAATCCAACTTGGATTCACTAGTTAAGACATGTTTTAAAACAACTTGTGAGATAAATGATACCTGAAAATAAATGAAGGTGGAATCACAGAGTGGGCAATCATGTGGCCTACGTCATGATATAGGTCAGCAAGCTTTGTAATTCTTGCGACAGAATGTGCCGAAGTTTAGCTGAATGTGGGTGCTGTTGGATTTCTTTCTGTAGTGTGTGTATTAGTGATTAATATGTGGATTTTTTTTAATCAAGTAGCTCGAAAATGATCGATGTAAAGATATCCTCGTTTAATTGCAAACCGTGCGACTAAGAGGAAATGGCTGGTGCACATGCTCAGTCATGTCAGGCTATCAATTTAACGACATTAATGTTTACCTTGTTCAATTTAGAAATAAAATGTATAAAAAGGTAAGTACATACTCGCACGTTATCCCTGTTCCACCAAGAATTGCACCAGGTGGTAAGAAGGTAAGTACATACTCATGTTATCCCTGTTCCACCAAGAATCGCACCAGGTGGTAAGAAAATGCCATTTTAAAAGCATTATCGAAAACCGTACTGTGACGTTATCAACGTAATGGCAACAACACAAAATCGGCTTTTTCCGCGAAAACAGTCACATGACGTGAAAGCGACTGTCCAGACGTGATCAGTCATTACTCAATCGGCAGTGCTAGCAGATGTGTTTGGTTGTGTGGATTCCATCGTGCACCTGTTGCTGTTAAGGCCTGGATTAGCATTGCATTCAGTAAGATTCCAGGGTACAAATTTGCTGTAATAATACATTTCATTGTGCACAAAACTTATTCTTACTTTCCCCCCGCATTTTAAAGGAAATTTGTTTTAAGTGTATTTCCTTAACAAGAAGTTATTGTTGTGTCAATGATCGAACATGCACAGACATTACAAAATACCGAGAATTAAAATAATACAGTTTTTGATTTCGTACGGTTTTCGACATTTGGCAATATTTGATGTCAAACATAGGATTGTTATGGTATTAGGATACATATCCAAAAGCTTACCGCCCCATGCAGAGCCGGCTCTGCCCAGGACGGTCATGTGACGTGTATGGGTCATTGCAGTCAGCGCTACACGGGACGGCGCTACCCAGTACGTTCATTATGTGTGCTACTGGTTGTGTTCTGTCAGTTTATATCAGTATAGACCTACAGATATATCAATATTTCCTTTACTGTTAATGTGTTTTTCACCGTATCTAAGTATATAAAATACTAGACCGCCCTGTGTAGGAACGTCCTGTATAGAGCCGTTATCACTATATATATATTTTTTTTTTTTATACTCACACACACACACACGTTATACATATGCACATATATATTTTATTGATTATTATTCACAATATACATATATTTTCTTTATTATTACCGACTTCCCCCCTCATATCTCAGTACACGTGTAGACAAACAACAACTGGTAACCATTCACTGCCCCTGCGTGTCTGTAACCTCACTGTGGTGCAGGGGTATAACATTCTCTTTGAGAATGGCCAATACAGCACAAAACTGAAGTTTTGAATAAAATTCAGTATCCGTAAAATTCGGTGATATTTGTGTTTTTGCACAGTTCTTTACACTGTTTTTGTTTAAGTCTTGAATTTTTATATTGATGTTGATCATCACTTTATTTATTTGCATTACCATAGTTTGACACCCAATAGCCGATGTATTTTTCGTGCTGGGGTGTCGTTAAACATTCATTCATTCATTCCATTCACTGCAGCTATACTATAGACCGTCCTGTGCAGAACCATGCTGTGTAGGAACGTCCTGTACAGAGCCGTCATCACTATATAAATTAGCCCGAGTACTCTGACTGTAAGAGAGCTAGACGGACATTTGGACATAAACACGCTCTCATTACAGTCAGAGACCAACCTATGTCTTTTTTTGGCAATTCCTGACTACCAGACGGTAGGCAACGAGTCCCGCTCTAATACCACAACAATCCTATGTTTGACGTCAAATACCTTTACATCAATCATTTTCGAGTTAAGTGATACCAAAAAATCCACATATTAATCACTAATACACTTACTACAGAAAGAAACCCGACAGCACCCACATTCAGCTACGCTTCGTGACACTCCGTCGCAACAATTGCAAAGCTCGGCGATCTATTTCGAGACTGGGCGATTCCGCCTTGTGCAGCAGTTACAGGGGTCGTCTTATAAGAGGAGGCAGTACGTAGCACATACTTTTGCCGTATCCTGTCGATAACACCCCAAATGTATCCTTCAAATTCAAAATGGAATCAATAATGTGTAATTGTTTTGGTTTAATGACGTAATGAAATCCAAATTCATCCAAAACGGCATTAGCCAACTATTCCATGTTGTAACTTCGCTTGATATGAGACGGCCCCTGTAACTGCTGCACAAGGCGGAATCGCCCAGTGCGCGATCACGTGGTCTACGTCTCGAAATAGATCGCCGAGCTTTGCAATTGTTGCGACGGAGTGTCACGAAGCGTAGCTGAATGTGGGTGCTGTCGGGTTTCTTTCTGTAGTAAGTGTATTAGTGATTAATATGTGGATTTTTTGGTATCACTTAACTCGAAAATGATTGATGTAAAGGTATTTGACGTCAAACATAGGATTGTTGTGGTATTAGAGCGGGACTCGTTGCCTACCGTCTGGTAGTCAGGAATTGCCAAAAAAAGACATAGGTTGGTCTCTGACTGTAATGAGAGCGTGTTTATGTCCAAATGTCCATCTAGCTCTCTTACAGTCAGAGTACTCGGGCTATATATAAATATAAATATATATATATATATATTTATCTGTTAATGTGTTTTCCACCATATCTAAGTATATAAAATAATAGACCGCCCTGTGTATACCCACAATATACTATATATTTTCTTTATTATTACCGACTTCACCCCCTCATATCTCAGTACATGTGTAGGAACGTCCTGTACAGAGCTGGTACGGTTTTGGTCCCTTATGGGTATTAGAGTGGGAATCTTCGACTACCGTGTGGTGGGCAGCGATTGCCCGAAAATTACATAGCTTGGTGACTGTAGGGCTGAATATCTGTCCAAATGTCCATCTAGCCCATCAACAGTCAGAGTACTCGGGTTATCATCACTCTTGATGACATCATGATCAGTTGCGAACAATATTTTGAGCTGGATCATTTATTCCCGTGTTATTTCATCATATTCAATATTGCTGCAGTTCAATAAAAATCGGAAACTCATTTTAATTCAAGAAATATTCCCTAAATATTGAACTTAGACTCTTAATTAACATACTTACGTCGAAATTGCACCTTTTTCATAAGCAAAACATTTCTACGTCTGTTACAAAACTCTCCTATAAAAGAGAAAACGTTTTGTTTGCCATACACGAATGTGGCATTTTGCAACACATATGATTCTATTTATAAAATTCATTACATAATAACTATTGCTGTATAATAAACCAAGCAATCCATTCTAGTTATATTATGCATAAGTGTGCATACAAATATCACAATATGAAATACTTAACAACAATCAGAATAGTTTTTGTTAGTCTCGGTCCGACACAAGGCTTTTCAACCCATCTGGGTATAAACGAGACAACAGTTTTACTGAGAGCACGTTTTGAATGTTTATGTTTGTTCCAGTGTTTTAATAATAATAGTGGTCTTTTCAACTTTTATTTTTCTAGTGGTATGAGAAAAGAATTATGCTTGTGCCAGATGTTTCAACCACATTAAGAATACATTAATGACTTCTTTGTTTTGTGACATTAAGTTTAACAATGTTTCGTTTTTCTCATCATACCCATTGTTGTTTACAAAGTGTTAAACTTGCACGAAGAGTGGTTATAAATAGTGTAGCCTTTATAGACAGCAAATTATGTAAATTACCAAGCAACCTTACAGTCTCGCAGAACTGTGTGCTGTTTTCATCACTTAATATTAAACAGAGCCAACAGTGTTGTAAATTCAGTTTGCTGAAACAAAAACTATCCTTGAATGGGCATGCTTATGTGGGTGGTGATGTTTTATTCGCATGTAGACAACATAAGAGGCTCTTTTCATCATCATTGTCATCTGAAGATGACAAACATCCAAACAGGACAGATGCAGAAGCAATTGAACTGTTAAAAGAAATAGAAGCAGATTTTAAAGAAGAGTTGGATAACAGTTTATCAGATTCTACAAGTATTTCGTCAGATTATGAAATAGACAATCGATTAAGACCAGAAAAAGACCTGGAAATTGAAGATGTGGAAGATTTTGGAAATATTAAGCAAAGTTCTGTTGAACCAGCATGGGAGCCATCCATTTCTTTAATAAGTATGTCATACATTAGTCTGCAGGGCTCACCCTGTACATAAGTATGTCATACATTAGTCTGCAGGGCTCACCCTGTACATAAGTATGTCATACATTAGTCTGCAGGGCTCACCCTGTACATAAGTATGTCATACATTAGTCCACAGGGCTCACCCTGTACATAAGTATGTCATATATTAGTCCACAGGGCTCGCCCTTAGTTACGGTATTGTAATGGAAAGTTCCGCCTACGTCTGTGAACAGAAGACTGTGTTGATGTCAGCGCTACGTTATCGTATCTAGGCTCACCCAGTACATAAGTATGTCATACATTAGTCCGCAGGGCTCACCCTGTACATAAGTATGTCATACATTAGTCCGCAGGGTTCGCCCTGTACATAAGTATGTCATAAATTAGTCCGCAGGGCTCGCCCTATACATAAGTATGTGATACATTAGTCCGCAGGGCTCGCCCTGTACATAAGTATGTCATACATTAGTCTGCAGGGCTCACCCTGTACATGGCTAAATTAGCCAATTTCTAATTTTTATACAAAATGGCTATAACTTTCAGTGTTTGGCTAACAAAATATTCCTTAAGTCAACCATATTTTAATAATTTTCAAGGAAATACTATATTATATCTAAAAATTGGCTAAAGCCCAAAAATATCCAGTGTCAGCCCTGGTCCAAAGAGACGTAGAGAGTGTGATTCTTTCTACGTCCGGATCTTGTTACATACCCTATATATACAGTGAAACCTCTATAAACTGGAATTCCCTCAAAACTGGATGTTTTACAGAGTCCCTTTTTAAAAACCAGGACAGAAATAACCTCTCTAAACTGGATCCCTCTTAAAACCAGACATACATCTTGGTCCCAAGGGTGTTCAGTTTAGAGGGGTTACACTGTAGCTGGTATTCAAAACGTGGCACCATGTTTCAACTGTTTCTCAACCGAAATAGTGCAACAAATGGACACACAAACCCAAAATGTATAACCTACCATACTCACTAAATCCCGATTGAAGTACTTGCATCATTATTAATTAACAAAATAAATCTTCCAACAACATAAAATATTTGCCCGCCATTTTAAATTTGCTAAATAGAAGGAAGCAACTTGCCCTGCACATTAAGAAAAGTATTGACTTAATGTGTGTCTTGCACTATAGTACTGTCGGAAATAGAATAAAAATGATTTTCGTCTATTATTTCTTACATAATAAACTGACAAGTAAATATTTTGTATTTCATATTTAATGATAGTCTACCTAATTTAGCATTTACTTGTTTGGGCGCTCATTGATGTTCAAGGTGGTGTTTAGTCTTGAAATTAAAAGAAAAATGTCAGTAAACAGGTGATTTGTGCACTTTATTGGAACAGACGATAACGATGTTTGGTCAACATATGTCAATTTTATTGGTGTTACTATATGTGAGGGACTGTTTCTGATGATGATTTGCCCCTATCCTTCTCCAAAACTAAATATTTGTAGTCTCAATGTTGCTCAATGACAGCTATTGCAAATCGTTTTTTGTTTGTTTGTTTAATAAAATTTTGATTTAACATTTAAAGAAGACACCTTTAACAATATGCCCATAAATGATTATAGGAAATAATTTTATCTACTGGTAGAAAATACATTTTTATTGGAGAATCTTTATTACAGCTCGCATTATATAGCACCTTTAAATTGTTGCAAGATTGTGTAAATTTCTAATGTACTTATATTGAATTTATATTCAATAAATATGCTTGTCATAATTAATAATTTATGCTGCAATTCAAAATAATCAGTTAACTTGCAGTTTTAAATTAAAAGTTTGTTTAAGGGTAAATGAAATTGACACATATCGATCAAAATGTGTCATAGTCTGTTCCAATAAAGGTCACAAATCGCCTGTTTACTGACATCTTTAATTTAATTTCAAGAGTAAACACCACCTTGTATATCAATGAAAGTATCATTGAATGGGTATTTACAAAATATTTACTTGTCAGTTTAATATGAAAGAAATAATCGATGAAAATAATTTTTATTCTATTTCCGACAGTACTTTAGTCATACATGTAGTACAGTACTTCAGTTTGAGTGACCTTTAGCCCCCTTTTGTTTTTATGTGCAGGTTTTTCATATCCCAAACAGTTCACCACAGCAGGCATATTAAAGGCCATAGTATTTACTATCCTGTTTATACAGGATATAAAACATGAATTGAATTTGGGGAGATTCCACCTGAATCATAAACATGATTTAATACAGATATTTTGGAATTCTGTCTCATTATCATATACTTTCAACCCAAATCAACCCCAAATTATCCTGCTAAATTCACAGCCTTTTTATACACCCATCTATCAGGTCGGAAGAACTTTATGGTATGGCATGTGTTCATGCACATCAGTACGTCCATCTGTTACACTTTTTCTTGTCCAGCTTGGGGTGGACCATATCTTACATACAGATGACATACAGGACCATCAAACAGTAAATCCTTTTCCGGAAGAACTTGGTAGAGGGTGATGTGGCAGCTTGTACTATTACTAGGTCACTGTGACCTACTTTTCATGGTCTACTGCACATAACAGTAAATCCTTGTCCAGACCATATATCTTACATACAGATGCATACTATTACTAGGACCTACTGCACATCAAAATCCTCCAGACATGTACATACAGGAACCATCAAACCTCACATGTAGGAACAGCTTGGGGTGGAGGTGTGTCACATACTATTACTAGGTCACTGTGACCTACTTTTCACGGTCTACTGTACATAACAGTAAATCCTTTTCCGGACCATATCTTGCATACAGGACCATCAAACCTCGCATGTAGGAACAACATGGGATGGCAGTTTGTCATGTTCTATTACTAGGTCACTGTGACCTACTTTTCATGGTCTACTGCACATAACAGTAAATCCTTGTCCGGACCATAGCTTTCATACAGATGCATACAGGACCATCAGACCTCACATGTAAGAACAACTTGGAATGGTGGTGTGTCGCATACTATTACTAGGTCACTGTGACCTACTTTGCACAGTCTACAGCACATAACAGTAAATCCTTGTCCGGACCATATCTTGCATACAGATGCATACAGACCATCAAATCTCACATGTAAGAACAACGTAGGATGGCAGTTTGTCACATACTATTACTAGGTCACTGTGACCTACTTTTCATAGACTACTGCACATGACAGTAAATCCTTGTCCATATATCTTGCATATAGATGCATGGGCGTATGGGACTCTTTGATTTAGGGGGGCTGGAGGGGTTGATTTGCTCGAAATTTACCCAGATAAAATTTGCCCGAATTTGAAGTGGCATTTGCCTCCCCGGGTCGTACGCCCATGTACAGATGCATACAGGACCATCAAATCTCACATGTAAGAACAACTTGGGATGGTGGTGTGTCACATACTATTACTAGGTCAGTGTGAACTACTTTTCATGGTCTGCAATAACAGTAAATCTTTGTCCATATCATATCTTGCATATAGATGCATGCAGGACCATCAAACCACATGTAGGAACAACTTGGGATGGTGGTTGGTCAAAAAAACACCTGTTCGTTGATCCCGTTGCAAACATTCCTCATAATTCAAGGCTAGCTCTGGGTGAGCAAAACATTTCACCAAATTGTTTCTTAAACTTCAAAAATTGCAGAAATCAATTATTATTTTCTTTAAAAAATGTCATTTATTACATAAAATTATTTTGCCAATTTAAAATAAAATTCACCAATTGCTTTCAAAATTGGCGAATTTGGCGAATGCCTGAACTAGCCCTGTAATTAGTATTGAATCATACCTGTAACATATTCATTAATATAGATATGGTTTTACATCAAACTCCTGATGGGCATATCATGTACCTCACCGGTACTCTTGTTGTTTTATAGGCGGCAGCAGCTTTACTGTCTGTGTATGTGTGTGTGTGTCTCTCTCTCTCTCTCTCTCTCTCTCTCTCTCTCTCTCTCTCTCTCTCTCTCTCTCTCTCTCTCTCTCTCTCTCTCTCTCTCTCATCGAATACATTAACAGTATTAGTGCACGTGATAAAAACAAGCAATTTTTGTTTTCATTTCAGGAGGACTGTCTGGCGTATTTGAGCTTCATGAACTGTGTACGGTATTAGAAGATGAGAATGCTAAAGATCTCTGTGTTATCGACATTCCGGCTGAAGCTCAGTTTGCTGACCACATGGTTATAGTGAGTGGCATGTCCAGAAGACACCTGCGAGCTATGCTGGGAAGAATACAGTGGATAGTAAGTTTAAAAATATTCCATCCATTCTCCCCTACCTTTTTTAAATGCAATGAAAGAAAAAAAAAAAAAAAATGTTTTATTTAACGATGCACTCAACACATTTTGTTTACGGTTATATGGTGTCAGACATATGGTTAAGGACCACACAGATTTTGAGAGTAAACCAGCTGTCGCCACTATATGGGCTACTCTTCCGATCAGCAGCAAAGGATCTTTTATTTGCGCTTCCCACAGGCAGGATAGCACAAACCATGGCCTTTGTTGAACCAGTTATGGATCACTGGTCGGTGCAAGTGGTTTACACCTACCCACTGAGCCTTGCGGAGCACTCACTCAGGGTTTGGAGTCGGTATCTGGATTAAAAATCCCATGCCTCGACTGGGATCCGAACCCAGTACCTACCAGCCTGTAGACCGATGGCCTACCACGACGCCACCAAGGCCGGTTAAAATGCAATGAAGCATATTCATTGGAGGGATGGGGGTTGGGAGTACTTGCCGGTAAGTGATGCCAAATTAGACTAATAGGAGCTAGAGATGGATTGAGTAGCCATTTTTGTTGGTACAGTGTACCCTGAATTTATTGCCCCCCGATTTAACGCCAACCTCACATATCGCCAACTTTCTTTCAAGTACCGTTTGTTTTCTTGGTTAATTCCCTCTATTTAGTGCCACCCTCGCTATCCGCCAAACATGTTTTTGAACAAAACACATGTTAGATGTTACAGTCCCCTTGTGCCAAAGTTTAGCTGAATGTGGGTAGTGTCGGATATCTTTCTGTAGTGTGTGTATTAATGATTAATATGTGGAGTTTTTAAAATCAAGTAGCTCGAAAACACATGTTAGATGTTACAGTCCCCTTGATTGTATCGCCCATGCTCCAATCGGCCATAATCAAGGGGCTCAACAAAAGTACATTGGCCATAATTAAGCTCTCCAGGAGTTGTTACTTTTGTTACTATCAAATGAGTGACAACACCACTGTGTGAAAGTTAGTGGTCAGTGCAGTGATTCCACAGTTCAGAGAATTAGCGGTACAAGATAAAAAGCTGACAATAAGGGATTTGATCAGGCAATTCTTGGTAAATGCATAACATCAGTTGTTTTAAATGCTAATCAAGTATGACCTGCGTTTAATAAATACATTGTTCAAAGTGTGACGAAAAGTGATGAAAAGTGACGACTAGGAAGACGATTCTGACCCTGAACCGGAAGAAGTTCCTTCAGCGGCTTGTGCACGAGTCACGATCAGAACAGTTCTTCGGTTTATAGAAGGTTGAGTCTGATGTAAATTTGATGACTTCTTTCCAAACAAAAGTGAACAAGTTAATTCTTCTGAGCACACACCAGAAAAACATTGTGAACTTTAAAAAAAAGAAAAGGATTGACTGCTATTCAAATTTCCCGTACAAGTTTTTACTGTTTTACCGTACACATTTTTATATTTCCAATGTTCATTGACAATTGACAAATTTAATGTTTGACTTGTTACCTTGTTTGGTTTTTTGTGTTTGGTTTTTTTGTTTGTTGTTTTATACAAACTGTATAACATTTAGTACATGTAGATGTATCAAATGAAAAATATGTTTGGTGGCGCATCCTTGGCACCCTCACTTTAATGCCAACTCGATATAATGCCAAAATTACGTTGGTACTACAGTAGGTACTGTAATTATTACATGTACAGGGCTCGAACGTCACAAGATATAAATTGTCATCGTTGAAGCTCCTCAAAAATGGCAAAATGTATACATCTGGTATACATTATCTGCTAATATTTAACATTTGCACATTTTAAATATGTCTACATACAGCAAAATAACCTTTCAGTCATGTTTATTTGCTGTGGAACTTACTTTTAAAAATAATTGTCATAGGCAGGCTCACCCACAATAATTCTTTTAAAAATTGCCGTGGGAGACAAATTCATTGGTTCGAGCCCTGCATTTAACTCTTATTTGTTTCATGGTCGTTACTATTACCATGTTTATTTTGCAGCACAAAAGAAAGAAATCAAGGTGGGATGCAAGTATTCGAGTTGAAGGACTTGAATCGGACACCTGGTTTGCTATGGATTTAGGTAACTAGTACTTCATAGCCAGTGGAGGGACCCGTTACTGTAAATCATGAAATTAATTCGAGCAAGATTGTTTTGTTTTTTATCTCATTTCTTCATGCCTATGTCATCACCAAGAAAAAAGAGAGAAATAAATGAACATGTGGATCTGTTATAATGAAAGTGCTATTTTATGCCATCAATAAGTAATCATTTAATGAATAAGATAACACAAATGTAAATGAAATGTATTGTAGACAAGCGAAACAAGCAGTCCATGAATTGTTGTTGTTGTTCATACTAGATAGATGTAATTGAATAACACAAACTGTATGAAATGCAGAACATTGAAATTTTACACAAAAGCAGTTTATTATGTTGTGTATTGATGCTATAGAGATTACTACATGAGTGGGCATTATATGTTACGGGTGTTTCAACACATATATAATGAGCGAAAGAGTTGGATATGTTTTTAAACAAGCTGTAAGATATATGGTACCTAATGGACACAAATGCAGGGTATGCACTATGATTTTTTTTGACTGGCCAATCAAGCCACTCACAGCATTACTTTGACTTGCCCGTACAACTTTTGAATGGCCCACGACAGAATTTCGTTTTTAAAAAAACCTTAAATTGCACTTTAAAAACATGTTATCATATCATACAAACAATAATAACAACACAAAAGAAGGATAACAGAACTTGTTTTAGTTTTATTACAAACTGTAATTAAATTATAATTAGTATGTTGTCACGAGACCCACACAATCAAATATCTGGAATGTTTTACCATGGCTCGGTCTTGGAATGAATAAAGTGCTTTTATGGCCATATATGACGAGGAATTAAAAAAAAATACTTAGCTGACAGCAATCTGTACAAACAATAATCACATTCACTAGAGAAATAAACACACAACACAAGTTAAAGGCATAATCACTATTTACTTATGAAACTGATAATAACGATAACAACATTTCTCTAGCAGACTTGGTATATTCTGTAAGAAACGAAAACGTTCCAACACAATGTAACTTCGGAAAACCTCAGACTCGTAAACAAAATTTTTCTGCGAAACATAGAGCAGCGGAATATGACGAGTTGTTCTGACTGTAACTAAATGGAAAGTAAAGACGGACATGGCTGAGGTGTTCTGATTGAACCTATAAAGACATTTATGTAGCCGAGGTTTTCCGAATACATAATCAAAACCGGCCGAGGCATTCCGAATGATTTTAGACTTCGATAGACTGGGGAAGTGGTTGCTATTATGTCTTATATGGGTTTGGTTACGCAGATACTAATAGGAAACCAGTTGAAAACGATAAATAAAAAATAACTTTCCGATCTCTTACAAACATTAGTTATTTGCATTTTGATACATAATACAATATGCACAAATGTTTGGTCGTCAGGCGGGCGACATGTGATAAGGTTTTGACTTGCCCGAAGCTATTTTGACTTGCCATGGGCGATCGGGCGACCGTAAAGTGCACACCCTGCAAATGTAGTATGCTATTTCTTACATATCCTCAATAACCATGTTTAAAATAAATTTAAATGTGTTTTCAACCTAAAACCCACTTACATCCCATGCACTTGTAGCTAATGTATACATCACAGTAAGCATTTCCACATCAATTATGATTATGATTGTACTTTTTTTATTGGATGGTATGGCTGTAGCAACTGGGTCGTATGTCTTTAAATTGATAACATACACATGCATCGATTAGCTTTGTGACATGGAAAAGACATGCATGTGTGTGTTATCAATTTAAAGACATACGACCCGGTTGCTACAGCCATACCATCCAATAAAAAAAGAAAAAACATTTAAATTTATTTTAAACTCTAGTTCTGGCACTCTCCAAATTCGCCAATTGGGAATTTCAAAAACAATTGGTGAATTTTATTTTGATTTGGCAAAATAATTTTATGAAATAATTGATATTTTGTTTTAAGTTTAGTAGATAATTTGGCGAAATTGTCTGCTGACCCACAGCTAGTCCTGCTGTAGCAACCGGGTCATCACTTAGGAGCAACCAATCGTATGTCTTTAAACTGATAACACACACATAAATGTTATTGGTGTGTGTTGTCATAAATAACAAATGTCTTCTCAGCAACGTGTGTAAAAAAAGAAAATTTCATTGTAATACATTATTTACTTCTAAAATGCTGCATGGAAAAAAAAAATGTTTTAAAAAAGTTATTTATTGTACAATTAGGATATGCTTATACAATTTTTTTCTTCTTTAGGGAACATCATCCTTCACATATTTATGCCAGAAACACGTGAGCTGTATGACCTTGAAACTCTGTGGACGGTGGGAGCCAAATACGACGATAATTGTCAGGAGAAGGAAAATCCATATGTCTTGTCAGATGCGGATCTCCTGATGATGGAGTTTAAAGAACGAAACCCTGAACAGAAGCACAAGTGACTTGATATCATAAACACCAACTGTGTCTTCCCATCAATGAACATTTGTTACTCAAATTAAAAAAATGAATACAACATTAACAGATGTTTCCCCAGAGGCATATGGCATAGGGGGCCACTACGTATTAGGTGTGTAAGTAAGCGCTTTGGCATCATGTAAGGGCCTTAAATCAGTTACCTCTACGCTTTACTTGGCTATATGTGACAATCAACTGTTGGTTGTAACAACTTGTAAAACTTTACAGTACACAGGTATTCACACTTCTATCAGGTGAAACATGTCCTTCATACCTAATTAGGTGCAGGGCCCTCAGTACCCTTTCATTTAACAACAAAGCTGGCACTTGCATTTGCATTAAACTGATAGTGAAAATGTAAGCACCTTAAAATATCCTGGGGAAAGGTCTGATTAAATAGAGAATAACTAGTTAATGACGTTGAATATCTGCTTTATCCTGTGAAGGTATGAATGGGGAAATCCTGCGAGGCACTGCCTAGCAGGCATCATGTAAGGGCCTTAAATCAGTTACCTCTACGCTTTACTTGGCTATATGTGACAATCAACTGTTGGTTGTAACAACTTGTAAAACTTTACAGTACACAGGTATTCACACTTCTATCAGGTGAAACATGTCCTTCATACCTAATTAGGTGCAGGGCCCTCAGTACCCTTTCATTTAACAACAAAGCTGGCACTTGCATTTGCATTAAACTGATAGTGAAAATGTAAGCACCTTAAAATATCCCGGGGAAAGGTCTGATTAAATAGAGAATAACTAGTTAATGACGTTGAATATCTGCTTTATCCTGTGAAGGTATGAATGGGGAAATCCTGCTAGGCAGTGCCTCGCAGAATTCCCCATTCATACCTTCACAGGATAAAGCAGATATTCAAGGTCAGTAACTAGTTATTATCTTTGTCCTGCAGACCATAAAATGAAGGGGAAGAGCTATTATTTCTGTTATTTCAGCCACATTGTACAATGACCTAGAGGTCAAATGAGCAATTTTGTAATGTAGCTATGCGTGGGACGTCATTTGAGTGACGTCAAAAGTCATAATCTGTTAGTATACGTTTATGACTTTGCTTTAATCGGTCATCATAATCTGTCAATAGAAACAGTCGTTGCAGGATAAATAGCAGTTATTGTTTCGCCTTTATAGGTAATATTTGCAGGGCTAGCTCAGAGTGTGTAGAAAAATTTGCCAAATTATCTATTAAACTAAAAATTGCAGAAACCCGTTATTTTTAACAAAATGTCAATCATCATATGACATTCTTTTGCCAAATTGAAATAAAATTGGCCAGTTATGTTTAAAATTCGCAACTGGCGAATTTGGTGAGTGGCAGAGCTAGCCCTGATTTTTCTGACATCAGTGGCGTCAAGTTTTGTCGGAAAGTTTAACGTCAGTCTTTTGCTTGGTTTTTTACAAACTGTAAGGTCGGTAAAACTTGGTGTATAGTTGCACCTGTAGATGTTCATCACAGTGTGCTGCAAATGTTTATGGTAGGGAAGACATTTAATTCCATGGGCTACTTGTGAGTAATATTTTGTCTTAAAAGAGTTTTAAAGAAACAAAAATATTAGATGTTAAATTTGGACCCTTTGTACTTTATTATTACTATTTTTTAATTATGTGCAGTGCTTATATACACTTGATCTGCAGAAATCTGTGTAACCTGGATGGCTGTGTAAACTGGTGCAGAATGAAAGAAAAGGAAATATTTTATTTAACAATGCATTCAACACATTTTAATTATGATTATATGGCATCAGACATATGGCTACGGCAATCTTCGTAACAGTCTTTAAATTCCTTGAAAACTCCATTTTTTTGCCATGGACAGCAAAATAAACAAACTGATTTGGTATTTTTTTATCACATTCTATTGCCTTTGACTGCTGTGTAAAAGTCTTTGAAAATAGCAGGTAAAAGTCTTTGAAAGTAGCAGGTAAAAGTCTTTGAAAGTCTTTGAATTTGTTTGATCTTTAAGGCTATGAACCCTGAGTGTATTTCTAATGCTTGGCATACACCTGGCGATTAACATCGACTTGCCTACTAAGGACCACAAAGATAGAGGGAACTCACTGCCACTCCATGATCCATTCATTTCGATTTAGCAGCAAGGAATCTTTTATATGCAACATCCTATAGACAGGATAGTACATACCACAGCCTTTGTAACACAAGTTGTGGAGCTCTGGTTGGAATTATAAATAGCCCAGTGGGCTCCTGACAGGGATCGATCCTAGACCAACTATGCATCAGGTAAACGCGTTGCCTCTGGGCTATGTCCCACTCCTCGAGTCCTATCCAGTATCAATAATTTGAGTGAAATCTCTCTAGTGTACCACACCTTGTAGATACCAGCACATTTTGTTAGTCTTCATAAAAACCCCCAAACATTTTATCTATTTGTAGCAAGACATCTTTTATATGCACTTTCCCACAGACAAGTTGGCACACACCACAGCATTTGCTATACCAGTGGTGCTGCACTAGTTGGGATGGGGTAATAACCAATGGGTTCGCAGAGGAGATTTGATCCTGTGACCCAGTCACCTCAGACGAGCACTCTACCAAAAGAACTAAATCCCACCTGGTTAACCAATACTCAATGGAGGAAATGTCTGTGGAAATGCCATTTTTTAAAAGCAATATTTATTATTCATGGATATATAGAGAGAGGACGAGTATGAAGCTGTAATTAGTGCCCATTCTTACGGCTCTTACAAAATTGGCTCGAGTGTCCTTCCTAGCCCTGCCCTGTTTAACAAATTATAAATAAACTGGGCAGGGCTGAGGACAATTGAATATTTGAGTGGACCAATTTTTTTAAAATTAAGAAATGAGGGAATGTGGACCTAATATAATTTTTTGGTGCCAGCTAAATTTTCTTAATAGTTATTTCAGTAAATTAAAATAATTTTAGTAGGCGCAATTTTTGATCGGGCTGACCGAAATAAAAAGAATAAATTACTTATTTACTAATATTTAGAATGCTATCATGGAATTAAGCCCAAAGGAGGAAAAGGCTACAAAAAACTTACAATTTTATTTAAATATTCAAACAGTCATTGTAAATGAGCACTGGCTGAAATTAGAAATAGCCAATGCAATCCGATTAAAATTAGCTCTACTGGTCTCGCCAGTAGATCTAACAGCATTGCGTGGACTCCCATGTCAAGGTGACATTTCATCTATAAATAACAATTTAAATATCGACCAATAACACTTCACCTTTTATAAGGTTATTCGGGAGCATACAAATTCTAAAAATACCGGTCGAGACTATTTATGCAATAGGCGAACTTGTTGGTCTATTTCAACATTGAAAAAACAGGGAGAAAAGTGCAGTAATAAACTCTGGATTGTATACTAGTATAAACAGATTTTATGGCTATACCATCACGTTTTTTTTTTCCGTCTTGAAACTAATTTTATATAAAATTTTATATTGAAATTAGTTTCCGGCATACTTCGTAATTCACCCAAATCATTTTGTATACCCTCGGCATAAACCCGAATGTTTTAAAAAACAAATTCAAAATACTGGCATGATGTTACAAGTAAGGTTTTGATTGGTCGAATAAAAGGTCAACTGGACATGAGCTCCAACGGGCTGCTGTTAGATCCACATGTAATACTAGTAGTGGAGCTAATTTTAATTCGATTGTAGCCAATGGGCCCACTGTCCCAAAGGTTCAATCCTAGACCACTGGGCTACGTCCAGCCCTCAATGATTGGATGTCAAACATTTGATCATTCTGATCTGTAGTCTTGAGAGGAAACCTGCTACATTTTTCCATTAGTAGCAAGGGATTTTTTAGTTGCACTTTCCCCACTGACAGGAAAGCACATACCATGGACTTTAATATAGGCCTACTAGTTGTGGGGCACTGAAAGAGAAACAAATATGGGTCCACTGAAGGGATTTGATCTTGTGACCCAGTCACCTCAAGCGAGTGTTTTACTGACTGAACAGAATTACACCCTTGCCTTTTGGGAGTTGAAATAATAAATTCCACACTTTATCCTGCAAGCACTGGCGGCCCGGCAAGTTCTGTTTTTGCAGTTTCCAAGATTTGATGCCACAGACTTTCAGTTTTGATATTATTCGAGTTTACTCAGGAGTGATATCCCTATCACTCTCACTTCCCATAGACCAGTTCAAGGAGAATATAATTTAGAGCATGGCATATGAGTTTATATGCTATCAATATGACAATACATGTATCTTAAAGGCACAGGCCCTAGTTTGAACCCGTAAAAATGGACACTAAGTTTAGTTGATCTACAAACTTCATTTGGATAAAGTTACAACAGAGTGAAAGAAGAGTCTGTGACGTTAAAACCAGGAAATATCCTTAAAAAATAAAGACTAGAACTCTAATCAATAACAGCTACTTCTCAGATGCATGTGGTGTGTTTTTAAAAGTATCAACAATGCATTTTGAGGTATTAGAAACAACAGGATAACCAGAAACACTTCAGTTCTACGGAAATGGATAATCTAAACAATAAAATGTAAGTAAATAGGTTTGATTTCAGTGATCATAAACGGCTCTAATGGTGAAAAATATGCTGGAGTGTTTAAAAACTAGGGTCTGTCCCTTTAAATGGCTCCTCATAATCAAATATTGTTCATGTCACAGTCTGACTTTCATGTTGGAGACAAGTACAAGGGACTCAACACCGCTCTGAGACCAATTCACATACATATGGCCTCAGACCACAATTAATTTCGCTATATGTTTCTATATAGCCTTAGTGGCTATAACATTTTTATTAATATCAGCAGGCCCGTGAAGTTTTGTATGTACCTTTGCCTGCATGGGGGACACATACCCTGAAAAGGACAACCCCTGTTGTCCAGCTCTTTCTCCCAGCATATTGGTTTAAACAGACACACCCTCTAAACCAGGCCGGAGTACACCCATTTTACACAAAAAGCACTACTTTTGCATGGGCCGGAATTACCACAAACAAGTCTTCAATGTCAACAAGTTACACATGTTTACAAACTACATGCTATCCCCTGTCACTTCAGTCAAACAGTTGCCACTTCATAGCTGTCTGCCATGAAATAATCACAGTCAAACAGCAGACTACTTGCGCGGTCAAACTTCCGGATTTTCGACAACCAAATGGGAAGATAACTGTAATCTGAGGCCATATGTAACTTTAATATGTTATGAATGAACTTTGCACAGGCGTCACAAGTGAGATGATGGGGGAGGTGAGGGGTGGGTCCAATGAACATTATATATATCCCCATTGAAAGTTTATTTTGTTTAACGATACCACTAGAGCACATTGATTTATTAATTATCGGCTATTGGATGTCAAACATATGGTAATTTTAACAGTCATTGAGAGGAAACCCGCTACCTCTTTTCTCATTTGTAGCAAGGGATCTTTTATATGCACCATCCTACAGACAGGATAGAACATACCATGGCCTTTGGCATATCAGTTCTGGTGCAATGGGGATCGATCCCACAATGACCGCGCACCAAGCGAGCACTTTACTAATGGGCTACGTTCATCCCCGCCCCACCGCCATTGAAAGATTAATTAATATATCGCCCGAAAACACACATACGTTTCTGACATCTTCCGATATTTTTCATGGACATGATCGAGCTAAAGTTCCGTATAGCAAGAAGATTTAGGAATCTGAATTTTAGACAAGGGGCGCAAAAAGTAGTAGGCCCCTAGACCTAATCAAAATCAATCTACCACCATAAGCCTATGAAACGGGAGGGGTGGGTAGGGGGAGTAGTTCCCAAAATTCTGAATTATTGGGGATGGGGGGGGGGGGGCTAGAGTAGTAGTTCCCAAAGTTCAGAATTATTGGGGGGGGGGGGGGGCTAGAGCCCCAGGCTCCAAATTAAATATGGCATTGTAAGAAATGTTTTAGCCTCGTTCGAACCTCCTGTACACCACAATCTACGCCTTTCGTGCACGCGTATATCAGAATAGGCCTATAGTTTTTTTTAACTTCAAAATAATCACAGTCTACTTTAAAAAAAACCCAACAATCTTTATTATTTTATTTTATTTATTTTAAAAATTTGTGTTGCCACCCTTGTTATTCTTCATTTTAAAATTTGCTTCTTTTTCAACGTAATTAATAAACGAATTTACATTAGAATACCACGGATATCGTACACCATTTCCAAATTTAATAGTTTACGTATTTCTGTTATTTTAATTACTGTTGCAAATTTAGTTTTACTGGCTAGAATAAAACGGGAAATTTGTAATAATAATATTAAATAATAATAACAAAAGTTATAAAATAATACCCAATAAATTATAAATGAAAATTATAAATAACCCCTCCAAAACTCACAAAATAAAATAAAAACTAAACTCCCTACGACCCCCTCCCCCCCCCCCCCACACACACACTCCCTCATCCAACAGCAAACTACAAACTACAAACGGACAATGAAATCGAAGTTGTTAACAAAAGAAACAAATGGAAAAATAAATTAACCTGGAAAAAGATGAAATTGTGGATGTGGATACTTTTTGACGTGCCCCTGTCCAACTGAGGTTCAGGCACGCCCACCCCGGGTCTGGCCTCTGACTTCGCCAATGAACAATCCCGGGGCGGGAAGGGGGTGGGGGTGGGAGAGGGGGGAACTGTAAAATAAATAAAATGCAATATTGAGTTATATAGGAATTAGCTTTTCTTTCTTCTTTTTTTATTTTACAAGAACTTAACATTCGGCCATGTTCGTCTAATTCCGTTAACTGGATCAACTTCCGTTAGATGGGCAATGAAGTGCAACCATTTCTTCCAGACGAAATGATTTTTCTTTTTCTTTTTACTTGATAATTAGGAAGATGGCGTCTGATGTGAGTAAACAGAGACAAGGCGATAGTTTGTGTGTAGTTTCAAAAGTACTGTAAATCTCCTTAGGGAGACATATTGTCGACCTAGTTCGCGAGAGTAAGTGTGCAGACACTGACCCGTTTTCGTTGTCTGATTTGGTTTCATGCAGACGTAAACAAAAGCAATAACCCGGTTACAAAAATTTGGTTACAGACGACGGAGGCGATTTATTATTTGACCAGTGTATAGCTGTCACTTGTTATAGTTTTTCTTTCTTTTTAAAGCAACAGACGAAACTGTCCGTAAAGCCAATTTAATTCAGGAAGCAAAAATAAAAAATAAAAAAATAATTAAAAAATCAAATGTAAAATTCTGTTTTACCTGACAAAATGTCTGCCTGCAACATTTTTAAAACTGTATATATTTTTTTTATTCAACCATGAATCCAGACTGAAATTTTTTATGACCAAACCACCAAACCACAATCATTTTCTTTTGTTTTTAATTGTAATTTTGTGATTTTGTCTATTGAACGATTTAATTAAATGACGAGAGACAGTCTAAGAGACGGTCTAAGACAATGCCCACCTTTATTTTTCGGCGGACTATTCAAAATTGCACCTAATTTCCTTTCGCACCCTTTCCATTTCAACAGGCATTTGGCTTAATCCTGCTGGACATTCCAAATTCTATAGCACCCATAACCCACCCTCCGCCTGTTACCGATCCTAGTCGGACTGCTGGTGCTCCCTTGCACCTGCCAGTTTAAGCAGTCCCCCTCTCCACCCCACCCTTTCCTGTCCTGGACAGTGGGGCCTGGCCGAAGCTGGCATCTGTGCTCGGGACAGGCATGCGCTATCACAGCTTGTTCTGAATGTGCATGTTAAACACACTGACCTGACCTAAGACAATAAAAGAAAGGAAATGCTAATTTAACGACGCACTCAACACATTTCACTTACGGTTATATGATGTCAGACACAGATATTGAGAGAGAATACACGCTGTTGACACTTCATAGGCTTCTCTTTTCGATTAGCAGCAAGGGATCTTTTATATGCACCATCCCACAGACAGGATAGTACATACCATGGCATTTATTACACCAGTTGTGGAGCACTGGTTGGAACAAGAAATAGCCCAATGAGCCCACCGACAGGGATTGACCCCAGACTGACCGTGCATCAAGCTAGCACCTTACCACTGGGCTACATCCCACCCTCTAAGACAATAAGTGTTTCATTTTGTGGAAAGGTTTCTACTAACACCCCAACCTTTTGTAATATACTCTTCAAAAGAAGAAACGCAAAACCACATTGTCGTAACATTTGGAGAATTGATTTAATTATTGAATGGTGAGTCCGATAATTACCAAATGTTGCAGGATTGTTCACAATTCACTCTAGTCCATTGTGAGTAAGAGATAGGACACACCACCAAGGTCAAGGTCATCTGGAGTCAATACCGGGTGTGGCCTCCGCGTGTGTTGACAATTGCCTGGCACCGCCTGCCCATTGAAGCAACCAGAGTACGGATGACGTCCCGGGGGATGGTGGCCCACTCGGCCTGCAAGGCTGCTGCCAGCTCGGGCAGGGTCTGGGGCTGTGGTTGTCGCTGTCGGAGGCGTCGGTCCAACTCGTCCCATAGATGCTCAATTGGGTTCAAATCCGGTGATATCGATGGTCAAGGAAGGACATTAATGTTGTTGTTCTGTAGGAAAGCCGTTGTGAGACGTGCTGTGTGAGGCCTGGCGTTGTCATGTTGGAACACTGCGTTGGCCATAACTGGAACGATGTGTGGCCGGAGGATCTGGTCAATGTAGCCCTGTGCATTCAGGTTGCCCTGCACGTGGACCAGGTCAGTTCTGCCAGTGTGTGAGATGGCTGCCCACACCATGACACTACCCCCGCCGAATCTGTCCACTTCCTGCACGCAGTTTGCCGCATAACGTTCACCACGACGCCTATACACGCGACATCTTCCATCATGACGTCGGAGCAGAAATCGGGACTCGTCACTGAACCACACCTGTCTCCATCGCAGTTGAGGCCATTGTCGATGAATCTGGCACCACTGCAGTCGGAGTCGACGGTGTTGTGGTGTTAAGATGACACCTCGAACTGGACGTCTGGCACGAATTCCTACCTCACGTAGGCGGTTCCGTACGGTCTGGTCGGATATCCTGCGCAAACCTGGTATTGCTGCGGCTGTGGAGGTGGCAGTAGTCAATCGTTCCCGAAGGTGGCGTACCCGGATGTAGCGGTCCTGCCCGGGGGTAGTGACCCGTGGTCGACCGGATCTAGGGAGGTCACGTGTTGATCCATGTTGCTGGTAACGGTCCCACAGTCTGGAGATGGTGCTTGGGGACACATGGAATGCCCTGGCAATGGCCGTTCTGGATTCGCCTGCGTCTAGTCGGCCGATGGCATTGTTTCTCTGCGGTTCACTGAGACGTGGCATGTCCTGGATTGTCAACTGTCGGCCAGATACAGAGGCCAGGCAAGCGAACACCCTGCACTTTTATACTGTCGGTGTTCATGTTGCACGTGCAGACAACGCACGTGCAGTGGTGACATGGTTTGCACGTGGCTGCGTTTTTGCGAATATTCACATTTTGGAACTTTATTGTACAGTAGCTGCGTTTTATCGAATGTAACCGTGGGAATGTGTTTGGGACATGCAATGACCTTATATTCACAAAGCATGAACCGGTAGGAAACATAAAATCGGAGTTATAACCCATTTGTACCCTTTTGCGTTTCTTTTTTTGAAGAGTATATTTATGAAAGTCTAGACCACGATTTAATACTGTACAGCAAACAAAAAATATTTTAAAGGTAGCCATTTTGTTTTTAAATTAATAGGGCCAGGGATTTAGCTCAGTCGGTTGAGGTGCTTGTGTCGCAGGATTGAACCACCTTGGTGAATCCATTCAACATTATTTTTTCTCATTCCAACCAGTGCACAACAACTGGTCAAAGGCTGTGGTATGTACTTTCCTGTCTGTGGAAAAGTGCATATAAAAGATCCATTTCTGTGTTAGGAAAAATGTAGCGGGTTTCCTACGTGTCAGAATTACGAAATGTTTGACATCCGATAGCTGATTATTAATTAATCAATGTGCTCTAGTGGTGTCGTTAAACAAAACAAACTTCTTCTTTTAAAATTAATATTTATTTATTTTTGTTTCAGATGTTATGCAACAACTATATATATTCATGTGCAGCGTAGGGTGTTGAATCTGCAATGGGAAGTGCATCCTCCAAGTTTCGCAAACATCTGCAGAATGGGGACGAAGTGGCTGCCCTGCAGCTCTATAGCAACAACAGTGACCTTCGAAAAGGCCTTGACCCCAATTGCTCCTATGGTGATTCCCATCAGCATGAAACTCCGCTGCACTTTGCAGGTCGCCATGGCATGCGAAGCTTGTTAAGGTAATTTTTAAGGATCACATTCTTCTAAAAAAGTTTTACATGAAATGAGTTAAAATAATAGCCTTAGCTTTGGGGCTAGTAAAAATGTCCAACGATGTCAAATGAATTGTTAGTGTCTTTAAAACAGTAAAAGCCTGCTTTCTTGGTCCTAATGGCATCAGATTCCTTTCATACCTGTATCTCTGATTATTCACTTGCGACAAGTCATCAAGGGGATATAGTGTCTTTGCCCATACACATGTATATTACATGAAAAACACAATGTCACCATTCTACTGACTTTCTCATTTCTCATTCGATTTTCATGAACTTTCACATATAGGAATAAGATCATGATATCTTTAACAAATTCATGTTTCGTCTCTCTGTGTAAAAGGTTGAGGTCACTCAATAAAAATAGAAATTATGATGTCAACGAACGGTCTGTCAACATCATTTCTTCCAATTTTTAAGAAACTTCACATATAGGAATAGGATCATGATATCTTGGAACAAATTCACGTTTCACCTTTGTGTCAAAGGTCAAGGTCACTTAATTGAAAATAGAAATTATGATGTCACTGGTCTACCAATTTTATTTCTTCCAGTTTTTATGAAACTTCACATATAAGAATAAGATCATGAACGAGTTAGCGTTTTGCCTCTGCATGAAATGTCAAGATCATTTACTAAGAATAAAAATTATACATTGTTTCTTTTCAGAATATTTCTTTATGAAAAAGGCGGAAATCCTAACAAGACAAATGCAAAGAAAGAAACCTGCCTGCACTGCGTGTGCATGGAGAAAAATGCACGTTTTTACAATGTACGACAGCGCCGCGCCGACTGTCTACTGATGGTTCTCAAGTGGAGAGGGGCGACACTTCAAGAAGGGGAGATAGAGAAGATAAATCTGAATTGCCAAGACGAGGTGAGAACCTTGGGGACAAGAATACCTAGGAACCTTTTTGTCTAAATGGAAATAACTCTTATATTACAGATCTCTGCAAGTTAAACATTTACTTTTCTTGAACGTGGGACTCGAACTTAAGAATTTGTCACCCACAGCATTTAAAAAAAAAACAATTCTGTGGGTGAAAACGTACCACCAACAGCAATTTCAAGCATGCCTACAGCAATTTTTTTTAATTTGACTTTTGCAGGAAATAAACATGACTAAAAGGTTATTTTGTTGCATGTAAATATATTTAAATGTTAAATAATGGCAGATAATGTACACCAGATCTATTTGTTTTGCTGTCATTGAGGAGTTTTACTGAGTAATTTTTATTCAGCGGCACAAAATTTCTCCTGACCTACTCAGGGCTAGCTCTGCCACTTGGCAAATTCGCGAATTTTATGAACAATTGGCTAATTTTATTTTGATTTGGCGAACAAATTTCAATTTATATATCAATTCGAGCCCTGCATCCTTTAGATTTTGACAAATTCAGGAGTGCAGGACTTCTAGAATTGTTTTAAAAATCCACTGGCCATGATTAAAAATTCACGAGCCCTACTTTAAGTAAATACAATTTTATTAATAGGAATAATCAGATATGTCACCTTAAGGGGGGATATAGATTTGGGTGGTGGTGGGGTAGGAGCTGGCAGGATATTCATATTTACAAAATAGACTTAAATGCAGCATTTGACAAAACAAATTGTACTAGCCATTGGGCATGGCAATAGTAGTTATTTACTAGCCCAACATTGATTATCACTAGCCATGGGAGTGGAGCTACCATAATCTAGAAGTCCTGGGAGTCTGATAAATCTCAACCATTTTCTGAAAACATGTTTTCAGTCTTTAGTTTTTTAAAACAAAATTATTATTCACATGTTAAAACAATCAGTTTTAACTGATTGCCTTTTCTGTGGTCCACCCAAATATGAGGTCGGCTGATGAGTCACTGAAGGACCACCATTGGGTGTGATTATTTTGGACGCAGTGTTTTATTGTCTTGATTTTGGTGCAAACTAGGGCTATAGAAATAGATCTGAGCCCGTGCTTATAAAACCTTTTTAGAGTCCAGACTCAATCTCTAATGATGTCACATGCATACATTTTATATGGCATTGTCATGATGTTCATGTCTCAGACTCTATTAGTCTCGAGTCACACTCTTAAAAGTTTTATAAACACCATGCCTGGTCATCAAAATGCATGTGGAATTATTGACGATGTGTCATACTGATAATAATAACCAACATTATATGTTATATAATAATATATAATTATATATAATAATGAATGTTACATGTATATATATCTTCTTTCTTTTGTTTAGAAAAACAACACTGCCTTGCATTATGCAGCTAGTTCAGGACTGAAGAAATGTGTTGAGGTATGACTTCGTTTTTACTCTTTATTTGGCCAAGACATCTGACCAGTAGTGAAATGCTTGCTGGATGTGTGATGTTGGTGGGCCCCTTAGGGGATTTCTTGTTCCAGCTAGTGTCCCACAACTGGCATATCAACGGTCATGGTATATACTCTCCTGTCTGAGATGTGGCACATAAAAGATCGCTCCTATATGTAATCTTTAGCTGTATGACTGATGCCATATAACTACATAAAAATGTGTTGAGTGCATTACATAAAACAGTTTTTTCCTTCTTTCCTTATACATTACTTAAAGTTTTTTGCATAAATTGTGAATTTCTTGTTTCAGCCAGTGCATCATGAGTGGTATGTGCTACTCTGTCTGGTATGCATATATACAAGATCCCTTGCTACTAATGTAAAAATTAAGCAGGTTTCCTCTCTAAGACTTTATATTTTAATATTATCAAATGTTTGACATGCAATAGCCAATGATTAATAAATTAATGTGATCTTGTGGTGTTAAAATTAACAAACTAAATTGTGAATTTTAATTAATTTAATACTGGTTTAGGATGAAGACTTTGTGTTTAACATGTAACAGCCATTAGTTAATATCCACTGGTTGTAATGAGATGTTAACGAAATATTCCATTTCTGTTTTAGCTGCTAGTACAGTATGGTGCTCCTTTGTTCATGGAAAACGAAGACAACTTGACACCGTGTGACTGTGCTGACAAGAATGGTAACTCTGACATTGCCTTGTATCTCGAGTCGAAAATGGTATTTTCTGTAAGTATGACTACAGGTTGTTTGAAATTTATTATTATTTACTTGAGTTGATGAAAGTTAGTTTTTCACACTTTATTTAGTAGAATTATATTTTCAACACACTGTATGAAAATCCCAAAACAGGAAAAGTTTAAATATAAACTATTTTTGTTACAATTTTCTCCCTATGTTTTGGCAGCTGGTATAGTCAAATTAATTATGTGTAGCTATATTTGTGCAACTGGACATATGTTGCTGCCAGAATATATAGAGAAAATTGTGACAAAAGTGATCTGTATTGCTTACGTGTTTTGTTTGATGACACATGTATATGGATATAGATATTTTTTTTGGATGAAAGGACACTACCACAATGTGTAGTTATATTTTATTATAAAGTTAAAAATTATAATAAAACATATTTCAAAATTGTAATATAACATGTATATATACTCTTCAAAAGAAGAAACGCAAAACCACATTGTCGTAACATTTGGTGAATTGATTTAATTATTGAATGGTGAGTCCGATAATGACCAAATGTTGCAGGATTGTTCACAATTCACTCTAGTCCATTGTGAGTAAGTGATAGGACACACCACCAAGGTCAAGGTCATCTGGAGTCAATACCGGGTGTGGCCTCCGCGTGTGTTGACAACTGCCTGGGACCGCCTGCCCATTGAAGCAACCAGAGTACGGATGACGTCCCGGGGGATGGTGGCCCACTCGGCCTGCAAGGCTGCTGCCAGCTCGGGCAGGGTCTGGGGCTGTGGTTGTCGCTGTCGGAGGCGTCGGTCCAACTCGTCCCATAGATGCTCAATTGGGTTCAAATCCGGTGATATCGATGGCCAAGGAAGGACATTAATGTTGTTGTTCTGTAGGAAAGCCGTTGTGAGACGTGCTGTGTGAGGCCTGGCGTTGTCATGTTGGAACACTGCGTTGGCCATAACTGGAACGATGTGTGGCCGGAGGATCTGGTCAATGTAGCCCTGTGCATTCAGGTTGCCCTGCACGTGGACCAGGTCAGTTCTGCCAGTGTGTGAGATGGCTGCCCACACCATGACACTACCCCCGCCGAATCTGTCCACTTCCTGCACGCAGTTTGCCGCATAACGTTCACCACGACGCCTATACACGCGACATCTTCCATCATGACGTCGGAGCAGAAATCGGGACTCGTCACTGAACCACACCTGTCTCCATCGCAGTTGAGGCCATTGTCGATGAATCTGGCACCACTGCAGTCGGAGTCGACGGTGTTGTGGTGTTAAGATGACACCTCGAACTGGACGTCTGGCACGAATTCCTACCTCACGTAGGCGGTTCCGTACGGTCTGGTCAGATATCCTGCGCAAACCTGGTATTGCTGCGGCTGTGGAGGTGGCAGTAGTCAATCGTTCCCGAAGGTGGCGTACCCGGATGTAGCGGTCCTGCCCGGGGGTAGTGACCCGTGGTCGACCGGATCTAGGGAGGTCACGTGTTGATCCATGTTGCTGGTAACGGTCCCACAGTCTGGAGATGGTGCTTGGGGACACATGGAATGCCCTGGCAACGGCCGTTCTGGATTCGCCTGCGTCTAGTCGGCCGATGACATTGTTTCTCTGCGGTTCACTGAGACGTGGCATGTCCTGGATTGTCAACGGTCGGCCAGATACAGAGGCCAGGCAAGCGAACACCCTGCACTTTTATACTGTCGGTGTTCATGTTGCACGTGCAGACAACGCACGTGCAGTGGTGACATGGTTTGCACGTGGCTGCGTTTTTGCGAACATTCACATTTTGAAACTTTATTTTACAGTAGCTGTGTTTTATCGAATGTAACCGTGGGAATGTGTTTGGGACATGCAATGACCTTATATTCACAAAGCATGAACCGGTAGGAAACATAAAATCGGAGTTATAACCCATTTGTACCCTTTTGCGTTTCTTTTTTTGAAGAGTATATTTAAGGATTTGAAATTAAATTTGATTTACGCCTGAGAAATGCATCAAAATAAAATTCATACAGCATAGTATCAGGGCTAGGTCTGGGTTTGAAGAAAATTTCTCCAAATTATCTACTAAACTTAAAAAATGCCAGAAACCCATTTATTTCATGAAATTATTTCTCCAAATTAAAATATAATTTGCCAATTGTTTTTAAATTCGCAATTGGTGAATTTGGCGAGTGTCAGAGCTAGCCCTGTAATATGTATGAATAAATAGAGGATATTTCATATTTTTTGTCAAATATGATTTATATCTCATCGAATGAAGTTTGCAATCATATCTCACAAGTCGCAAGTGATACGATTGCAAACTTCACGAGATGAGATATAAATCATATTTGACAAAAAAACATGAAATTTTCTATTTATTATATAACCTTTGGCAATTTACCTTTATTTTTAAAATGCCAGCAGAAAAATAGTGCTGGCTTTCTTACAGTGAAGATAACACTTTCTACAGTGACGATAACACAATTTAGAGTGAAATAGTAAAATTTTCATTCTAAAATGTGTTATCGTCACTGAGTGACTGATAAAACTTCTATTTCACTGATATTTTAAGATATTTCACTGAATGCTATATAATATATTATGTTATTTGTATTTTACAGAACGATGGAGTGTCGGAAGATGAAGATAACGAACCACTGATTGCGCCTGTTGAGGTTTGTCAGATTCTAAAGTTACACGGATGAGATATGAGCCTATTGTTTGTGTTTAGGGTCAGTGATAAGGGCCCGCATGATGCTCGATCAATGGATAATTTGTTACCTTGTTGTGGTTTATTGTTATTATAAGCCCATCTATGAGTTGCATTATGGTATGGCATTGTCCATCTGTCCATACATCTGTCTGTTAACTTTTTCTTGTCTGGACCATATCTTGCATACAGATGCATACAGGACCATCAAACCTCACATGTAGGAATAACTTGGGATGATGGTGTGTCGTGTACTATTACCAGGTCACTGTGACCTACTTTTCACGATCTACTGCACATAACAGTAAATCCTTGTTCGGACCATATCTTTCATATAGGTGCATACAAGACCATCAAACCTCACATGTAGGAACAACTTGGGATCGTTGTGTGTCGTGTACTATTACTAGGTCACTGTGACCACTTTTCACGGACTGCTGCACATAACAGTAAATCTTTGTCCTGACCATGTCTTGCATACAGATGCATACAGGACAATCAAACCTCACATGTAGGAACAATTTGGAATGGTGGTTGGTCCAAAATAAACTGTTCATCCATCCCAATGCAAAAATTTCACATAATTAGATTTGAATCATACCTGTAACCTATTCATTAATATTAATATAGATTAATTCATTTATATATGGTTTTCCATCAAACTCCTGATGGGCATATCATGTATCTCATCAGTACTCTAGTTTTTATTTATGTTATTTCATTGATATTCAATTCAGCCAACATGCTAATAAAATAAAAGAGTAACCCATGGAGTCATGGCAGCAGGTTTCTTCTCGTGAATTGTATGTTTCTTAACCATATGTCCAGTGCTACATAATCGTAAATAAAAAAAATGCAGGGCTAGCTTTGCCACTCGCCAAATTCACCAGTTGCAAATTTTAGTAACAATTAGCAAATTTTATTTTCATTTGGCGAACAAATTTCATGTAATAATTGGTGTTTTGTTGGAAAATAACTCTGGGTTTTGCATTTTGTGAGATAATTTGGCAAAATGTTTTGCTCATCCAGAGTTAGCCCTGAAATGTGTTCAGAGCATTGTTAAAACAAGTCTTCTTTCTGGTATATTAAAGGTTGTGGTATGTGCTGTCCTGTCTATGGGAAAGTGCATTTAAAACATCTGCTGATGATGTACGTCTGTGAATTACCAAAGGTTTGACATCAAATAGCTGATGATTAATTAATCAATGTGCTCAATGGCGTTAAACAAGTCAAACTTTAACTTGACTGTAATATCAGTAGGTTTCTTCTCTCACAAGATTGCTTCACTTTTGTTCAGGAATACTGTGGACTGCGGGCTCAAGACCTCCAAGAGGCGAAGGATCAGCTGCTGGTTGAAACGGCAGACATGTTGAGTGTTCCACTGTTTACTGCAGAAGCCTTACTCCGTAACCATGGTGAGTTCACAATATGTACGCAGATATACAGTGTTTAGGGAAAACAGCCCTCAAATTTAGCGATAGCCATCTGTAATGCTGCTGCAAGAAGATGTTGCAGAATTGATTAGCAACAGCACTTTTATCATTATTAGATATTTACTTTGCTGTTATTTGCACTGAATTGCAGTCACAATTTTGAAGCCTGGATAGGGTGTGACACTATGAGATTGACTCTAGGGGTGCTACAAAGGTGGGCTTAGTGGTGTAGTTATTAAGCCATCCCCGATAGAAGCTTCCATCGAGAGCAAATTTTAACAGCTCAAATTTGACGTCTCTCTCACTAACCAAGGTGCGGGACATAGCTTAGTGGTACAGTGCTTGCCTGATGCGCGATTGATTTAGGTTGGATCCCCATCGGTGGGCCCATTGGATTATTTCTCGTTCCAGTCAGTGCTCCACAATTTGTGTAACGAAGGCAGTGGTATATGCTATCATGTCTATGGGATGGTGCATATAAAAGATCCCTTACTGCTAATCGAAAAAGAATAGCCCATGAAGTGGCGACAGCGAGTTTCCTCCCTCAATATTTGTGTGGTCCTTAACCGTATGTCCAACGCGAAATAACCGTAAATAAAATGTGTTGAGTGCGTCATTAAATAAACCATTTCCTTCCTTTAACCATATGTCCGACGCCATATAACCGTAAATGAAATGTTGAGTGCATTGTTAAATAAAACATTTCCTTCCTTCTCTTACTAACCAATTTAGCTCAGTTTAGCGGAATTTAGCTCAGTTGGTAGAGTGCTTCCCTGAGGTATTTTGGTTATAAGAACAAAACACTTTGGCAGACACATGCCCCATGTCTGGCATGTGCTGTCCTGTGTAGGAAAGTGCATATAAAAGATTCTTTGCTACTAATGGAAATATCTGTATTCTTTACGCTGAGAACAATGGGTCAGAATTACCAAATGTTTGACATCCAATAGCTGATGATTAATAAATCAATGTGCTCTAGTGGTGTCATTAAAGAAAACAAACTTTAACTTTCATATTTTTATAATGAAAAATGGTGAGTCCGGTTGTTGTTTTTTGGAGGTGGCTAGGGTGGAGAAATTTGTGCTGTAATAGTCTAAACATTTGATTTGAGTGAAAATGTTGTTAAACAAACCTTCCTTTTAAAACAAACAAAAAATATTTTAGAATGGTCAAGAGAAACCTTGCTGGAATCGTGGATGACAAACCCATTTGCCTGCTGTGAGAAATCTGGAGTTACTCCCCCTCAGACACTCTTCAATGAGAGACCGGATGTTCCTGAATCTTTCAAAAGCCCGCTGTCTAGTCCGTGCAGGTCCGAGCCCCCCAGTCCTGATGCAGAGGTTAGTTATAGTCTCGGCTATCTCCAGAGTTGAGAGATACGTTTTACTTGATGATGACTATTGGGGCAACAGCATTAACATTAATTTGGCATACAGTTTCAGTGTTAAACTTTCACGTTTAGCTGCATGTATTGCATACTATAAACCTACAGATTTGTGAGAGTTACGCGGAAATGCGTTTTTCCATTTCATCAAAAAAGAAAACAAAATGATGCAAAAACAAAAGAAAAAAAAGTAGTATCACGCGATTGCAAGTAGTATTCGCACGTAGTACATTCCCTTGGCTGGATTTCGTTAGCTTCACTGCAATTGGCCAGTTTTGTCCAATCCGGGATATGCTATTTGAAAGCCTTTGTTCGACTTTGGAAGAAAGAAGGTGAGCCGTAAGCTGTTTTGTTCCAGCCCCTCTCACATCCCTGAACCTAAATCAATTATTGTTTATAACTGCATCTCAGTAATTCTTGTAATGCCACTCAGTAACCATGGAGATTTTATGTTAAAAGTACAGAACCCTCTGAAAACATTGTACAGTATTTCTAGTTGAGTTAATTTATTGTTAAAGGTAGGGTCAACTCAAACAAGAGCCTTATGTGTTGGAAAGATGCATACCCGGACCACCAACACATACTGACACTTTAGCAAATGAAAAACGCGTAATTTTAGAGTTAATAAAAAAACATGATTATTTCTGCTAACTGGGGGCAGCCATTTTGTTTGGTTTTTGTGACGTCCGGAGTGATAGCTTGGGGCGAAGTGACGTCAGCTCCTGACCATCTCCTGTATGTACAGTGTAAACAAAAGCACTTCTCTTTGATCAACCTGACTTGTAAAACAGCATAAATGACGTAATAATATAATAAACTATTAAACCAAATATATTTCAAGTTGCATTAATGGAACAAAATGGAGTTGTAGTATTTTTCTCTGTTAAATAATCCAAAGGAAAAATTTACACTATTAGGCCTATTGATATAATACATTTGGAACAAAAACAACAGCCCACGATACCCAAGTAATCATTTTGTTTTCTTTGGGACTACGTAATTGGTCAGTTCTGTGGTTTTAGATGGAAAAGTCTACTTAATCAATAGTTTTACAGAATATTTACAGTAATAAACCCTGTCCATTACCATTTTAGGGGCGACAGGTAATATTCCACAATACCGGTATGTATTTTTGTGTCTAGACAGCGTCAATTAATTGGCTCGTCTGGTTACCAATCAAATACACACCTGCCAATCAAGAATCACAGGTAGAAGCAACTAACAGCATAGACCAATTAACTAAGAAAACACTCCGTGTATCATTTCAGTACGTAGGTCAATGCATGGACAAAACATTGTTAATTATTTCGACTTGTTGTGTAGTCACTTTGACAATGGTATTTTATTTTGTATTGAAAAATAATATATATAGAGCTGGATGTACTTACTGCTGGCTTACTGGGATGTGTATTATTACAGAACATTGCAATGTATAACTATTTATCATCCCGTAAAAATCCCGTAAAAACCAGGTAGATTGTGTTTCTCTAGTTCTAAGGCTCATTCCTGAAGTATTACGTAACCACCAGCTCGCCAGAGGGCGTACTCACTGAGGTGGTACAAAATGGCTGCGCCCGTTATATATAATAGCCGTCACATTTAACCGTTTTATTAATTAACTATATGATTATACTTGTTGATATTAAGCAATAATGTGCATTATATATCGTTGAATATGCATACCAGGCCAAATGCCTTAATTGTCCCTTCCTTTAATTTAAACCGGCCTCGGTGGCGTCGTGGCAGGCCATCGGTCTACAGGCTGGTAGGTACTGGGTTCGGATCCCAGTCGAGGCATGGGATTTTTAATCCAGAGACCGACTCCAAACCCTGAGTGAGTGCTCCGCAAGACTCAATGGGTAGGTGTAAACCACTTGCACCGACCAGTGATCCATAACTGGTTCAACAAAGGCCATGATTTGTGCTATCCTGCCTGTGGGAAGTGCAAATAAAAGATCCCTTGCTGCTAATCGGAAGAGTAGCCCATATAGTGGCGACAGCGGGTTTCCTCTCAAAATCTGTGTGGTCCTTAACCATATGTCTGATGCCATATAACCGTAAATAAAATGTGTTGAGTGCGTCGTTAAGTAAAACATTTCTTTCTCTTTTTTTTTTCCTTTAATTTAAAGATAAAGATGGATTTTATTTTCTTATATTTGCTTGGACTATTAATTTTCATATACTTTATGTGTTCCTTGTTATCCTGATGGTTGTACAAGTTCATGTCAGTGTCTTACGGTGACGATATAGCACACGCTAGAATTGTGAATGCTGAATATAATTGTGGATGTGCTCTAGTAGTATTGTTAAACAAAACAAAGTTTACTTTCTATGCTTTTATTATCGTTATGTAATTGCACTTATCTAAGACAGGGGGCGGGACATAGCCCAGTAGTAAAGCACTCGCTTGATACGCGGTTGGTTTGGGATTGATCCCTGTCGGTGGATCATTTGGGCTATTTCTTGTTCCAGCAAGTGCGCCACGACTGGTATATCAAAGGCCGTGGTATTTGCTTTCCCTTGTTCCAGCAAGTGCGCCACGACTGGTATATCAAAGGCCGTGGTATTTGCTTTCCTGTCTTTGGGATGGTGCATATAAAAGATCCATGCTGCATTAGGAAAAATGTAGCAGGTTTCCTCTGATGAATACGAGTCAGAATTACAAAATGTTTGACATCCAGTAGCCGATGATTAATTAATGTGCTCCAGTGGTGTCGTTAAACAAAACAAATACACTTCTTTGTTTTTATTATTGTTACGTAATTGCACTTATCTCAGATGTGGAAGCTGTGTTTAATCCTGCCTTCAAGTTTAACCCTTTTGGGTGTGTATGTTTTTAAATTATTTACATTTATATGACTAGAAGTGTTGCTATATGGATATTTACATACTTTCTACCAGTTTTGTTTTGTTTTGGCAGTGCGACATATGTGCCTCTTCTTTTCTGATTTCTGATGAACCCGTTCAGATGACTTGTGGTCACGACTTCTGCAGAGACTGCTGGGAAACGTAAGTACCACGAAATAATAATTATCATTAATTATGTTTAAAAAGTATATTACTGACAAACAAGTTTTGAGATGATGCGGTCGCAACTTTCAGTAGAGACTGCAGAGAAAAGTATGTAGCATAGATGCATGTATTGTCAAGATACATATGTAACTGGCCCTCTTTTGCACATTTTACTTGACCTATGAGCATAATAATGGGTGGGACAGGCTTTGCCATGTTTAGTTCATACAGGCGTCTTTTAGAATTGATCATATAGGGATGTGAGAGTTTTATTTAAAAAAAATTAAATTTTAATTTATTGTTAATTTAAAGATAAAGATGGATTTTATTTTCTTATATTTAAATCTAAAGATCTAAAAATGCGAAAAAAAAAAATATTCAGGACATTAAAACCTTAATGGATTTTGTATTCAGATTTTTAAATGTAAGATTTGAGAGTTGACGCTCATCACATCAGAACCTGGATGGATTTTTTCAGATATTTAAATCTAAAGATATAAGAGGTGATATTCATGACATTTAAACCTGGATAAATTTTTATTTTCAGATTTTCAAACTGAAAATATAAGAGTTAACATTCATGACATTTAAAACTGCATGAATTGTATTTTCAGATATTTAAATATGAAAAATATTAAAGGTAACATTCATGACATTTAAACCTGCATGAATTTTATTTGCAGTACATTTAAATCTGGGTGAATTGTATTTTCAGATATTTAAATCTAAAAATATTAGAGGTAACATTCGTGACATTTTTTACCGGCCTCGGTGGCGTCGTGGCAGGCCATCGGTCTACAGGCTGGTAGGTACTGGGTTCGGATCCCAGTCGAGGCATGGGATTTTTAATCCAGATACCGACTCCAAACCCTGAGTGAGTGCTCCGCAAGGCTCATTGGGTAGGTGTAAACCACTTGCACCGACCAGTGATCCATAACTGGTTCAACAAAGGCCATGGTTTGTGCTATCCTGCCTGTGGGAAGCGCAAATAAAAGATCCCTTGCTGCCAATCGGAAGAGTAGCCCATGTAGTGGCGACAGCGGGTTTCCTCTCAAAATCTGTGTGGTCCTTAACCATATGTCTGACGCCATATAACCGTAAATAAAATGTGTTGAGTGCGTCGTTAAATAAAACATTTCTTTCTTTCGTGACATTTTTAAACCTGTATGAATTTTATTTTGAAATATTTAATTTAAATCAGTAGATACAAAAGATAATGTTTATGACATTAATATTCGGATGTATTTATTTTTTGTCAGATATTTAAATCTAAAGATACAGGAAGGTGATGCCCATCATATAACATGTCCCGCCTACGACTGTACGAAACTCGTCCCGGTTGACGTCATTGAGAATGTCGTGTCACGTGACATGGCGAGAAGGTATCTTCAGTTTGACATAAAGGTAAGTGGAGTTTACTCGTATATTTAAAAAAAAAAAAATCTTTCTTTCTTTCTATAATATTAAAAATCACACTACGTGCAAAATGTAGATGTTTACGCTTTTGCGTTAAATTTTTAGCATTTGTGGCAAAACAATTACATTGAGCTACTGCAATCACCAGCACAACCAGAAATATTTTAGTTGAACCAAAATTGTTAATTTAAAGTCTTAACGACACCACTAGAGCAAATTGACTTATTAATCATTGGCTGTTGGATGTCAAACATTTGGTAATTTTGACATAGAGTCCTAGAAAGGAAACCCGCAACATTTTTTCATTAGTAGCAAGGGATTTTTTATATTCACCACCCCTCAGACAGGATGGCATATACCACAACCTTTGATATACCAGTCATAGTGCACTGGCTGCAATGAGAAATAGCCCATTGGACCCACCGACGGGGATCCTTCCCACACCAGCCATGCATCTGGTGGGTGCTCTACCACTGGGCTATGTCCCACCCCCAAATTTAAGCCAAAACCGGTAACAACAACCCCCCATATATTACATTGTTAAAGAACTAAGATCTCTGATGGTAGGTAACTAAATGAATTGCGTTGAAATTAAACTTTTCATTCCTTCTCTTATTAGTCTCCTACCAGACCAACAGGTCTATCCGTCCATCTGTCCCACATATAGTTACCAGATGGTTTTTTCACAATGCCTAGAGATATTGAGTTAAAATGTTGTGTATAGCTTTATCATATACTGTTACAGATCATGTTTGACTTTCATGGCGATTTACCCATTTTTTTGAGTTATGGCACTTGAACTTTGGAGATATAAAAATTTATTTTCCTCGACTCTTTTTTTGTGTGCAATGCCTCGAGATATTGAACTGAAATTTTTTATGTACCTTTATCATGTTCTGTTACCATTCATATTTGACTTTCATGGCCATTTACCCATTTTGTGACAGAGTTATGGCACTTGAACTTGAGAGATAAAGATAATTTGTTGGACCCATTTGGGGATATGCATTGCTTTAGTAGTAGTTTCAGAAGACTTGTTATCTAAATATTCCTATCCTATTTTTATGCAATATTTTCTGTATTTCACGTTGCACCTCCTCCTGTCATGCTCATAATACATATATGTGTTTCAGGCGTTTGTGGACAGTAACCCAGACATGAAGTGGTGTCCGTACCCCGGCTGTGCCCGCGCAGTCAAGCTGCCGGACCTTGACAATTCAGCGTCGGCCAATGCCGGGCGTCTCAGAATACCCAGTGATACATCGCGGGGCGTCGACTGCGGAAACGGACACTACTTCTGCTGGTAACTACAGTGTACCCACGTTTTATTGCCCCAACTTAACAGAATCCAGGGAACATTCTTTTCAGTACTGCATCACGATTTGCTACGCAAGTTTCAGACATCGCTACACAATTTTAAAACATTAAACAGTAGCTTCTAATTAATTTCCAATTGACTTAGAAATATCGCTAATCAAGATTTTGAAAACAACATGTTCCCTGGAACCCCATTTAGCCATATAACCGTAAATAAAATGTGTTGAGTGCGTCATTAAATAAAACATTTCCTTCCATTTAGCCATTATATGTTAACCACTAGACTGCTTTATTTACCTCTAGGCTACTCACTAGGTGACAGCCCTGCTCATATGATACCTTTAGTTTATGTTAATTATATTGTGTGTGATTGGATCACACAGTGGTAAAGCACTCACTTAATGCACGGTCGGTTAGGGATCGATCCCCGTCACTCCAGCCTGTGCACCATGACTGGTACATCAGAGGCTGTGGTATGTGCTGTCCTGTCTATGGGATGGTGCATATAAAAGATCCCTCGCTGCTAATTGAAAAGAGTAGCCCATGGAGTGGCGACAGCAGGTTTCCTCTCTCAATATCTTAACCATATGTCTGATGTCATATAATCGTAAATAGAATGTGTTGAGTGCATCATTAAATAAAACATTTGTTTTCTTCTCACACAGGCATGCACACTGTTGTGTGTAGAGCGCATGTTATGTATATCCATGTGGACAAGAACAATGCTCATTTTGTTGATTTATTGTTATAAATCCTTCAGTACTATCACCAGAGATCAGGCTTTAAGTTAATTGTGATACTGTAATTACCGTATTTGACCGGAAATAAGCCCATTGTTCTTAGCCAATCAGAATACGGTATTTGCTTAATTAGCATTAACTGCGGACCCAGTGTGGTGGTAAAAATAGACATTGGTTTTAGTTCAGACTTGGGCTTGTGTACTTCAAAGAAATACTGCAGGCATGAAATTGAAAACAATGTTACACACTGTTACTGTTAGACTGCTAAATCTCACTGGTGGTAAAATATTGTTACATTTGTGTTTAATTATCTGCAGGAGGTATGACCTTTTAAATGAACTTTGAGCAAACTTGCAATTTCATGTTATTTATAAAGTGACGAAGTTGGGGGTGGTCTTATTTATGAATGAGGGCCTAATTTCTTAAATGCTATCAAAACGGAGGTGGGCTTATTCAAAGACATGGGCTTATTTCCGGTCAAATACGGTAACCTGACGATGAAAAAACACCACCTTAAATTTTAACTATTCTTTTATGTTATTCAAATAATTCGAAGCTATCTTAGTGGTACAAAATCTTAATATCAGCCTACGCCATATTGATGTCGCAGCCTACGCCATATTGATGTCGCAGCCTACAATAGTTTCACGTCATAGTAGCGTTAAAATAGCTTCGAAAATCTCGGCCCAGCCTCTCAGTGGAAAAACATAAACTGATTTTCATTACTGATATATGGTACATTTAATGTTAGAAAGTAATTGTTCATCATCTAACTGATTGGCAGTTCTCATTATTTCAAAGTTGCATAACCAACACGCGAACAGAACAACGGTTCTCGTGAAATATTGTGCCCTGGACAAAGTGAGCCTGGAAGAATTAGAACTGTGGTACAAATGAGGAACAAAGTAGCAGTAGGTCTAGGAAGGTCCGGATTTTGAGTGACTAACCACATACTATGCTTATGTTGATGCCTGTTATTAAAGCTGTATTTCCAGTAGTAATAGATGGCAATTGCTAATAATTGATAATAAAATCAAAAGAAATGAAAAATCTCTTTAATTATTCTAGAATTTAACATTTTACTGCGATCACAAAACTCTTCAGGTCAAACAGTGAGATCACATTTTAATGCCATTTTTCTCTCAGCATTTTAGACTTTGTATTTTTTGGTATTTTAAGGGAATGTTACGGAGATTCTCACGAGCCGTGTAGCTGTGAAAACTGGGTCAAGTGGACACAGAAAATAGCGGAAATTAAACCAGAACAACGTGAGTATGCTCTAGAATATTTCACTTGCACCAACTTGTACGTCACCCAGCCTTTAAAAACTAAAATTCTTGCCTGTAAATTTTGGTTTGTGCATGCCCAACTAAAAGTTGTTAAATATATATGCACACATTATTTTAATTGCAGATATGCATTATAGATATCAGCATTTTGAGAAGTTTACAAATACGCTATGGTTTATATTTGCGAAAACAAAAGTTCAGAATCTTAATCCATTTTACAGTAAAACACAAGCTGTATGCAAATATTTTGTGGAAACACCCTGCTCCCAGAAATCTTGAGCCAGCACTGTTAATAATTTTCCTCCTTCCCACCATGAATCATTTTCAGATTTAGTCTAGCAGGTTTTGTTTGGCTTATACAAATATTTTGGGATGGGGAAAATGGACAAGAAGATGGGACAAAATTAGTGTAGTGCCAAGTATGTTTCAGAATTAAAAAAGAAGTCACACAATTGGACCATAAGCACAGGAAAGGTATTCTCATCATGAGAAATGCATACACTAAACACTGGAAGATTTTAGACGTTTAATTGGCTGTTGAGATGTTTTTACCAAAGTACGGTTGGGGTGGGGTTTAAAATGCATTTAGTGAGAGGTCAGGTTAATTAGTGAAAAGAGAAAAGAATTAAAAAACCAAAATGCTTTCTTTGTAATATGTTGTGAATTACAGGTTACGTTTTATATTCTTGGGGTTTGAGGGGGGGGGGGGGGGGGGGATCTAGCTCATTCGGTAGATAGCTATCCTGAGGTTCTTTGGTCACAAGAATGAACTTCCTAGGAGGATCCATTCTTTGAATGGGTTTATTTTCCTTCTCAACTAGTGCACCACGACTGGTATATCAAAGGCTTTTGTATGTGCTGTCCTGTCTGTGGGAAGGTGCATATAAAAGATCCCTTGCTGCTTATGGAAACATGTAGCAGTATTCCTTTGAAGAATATATGTTAAAATTACCAAATGTTTAACATCTAATAGCTAATATCTAAATATCATCTAATGGTCGGTCGTTGAAGAAAACAAACTAACTTTTACATGCTCTGTATATATCTTATGACCTGTTTATAGAAGATTTCTGTTTTGTTAAAAAGTAGTGAATGGAACGGACGAGGAAACAGAGACAGCTGCAAACTGTCTGTGGTTGGTGACCAACTCGAAGGCCTGTCCCAACTGTAAGTCACCCATACAGAAGAACGAGGGCTGCAATCACATGAAATGTTCAAAGGTGGGTCACTAATTTATTTATTTATTGAACGAGGGCTTCAACCATATGCAATGTGGGTAACTAATTAATTTATTTATTGTCTTGTTTTGATGATGTGGCAAGGTGAGATATATATATTAATTTCCCAATGGTGGCAGCAGTGATGGTGTCAACTTTTGTGGTATCTTCAACATAAAGTTTTTGTGTTGACTTTCATTTCTCACAAACTGTAAGTCCTACAGCAATGAATGGTTGATAGTTGCACCTGTGAATGTGCATGTCGATGCATATTACAACAATAATTTCTTTTTTAATTAAAGAAAACCACAAAATTCATTTAAACTTCCTGAATGTTACATCACAAATTATTTCTTTACTCACCGAATCAGTTTTTGATAGATTAGACGCTTAGTTCTACAGCATTGTTTTCTTTTTAAAAATCCCATTCCAGTCTTTTCTTTGAACACCCATCATTTTTTCCTCATCTAGCATCTCTTATCTATCGACTTCTTTTTCTGTCCACCTCCCCATCCCAGTCCTCGACTATCCTACCTGCTTTAGCATTGTTTTCTGGTAATTTATCATCAGATTTGTTTGTGTTGCAGTGTAAGTATGATTTCTGCTGGGTGTGCCTGGAGCAGTGGAAGCGCCACAACTCGAGTACGGGCGGCTACTTCAAGTGTAACCGATACGAGGCCGTCAAGAAGGTGGAAGACAAAACAGCACAGATGGTCTCCGAGGTAACAGCTAAAACATCCTGGCTCAGCTGTTATGCTAGGTTAAGACTACCAACTGTCGGCAGAAAGGTGGCCAATTTTCTGCTGTCACGACTTCTATGACTATCCAGTTGCTAGTCTGAGCGCTTTTACAACTCGATTCTCGTCGTATAACCCATTAGTTGTTAATCTGAGCACACCTATCATAAGTCAGGAGTTGGTGAAATTACAACACAACCGTCGAGTTGGCCAACTTTCTGCTGGCAGCTGATAGTCTGAACCTGGCATTAGTAAGATATTGGAGGTGAATTTTCTTTCAAATTTTTATCTCGTATATGAGCTTCTTTGGGTTTTTTGGAGTAAAATAATTGTTACAAAGTAGATTTGATTTGATCCCAAATGGAAAATTACCTTTATTTGAGTATGATGTAGAGCTTTTAGGTTTTTAAAGATTAATTGAGCCTTTATTAATAAATGCATATCCGGAACTCTGTTAACTTTTCCACCTAGGAGCCTGATGGCGCCTACTTGTATTTTTATATAGATAGTATGAAATGTTTTAGTTGCCAAATTGTCACATATATGACCAAATCGGTTGCAATGTAGAGCTCATATCACAACTCTTGTAAAAAAAAATTTATTTTGAAATCATTACTTACAGATGCATGTATTAAGTTGTGATAAAATATAAATCATATTTGACTTAAAAACCCACAAAAGAAACATGAAATAATCTCCATTAATGATTTATTTTAGGCTGAGGAGCGAAACACGAAGATGCAGGAACTGAATCGTTTTGTTCATTATTACACGCGCTTTAAAAATCATGAAAACAGTTACAAGGTGAGACTCCGGTTTTTAGTGTCTTTGATTATCACTGTTACAGTATGTGTTGTTAACTGCCAGATAATGACACAGGAGCGAGGGTGGAGCATTTTAGTGGTGGAATACTCATTGAGGTATCATGAGTCATAGAATATGAGAAAGGGAGAGAGAGAGACAGAAAGAGAGAGAGGGGGATGGGGGGAGAGAGAGGGAAGTAGGGAGGGGGGAGAGAAAGGCAGAGAGGGAGATGGACAGATAGAGAGAGCGAGAGGGAAGGAGGGATGGAGAGAAAGAGAGGGAGATCGACAGACAGAGAGAGAGGGAGACAGACAGACGGAGAGAGAGAATGAGAGTGTGAGAGGAGAGGAGAGGAAGGAAGAGACACAGACAGATAGAGACAGACAGAGAGAAAGAGAGAGAGATATTTTAATTTAGTTACTGGTATGTTTGTAACATGAATGCAAACCACAATAAGTGGAGTGTTCATGTGGCTGAGCACTTAAGAACTATTTTGACTGGTACCATCATCTTCTATCACACCATATTTACCACCAAAACCAGCCCTCCAGAACATGCTGAAGATCTTATTCTAATTACTCATTCTGATGTTTTGTTTCAGCTTGAAGAACCCCTACTGAAGACTGCCAAAGATAAAATGATGAAGCTAGCTGAAGCAGTCACTGATGCAGGTATGCTATTTAAGTTGAGCAGGCTGGCATGGCTTTCTTTTTATCCCACCTAGTGCCCCATGACTGGTGTTTCTGTCCATATAAAAGATTCTTCACTGCTAACTGACAAATGTAACAGGTTTTTCTAAAGACATGTCCGACTTAATAAATGTATGACATCCAATAGCTGATTATTAATAAATATTAGGAGGGGTTTGGGGGACAGTCACACTCTGTTAGTTATGGTGGGGAAAAATAGGTGTGATTTGGGGAAGATGGATGGGGGCATAACCCCTTTTGCTTCAGTAATGTAACGGGCCAAAGAACCGAAAAGGTGTTTCCAATAAAATCTGAAACTTGAGGCTTGTATTTTATTTTAAAATTAATTTAATTCATATTATGATATATATTATTTAAATGTTTTCAGCGACTGCGAATGCGGAGACAAAGTTTGTTGAAGATGCAGTTCACCAGCTGCTCAAGGCCAGGCGAGTGTTGAGATGTTCCTATGTGTATGCGTTTTACCTTGATGGACCTGGCTACAAGAAAATTGTCTTTGAGTTCATGCAGGTTAGAAACAAGTTTGATGTATGTCGTTGATAATTTAGAATTGCACAATATTCCATGAAGAAAAGCAAATATTGTTTGCATGCTTCCCTTGCTTTTCTTTCCAGACAGTGTTGAAATAACCATATGTTAGACACAAATCATCTGTAGTGTATTGTGCTGAGGTTTTTTAAACATTCCTTTCCTTTATCACTCACTAGTCCAATAATCATTATGTTAGACACCAAATAGCCATAGTTTCAGATGTGCTGAGATATCGTTAAACATTTCTTCATTTATTCTCTAGAATCAGTGTCAAAATAACCATGCCTGTCTCTCTCTCTCTCTCTCTTTGACATCCAATAGCCGATGATTAATAAATCAATGTGCTCTAGAGGTGTCATTAAACAAATCAAAGATTAACCTCTCTCCCCCTCCCTCTCTCCCTCCCCCTCCCCCTCCCTCTCTCCCTCCCTCTCTCCCTCTCTCTCTCTCTCTCTCTCTCTCTCTCTCTCTCTCTCTCTCTCTCTCTCACGTTCTCACGCTCTCTCTATTTCTCTCGACCAGTTGTCAAAATAACCATGTTAGACGTGTCATTTAACAAATATTATTCCCCCCTACTCTCTCTCTCTCTCTCTCCCAAACCCCTCACTTCATCTCCATAAAACATTTTCCTTTCTTTTTCCCCCACAGACTGAACTGGAGGAGTGCACGGAGATCCTGTCTCAGATGGTGAACCGCCTGTACCTGCGGACTCCGCGTAAGAAGATCATAGACCAGGCTCACGTCTGTAAGAGGAAGCGGCTGGAGTTCATCACGGCTATATCGAAGGGCCTGGTTCCACCGGAAACGCCGCCGTCGCTGAGGAAGAAGAGGAAGAAGAAGTACAGCATGGAGATGGAAGATGTGAGGATTGTTCACTTAATTTTACACATATTCCTCCATCTTGTCTGTCCATCAATTCATTCCATTTGTCTGTCTATCTTTTCCGCTCCAAATGTAACAGATAAATCAACCTCTACTTAGGGGATACGAACCATGGACTCTCGTAATGAGAGAGTTAAGCGCTCTTTATCAACTGAGCAAATAGGGAAATTCCCACTAGCTGCTGCCAGTAGGAGCACTTTATACCAACACTACTACATATTCATCCATCTGTCTTGTCTATCCATTCGATTTGTGTGTCCATCATTATTTACTTTATTAATTTATCTAGCTATGTGATCTTAAATATTAAAACATACATCTTGTTTCTAGGTTTGTGTGATTTTTTTCATCTATATACTCAAATTCATCCATCTGTCCATCCATCCAGTCGTCTGTCCATCCATCCATTCGTCTGCCCATCTATCTATTGGTCATTTATCAGTTCATTAATTTATCTAGCAATGTGATCGTCAATATCTTTAATATTAAAACATACATCTTGTTTATAGGTTTGTGTGATTTTTTTCCATCTATATACTCAAATTCATTCACCTTTCCGTCCATTACACTTCTCTGTGCATCCATCCATCAATAACATTTTCAATCTGTACGTTTTCAGGAAGATCTGAGAAAAGCGATCTTGGCGTCTATACAGGACGTGGACCCTGCAAACCCGTGGATCAAAGACGCGTCTGGCCGCCACACGAACGTGATGGCGTATCTCGACTGGCCGGCCGACGACTCGGACGATTCCGACGCTGAACTAAGTCTGGCTCATCTCAGAATACATGGTCAGTTTCCACGGTTACCTGTTGGTTTAATGGGGCATACCCTAGTTTTCAACCCATGAAAATTAACACTTAAGTTTAGTTAATCTACAAACCTGAAACACATTTGGATCAAGTTACAGTTGAGTGAAACATGACTGTGACTTTGAAATGGTGAAATACCCTCTAAAAACGGACTAAAACTCGACTCCATAACTGTTTGTTCTCAGACGCATGTGCGTGTCTTTAAAAATATGAGAAATGCATTTTGTGATATTAAAACCACCAGGATGACCAAAACACGTCGAATGTACGGAAATTGATAATCTAAACCCATAAAATATAAGTAAAGTATGAATTCAACGGCTATAATAGTGAAAAATATACCTTAGTGTCTAAAAACTAGGGTATGTCCCTTTAATATTTTTTATACTATACTAAAATGATTTGATGTGTTTTTGTCCTTGTATATCAGCCTGGACATTTGTTCTGCCACATGTCATATGAAAGAATATAAGTTACTCGAGAATGTTTATTTTAAGTCTAAAACCGACCCTAACCTTAACCCTAATGTTCAAATTGAACGTATAAACAGGGATCAATAATTTTATTGCAGTGAAATTACATTACATCTAGAATATTTTGAGCCCAGAACATCTTACATCTTCTAGGGTTATTTATTATTATGAAGAGTTTGGTTTATTTATTTATATGTTTTTAAATCAAACTACCAATATTATGAAACTGGTGGTTTTACCGATGTAAATTTTAACCTGACCTGTTACCTACATTTTTCCTTTGTTCGTAAAGACTGATCCTAAATCTGCGAAAACCAATCAAATAGCTAAAAAAAAATTCATTGATGCATTTGTGACAATAAAACTACCATAAGTTTTTCAAAAGAAGCAAAAATGTAATGACCTTATTGTTCTACTCTAATTTATTTTTTATTTTTTATTATTATTTTAAATGGTCTTGTTGTTTGTTGTTGCCAGGCAAGTGTCATCGTTCTGGCTGCAGTAGGCCGAGGGCGCCGAACCCACGGACGGGAGAGATCCACAATTACTGCAGTCTGTACTGTCTGAGGTGCGACGAGGAGGAAAGACTGGAACAGGAGCAGTCGGGTAATTTCACTACATTGTCTGTAGGATGGTGCATATAAAAGATCCCTTGCTGCTAATTGAAAAGAGTAGCCCACGAAGTGGCGACAGCGCGTTTCCTCCCTCAATATCTGTGTGGTCCTTAAGCATATGTCTGACACCATATAACCATCAATAAAATGTGTTCAGTGCATTGTTAAATAAAACATTTCCATCCTTCCATCACTACATTGTCTCGTTCCAGCCAGTGCACCACGACTGGTACATCAATAGTCATGGTATGTGCTGTCCTGTCTATGGGATGGTGCATATAAAAGATACCTTGCTACTAATAAATTTTTTTTAGTGGTTTTCCTGTCTAAGACTATATGTCAACTTACCAAATGTTGACATCCAACAGCCAATGATTAATAAATCAATGTGCACTAGTGGTGCTGTTAAACAAATCAAACATACCAGTCGGTGCACCGTGACTGGTACATCAAAGGCTATGGTATGTGCTGTCCTGACTGTGGGATGGTGCATATAAAAGATCCCTTGCTGCTAATCGGAAGAGTAGCGCATGAAGTGGCGACAGCAGGTTTCCTCTCAATATCTGTGTGGTGCTTAACCATATGTCTGTCGCCATATAACTAAATAAAATGTGTTGAGTGCGTCGTTAAATAAAATATTTCCTTCCATTCCAGCCAGTGCACCATGCTGGTATATCAAAGGCTATGATATGTGCTATCCTGTCTGTCGGAAAGTGCACATAAAAAATCTCTTGCATCAACTTTTGCACATTGAAGTTAAACGTTAAAGTTTCATGTGTAGATAAGTTTCTCATAGTAGCATCTTTGGATGTTCATCACAGTGCACTGAATTGTTGTTTATCACAGAGGAAATACCTGAGGTCATTCTTGACGAACACATGGACCTGCTTCGTGCACTCGAGATGTCTCGACTTCAGTACCTTCGAGATACCGGACTTATACATGTGCCAGACAGAGACAGGTAGGACTTTGATTGTTACTAAATAGAGGATACTCCCCAGTGTCTTGTAATATCATAATTTATCAGCACGAGTTGATAAAAGTATGAAATCTGAGGCTTGCCGAGGATTTTTATACTTTTATCAACAAGTACTGATAAATTATGATACCACAAGACTCGAGGGGGGTATTCCCTTTATCATCCATTATCATTCTTTTCATTTGCGACAATTGTAAACAATGTCAGTACTGTGGGTTGAATGTCACTATATGTGGCAGCGTTAGACTTGTTAACTAGTAGAAGACAGTGGTGTGACGTCACTAAGGATAGGTTTAACACTGAAACATACACAGTGACGTCCTAGGAGACTCGCAGAAGATATAACAAATTATAGTGGCAGCGATATCTCCTACAAAAGCCTTTAATGGATGATAAATAGAGATATTTTAGAACTGTCATACAATGTCTCCATTATAACAAGATGGTGGCCACCTCTCCTGGATACATCTTCAGTACAGGCATTTTATACTGGCCTTGTTATAGGTCCGAGGATAATTGTATTGGCATTGCCTCTGACCAATACAAAAAATAATAATTGTTGTCATTAGAACACGGTGTTTGGGAATAATGGCCATAAATGCTGGGCATCGGGCCATAAATACATGTAAGTAAATGTGACTTAATATATTTTTTGTTTAATTTTAGAAAAAACTGAAAAATCCATTCAAATAATACGTACGTTTATGTATTTTGAAATTTTAAAGTGAACATTTGTGAGGAAAAGTTTAAAATTTGTACCCTCTTAATGTGTTTTTTGTAAAAAAAAATAACTTATCAGAAGTTTTATTGAATTATAGGTTTCTGTTTTGTTTTGTTTTGTTTGTTTTGTTTTGTTTGTTTGTTTTATTTTTATATTATTTATTGTTTTGGTAATGTCGGTGATGGAGCCCTGAGTTCACTGCCTGTATAATTCCTAAAAAAAACAAGCATTTAGTTGTGATTTGCTTTTGTTTGCCTTAACAAAACTGATCTAAAAATAATTATATCGATGCTTCAAAGACAAATTTCAGTGGACAATTGTGACATAAAAAGTAGTTATAATTAAAATCACTTGTACCTGAGCCAATCTATCTCAGTAGACCCATGTGCAGTTTGGGCTATTTTCCTTTCCAAACAGTGGTCCACAACTGGTTCATCAAAGGCCATGGTATGTGCTGTCCTGTCTGGGAAAGTGCATATAAAAGACCCCTTGCTGCTTATAGGAAAGAGTAGCCTATGTAGCAGCAGTGGGTTTTCTCTAAAGAAATATGTCAGAATGACCATATGTTTGATGTCCAATACCCGATGATAAGATAAAAATCAATGTGCTTTAGAGGCGTCATTAAATAAAACAAACTTTGTCCCTGGGCATATGCATTTAACCAAGTAAATTTCTCCAACATAAAACCGGCCTCGGTGGCGTCGTGGCAGGCCATCGGTCTACAGGCTGGTAGGTACTGGGTTCGGATCCCAGTCGAGGCATGGGATTTTTAATCCAGATACCGACTCCAAACCCTGAGTGAGTGCTCCGCAAGGCTCAATGGGTAGGTGTAAACCACTTGCACCGACCAGTGATCCATAACTGGTTCAACAAAGGCCATGGTTTGTGCTATCCTGCCTGTGGGAAGCGCAAATAAAAGATCCCTTGCTGCCTGTCGTAAAAAGAGTAGCCTATGTGGCGACAGCGGGTTTCCTCTAAAAACAGTGTCAGAATGACCATATGTTTGACGTCCAATAGCCGATGATAAGATAAAAAAATCAATGTGCTCTAGCGGCGTCGTTAAATAAAACAAACTTTACTTTACTTTTTCTCCAACATAAAACTTCCACTTGCCAGAGGCTTTGGGCAGTGGGAATTTTGCACTCAGGGGTCAAATCACAAAGTTCTCTTAAACAACATTGCATCATCCTTGCATTTAAATTTTTTGTTTGCATTATACTGTGTGATTACAAATATGTAAGAGTTTAGTGAATTAGGCTCCAGGAGTACATAGTCAGTAAGGTAAGTCATTTATTTTAATATCTGTGTTTATTTCAGTGATATGGGAATAGATAAAACTAACGACATGTGTCCTGTGCGACCAAGATCTAACTCTGAGTTTATTTTAATATCTGTGTTTATTTCAGTGATATAAAACTAAAGACAAGTGTCCTGTGCGACCAAGATCTAACTCTGAGAGTTTATTTTAATATCTGTGTTTATTTCAGTGATATGGGAATAGATAAAACTAAAGACAAGTGTCCTCTGCGACCAAGATCTAACTCCGAGAGTTTATTTTAATATCTGTGTTTATTTCAGTGATCTGGGAATAGATAAAACTAAAGACAAGTGTCCTGTGCGACCAACATCTAACTCCGAGAGTTTATTTTAATATCTGTGTTTATTTCAGTGATATGGGAATAGATAAAACTAAAGACAAGTGTCCTGTACGACCAAGATCTAACTCCGAGAGTTTGCCTGTGAAGCCTGACCTGACTCCGATGGAGAAACTTGACCAGGAGTTACAGAGAGTGTTAGACCTGTCTTCATCTATCTCTAAAGGTTTGCATTGATCTGCTGATAAAAATAAACTCTAGTTCCTTGTTAGACTTGCCTTCAACTATCTCTAGAGGTTTGCATTGATCTCTTGATAAAAACAGACTCTAGTTTCTAGCTAGACTTGTCTTCAACCATCTCTAGAGGTTTGCATTGATCTGCTGATAAAAATAGACTAGTGTCTTGTTAGACCTGTCTTCAACCATCTCTAGAGGTTTGCATTGATCTGCTGATAAAAATAGACTAGTTTCTAGCTAGACTTGTCTTCAACCATCTCTAGAGGTTTGCATTGATCTGCTGATAAAAATAGACTCTAGTTTCTTGTTAGACCTGTCTTCATCCATCTCTAAAGGTTTGCATTGATCTGCTGATAAAAATAGACTAGTTTCTAGCTAGACTTGTCTTCATCCATCTCTAAAGGTTTGCATTGATCTGCTGATGAAAATAGACTAGTGTCTTGTTAGACTTGTCTTCAAGCATCTCTAGAGGTTTGCATTGATCTGCTAATACCGGCCTCGGTGGCGTCGTGGCAGGCCATCGGTCTACAGGCTGGTAGGTACTGGGTTTGGATCCCAGTCGAGGCATGGGATTTTTAATCGAGATACCGACTCCAAACCCTGAGTGAGTGCTCCGCAAGGCTCAATGGGTAGGTGTAAACCACTTGCACCGACCAGTGATCCATAACTGGTTCAACAAAGGCCATGGTTTGTGCTATCCTGCCTGTGGGAAGCGCAAATAAAAGATCCCTTGTTGCCTGTCGTAAAAAGAGTAGCCTATGTGGCGACAGCGGGTTTCCTCTAAAAACAGTGTCAGAATGACCATATGTTTGACGTCCAATAGTCGATGATAAGATAAAAAATCAATGTGCTCTAGCGGCGTCGTTAAATAAAACAAACTTTATTTTATTGATCTGCTGATAAAAATAGACTCTAGTTTCTAGTTAGACCTGTCTTCAACCATCTCTAGAGGTTTGCATTGATCTGATGATATAAATAGACTCTAGTTTCTAGTTAGGAAAGCCTCTAAGTTATGGTTTTCCATAAGAATGGCTAATTCAGCAAAGATGTTCCCAGTGTCACAAAGATTTTTAAAATTAGTTTTATAAGCATATGTCATATGGCCGTTTCAATTAAGGGTCTCCTTTTTATCTCATTGAGAACACTCTTTATTGCTAATAAATTTAAAACTAAAACAATGATTCAAACTCGTGTTATACAGTAATTATTCATGGGCCCAATTCGGTATATATACAACTTTTGGTCAATATAGGGGTATGTGCTGTCCTGTCTGTAGGAAAGTGCTTATTAAAAATGCCTTGCAGCTAACGGAAAAATATAATTGGTTTTATCTCAAACACGACATCATTTTAAAAAAACAACTTCTTGCAACCGTAAAACCGCTGATCCACATTCCTTTTCTTTTCTCCCCCCAGATTCCGACCACAAGATCAAACTGCAGGTGGACGTACCACAGAGAGTGGACCCGAAGTGCAGCGGTCAGCATAAGAGGAAATACAGCGGCAGTCGCTTCGAGGAGACCACGTCCACCCTCGTCCCACGAGTTCCGAACAAGAGCGTCGAAGATCTGTACTGTGTGGACACGACGATCCACCCGGTCGCGTGTTCCTGCGACAAATGTATCGAGAGTCTCGGTGCGTATGCTGGGGCGTCGGCGGCAGCACAATCCGAGAAGGAGACATCCACCTTGGAGAACAACACGTTCGGCGTCATCAAAGACCTGTCTGTGTCCAACATCCACGCGTTCGAGGACGACAAAACACGGGACTTTCTTTCGAAGGATTTCGCGTCTCTGTTCCAGAAGACCCAGCTGAAGCTAGCCGTGGGTCCGACGACCAACAACCGTAATGGCGGGAAGCTGTTTGCGGCCAACACGCCGAGCGAAGAGGACAACATGGCGTGTGTGTTAGCGAGCCCGGAGTCGGAGAGATCGTCCCTGTCGCTGGAACTGTGGCGGCCGTGCACGACCGATGGAATGGTGACCGCGCAGTCACAGCCGGCCGACGAAACCGATGTCGTGGTGGACGTTGAAACGTCGTGCGGAAGTGGTTGTGAAGACGAGGAAGTGGAGAACAAGGTTGATGACGTACCGTTAGAGAATGAAAAACATGCAGTAGAAGAATTTAAAGTGGAGGAGACGCCCAGTACAAAGTTACTTTCAGAAGAAGGGGAGAAATCAGATGTTGCTGATGTTGGCGACACGGTGGCTGGATTGCAAATTGGTCAAGAAAGATTTTTTGACGAGCGCTCGTCTCTTCTAGAAATGGCAGAGAATTTAGTACAAATGACAGAGCAACTGAGTTCGCAGATACAAGCCGGGAATTTTGTAAACTTTTCAAGCGAACAGATGTATAATGCATCTGAAGACAGCATAACCTTTGTGCAAGGCACACAGTCGGTTTTAGATATCGCTGAACCCAGTGGCAACCATATTGAAACGCAGGCATCAAGATTGACGACTGCTAGTGAAGTGAAAATGTTGGATGTGGTATCGGGCTGTTCCACAGATCATGAAAATCAGCTGTCTGGTGTTTCGACTGATCATGAAAAGCATTCATCTGTTGCTTTGACTGATTGTGAAAATCGAGCTTCTGTTTCGACTGATCGTGAAAAACAGTCGTATGTTTCAACCGATCAAGAAAAGCAGTCGTCGTGTGTTTCGAATGATCACGAGAATAAGGCTTCTGTTATTTCGACTGATCACGAAAAGCAGGCATCAAGTGTTTCGACTGATCGGGAAAAACAGGCCTCTGGAGTTTCAGCTGATCGTGAAATGCTGGTATCAGACGATGCCTCTCGTGAAAGCAAACCTTCGGACGTGAAACAGCAACATAAAAGAAAATTGACCAAGACCAAGACGGACAGGAAAAAGGACAAAGAACCGCAATCATTTTTTGTATGAAAGGTTTTTTTTTTTTAATAATATATATTTTTTAGATTTATTTATCAAGTGCTTTTTATGTCTTTCACCTGAACGTGTAGGATAGGATTTGGAATATAATATACATTTTAAACGTGATCTTAATTTAGGCTGTCTGTAATTTATTGTTTAAAGTGCATATGGTATGAATGTTTTTTTGTTTTGTTTTGAGCTTATCAGTAACTGATAAATGGCATAATGCTGTGTGTGTGTATATATATATATATATATATATATATATATATATATATACACACACAGACAAACCTGCTCTAGCGACCACCTGTATTAAGCAGTCACCTGTGTTAAGAGGCCACTTATAGGGAACATTTTGTTCAGTATCGTGTTGCGATTCACAACACAAGTTTCAGAGATTGTTACACAGTTTTAAAATATTAATATTGCTAATCAAGATTTTCTAAACAAAATGTTCTCTGACTTTATATTCTCCCACATTGTCTAATGTAGTATAAAATGACCTGTATTAAGCAGCCACCTGTCTTAATAGGCCACTTTTTGACACCCTCTTTGGTGGTTGCTTAACACAGATTTGACAGAATGGATAACATGTACTGAATACTGTAAACCTGGAAAAAAAATTCTGCACCTTTTTTCACTGATCGATTTGATCCCCATCGGTGGGCCCATTGGGTTATTTCTCGTTCCAGCCGGTGCACCACGACTGGTATATCAAAGGCCGTGGTATGTGCTATCCTGTCTGGGATGGTGCATATAAAAGATCCCTTGCTACTAATGGAAAAATGTTGTGGGTTTTCTATCTAAAACTGTCAGAATTATCAAATGTTTGACATCCAATAGCTGATCAGTGTGCTATAGTGGTGTTGTTAAACAAAACAAACTTTAGGTTTTTTTTCGCAGATCCTAATGTTTTCCACTGAATTTTTTTTTAATGCGTTTAATAATTTGTAGAGGAGATATGGGGCCTAATTGACAAAGGTCTCTTAGGCTCTGCTAGACAACAAAGCATCCTCTTTGTAAATCTTTTAGCATTGCACTGTGAGATCCGTCTTCTATAGAGATATGGGGCCTAATTCACAAAGGTCTCTTAGGCTCTGCTAGACAACAAAGCATCCTCTTTGTAAGTCTTTTAGCATTGCACTGCGAGATCTGTCTTCTATAGAGATATGGGGCCTAATTCACAAAGCTCTCTTAGGCTCTGTTAGACAACAAAGCATCCTCTTTGCAAGTCTTTTAGCATTGCACTGCGAGATCTGTCTTCTATAGAGATATGGTGCCTAATTCACAAAGCTCTCTTAGGCTCTGCTAGACAACAAAGCATCCTCTTTGTAAGTCTTTTAGCATTGCACTGCGAGATCTGTCTTCTATAGAGATATGGTGCCTAATTCACAAAGCTCTCTTAGGCTCTGCTAGACAACAAAGCATCCTCTTTGTAAGTCTTTTAGCATTGCACTGCGAGATCTGTCTTCTATAGAGATATGGGGCCTAATTCACAAAGGTCTCTTAGACTCTGCTAGACAACAAAGCATCCTCTTTGTAAGTCTTTTAGCATTGCACTGCGAGATCTGTCTTCTATAGAGATATGGGGCCTAATTCACAAAGGTCTCTGCTAGACAACAAAGCATCCTCTTTGTAAGTCTTTTAGCATTGCACTGCGAGATCTGTCTTCTATAGAGATATGGGGCCTAATTCACAAAGGTCTCTTAGGCTCTGCTAGACAACCAAGCATTCTCTTTGTAAGTCTTTTAGCATTGCACTGCGAGATCTGTCTTCTATAGAGATATGGGGCCTAATTCACAAAGCTCTCTTAGGCTCTGCTAGACAACCAAGCATTCTCTTTGCAAGTCTTTTAGCATTGCACTGCGAGATCTGTCTTCTATAGAGATATGGGGCCTAATTCACAAAGCTCTCTTAGGCTCTGCTAGACAACCAAGCATTCTCTTTGTAAGTCTTTTAGCATTGCACTGCGAGATCTGTCTTCTATAGAGATATGGGGCCTAATTCACAAAGGTCTCTTAGGCTCTGCTAGACAACAAAGCATCCTCTTTGTAAGTCTTTTAGCATTGCACTGCAAGATCTGTCTTCTATAGAGATATGGGGCCTAATTCACAAAGGTCTCTGCTAGACAACAAAGCATCCTCTTTGTAAGTCTTTTAGCATTGCACTGCGAGATCTGTCTTCTATAGAGATATGGGGCCTAATTCACAAAGCTCTCTTAGGCTCTGCTAGACAACAAAGCAGCCTCTTTGTAAGTCTTTTAGCATTGCACTGCGAGATCTGTCTTCTATAGAGATATGGGGCCTAATTCACAAAGCTCTCTTAGGCTCTGCTAGACAACAAAGCAGCCTCTTTGTAAGTCTTTTAGCATTGCACTGCGAGATCTGTCTTCTATAGAGATATGGGGCCTAATTCACAAAGGTCTCTTAGGCTCTGCTAGACAACAAAGCATCCTCTTTGTAAGTCTTTTAGCATTGCACTGCAAGATCTGTCTTCTATAGAGATATGGGGCCTAATTCACAAAGGTCTCTGCTAGACAACAAAGCATCCTCTTTGTAAGTCTTTTAGCACTGCACTGTGAGATCTGTCTTCTATAGAGATATGGTGCCTAATTCACAAAGCTCTCTTAGGCTCTGCTAGACAACAAAGCATCCTCTTTGTAAGTCTTTTAGCATTGCACTGCGAGATCACAAAGTTGCAAGAGTTTAGTGAATTAGGCCCCCGATTGCAAAAACTGCAAAATTAATGCGAAACGAAGAATGCATGTCATCACCGTTAGTAAACGGTTTACATTTGAACTTGTTTAAAAAGATAATACATAGGGCACTGGGCAAAGCTTCCGACCACAATGTCTTATAACAGCCACAAAGATTTGCCGGGTTACAGTACCATTTACACTGAATGTCAAACGAAAAATGAATTTAGTTTTGCAATTTAATGTATGTGTCAACTCGATGCACAATTTTTCAGGTGAGACTGCAAGTCCAGTACACACAAAAATCATATCAAAGTCTCAAGCTTTATAGAATTCAAGTCCAACAGTCTGACTATCCTATATTATGTATGATGGTAACGTGGTTAGTGTTGGTATAAAGTCATCCAGTGGGAATTTTTCTATTAGCTCCGTTGGTAGAGTGCTGGACTCGTACTGAGAGTCCGTGGTTCGAGGTTAATTTTTCTGTTATATTTGGATCCGACATAGGAACTGGCTATGTGTTCTTAACACAAGAATACAATTATAACCCAGGCAGGACCCATAACAGTTCAACTACACATTACCCACAGCTCCGGGATGTAGCTTCACTTGGGGGGTGGGGGGGGGGGGGAGTAGTGTTGGTATAAAGTGCTCCTCCTGGCAGTAGCTAGTGGGTATTTCCTTTTTGGCTAAGTTTGTAGAGCACTGAGCTTTCACATTGAGGATTTCTGGTTCAGATCCCTTCAGTGGTGGTTGATTTATCTGTAACATAAATGCATAATTAATTTTTTATTTTTAATAGAGTACTGCACGTTTTGAAATAATAAAAAACCCCAGTATAAAGCATAGAAAATAAGTTGTTTGTGGAGTTTGCTGGATTGGTATTGGGTTCCCTATATCTGAAAATGGAATGTTCTGACAATTTATAATTCTTCATGACCAAATTGTGTGCAGTTGATGCATACTGAGATAAAAAAAAATAAAAAATCACAGATTGCCATCATAACTCTTCTTTTCATACATAACCTGACCTCTGACCTGTGACCTCTAGATGATTCTAACCAACTGGCTATTGGGATGCTTAGACAAGTCCACTGACAATAGTGGGTGTGTGTGTGGGAAGTTCCATAGGTCAGAGCAGGGAACATTTTGTTTTTAATATTTTGATGTGATATTTCTAGTCATTTAAAAATTGATTAGCAATTACTGTTTAATGTTTTAAAATTGTGTAGTGATATCTGAAATTTGCATAGCGAATCGCGACACGATACTGAACAAAATATTCCCTGCAGAGGTAAGTTAAGTATTCATGAAACAGGGCTTCTAGATTATGGTAACCAAACTTCCATGGCTAGTGATATTCATTGTTGGGCTAGTAAATAACTATTATCATCATGCCCGATGGCTAGTGATATTCATTGTTGGGCTAGTAAATAACTATTATCATCATGCCCGATGGCTAGTGATATTCAATGTTGGGCTAGTAAATAACTATTATCATCATGCCCGATGGCTAGTGATATTCATTGTTGGGCTAGTAAATAACTATTATCATCATGCCCGATGGCTAGTGATATTCAATGTTGGGCTAGTAAATAACTATTATCATCATGCCCGATGGCTAGTGAAAAAACCAAAGTTCTCAAATGCTGGATTTATGTCTGTTTTGTAAATATGCATTTCCTGCCCCACCCACCTACCCAAATCTCTCGCTGGGTGACATACTTGTATCTGATTGTATTTATTAAAGTAGGGCTAGTGAATTTATAATCATGGCTAGTAAAAAAAATTAAATCACTGATCCCATGGCTAGTGGATTTTTTGAAAATTCTAGAAGCCCTGATCATGAAAACATGTTTTTTCAGTTACACAAAGTTTTTCTTCAGTTTATCATTCCAGTGAATAATTATCTGTTTACAAGCAAAGAAGAATGAATGATCCCAGTTGCAAAAACTTACGCTATATCCAGTACGCTTTTTGTTTTGGTATTCGCTTGTTTTCTTTTTTATATTGACCTTGTCCATTAGTGTTCAGGCATATTGTCTGTCTTGTGTTCTGTTGTATACGTCGGTGAAGAATATAGTTCTTCATCAATCATAATCTTGGTAGATAAAACATGGTTTTATCGATACAAGAAATGTATATAAAGATGAAATACGCACTTGTAAAGTGAGAAATGCATTCAGATTTAATAATGTAGTAAAAATAAGGGAGATTTCTCAATATAACTTAGCATAGTAAAAAATAAGGGAGATTTCTCAATATAACTTAGTGTAGTAAAAATAAGGTTGGTTACACAGTACTAACAGTGTCATTAAAAATAGTGGAGACTAACTACAAATTAATGTGATAATCATCTGCAAATTAATACAGGGTAATTGGGGAAATCCATGATTAATGGGCGGGAAGGGGAAACTGAAAATTATAAAAATATATATATTCTGGCTGTTAATATTTTGTAAATGAATAATAATTTTACTCAGATTGTGTTATGGCACAGGAGGGATGAATCCCCATCTCATAAACCACCAGCTGGATCTACAGATCTATAGGAACAGTGTCTAAAGTGTGTCGGGGGTGGGGGTGGTGGGGGTGGGAGGAGCAGAATATGAAGTGGAAGAGAGGCACAAGACAGGAGCCAATCTCACAAAATATTGTAAATTTACGTCAGCAACAAGCAGTTAAACTGGTCATATGTCTACGTGTGTATGGAATCTATTCCACGCAGAAAATGACATCATTACGAACAATGGAGCATTTTATTGACAAACAAAACGAAATCTGTGTATTTTAAACTATATTTAGTTTATTGTTAATTGTAACAAGAACTGTGGTTTAGTCGTAGATTTACGTTTACCTGCAAAAACAGGCTTGCGATGTTTTGTGAAATTGGGCCCAGATTTTTAACTTTATATATATGTAGATGAGAACAAAACGTGTACATGCCCTCAAGTGAGGGAGGTGTCCCCCCAACCCCCTGTTCCTATGGGCCTGGGGCCCATTTCACAATACTCCGTAAGTTTACGTCTGTGACTAGCAGTTACACCAGTTGTACATTTACACATGTTTGGCATTTATTTTACGCAGAAAATTACACAGTTACGAAAAATTGAGAATTTTAAAGACAAAACAACATGAAATATGAGAAGTTCAAACTATATTAGTGGTACTATTAGTAGTAACAAGAACTGTAATTTAGTTGTAGATTTACATTTACGATGTTTTGTCAAATTGGACCCTGGTCTGCTATTGTGATTTCAGTACCGTAATAGAAATTAGCGTAGTGAAAATAGATCACACAAAAATTACAATGAGGATTTCCCCATTATGAATGTTGTGTATTTTATGCAGCGAGATATGTGATTTCAACTTGTGTGATATTTTTTAACTTAGCATTCAAGGTTACCTGATCTGCATACGTAAACAAAAAAGAAAAAACCCAAAGAAAATGGGATTTCAACTTACTTGAACTATGAACTTACATTGTAAGATAATTATCAATTGTGGCAGAATCGGAGAATGTGACCTTGGTGAGAGTGTTAATGAAATAGATCTGATATGTATTATAGCATTGTTTAAAAAAAAAAAAAAAAGTTAAGAGGTGGTAGAGCGTTCACCTGACACAGTAGAACACTCACCTGAGGTGGTAGAGCGTTCACCTGATGTAGTAGAACACTCACCTGAGGTGGTAGAGCGTTCACCTGATGTAGTAGAACACTCACCTGAGGTGGTAGAGCGTTCACCTGACACAGTAGAACACTCACCTGAGGTGGTAGAGCATTCACCTGACGTAGTAGAACACTCACCTGAGGTGGTAGTGTTCACCTGACAGTAGAACACTCACCTGAGGTGGTAGAGCATTCACCTGACGTAGTAGAACACTCACCTGAGGTGGTAGAGCGTTCACCTGACACAGTAGAACACTCACCTGAGGTGGTAGAGCATTCACCTGACGTAGTAGAACACTCACCTGAGGTGGTAGTGTTCACCTGACAGTAGAACACTCACCTGAGGTGGTAGAGCGTTCACCTGATGTGGTAGAGCGTTCACCTGACACAGTAGAACACTCACCTGAGGTGGTAGAGCGTTCACCTGACACAGTAGAACACCTGAGGTGGTAGAAGGTTCACCTGACGTAGTAGAACACTCACCTGAGAGGGTTCACCTGACGTAGTAGAACACTCATCTGAGAGGGTTCACCTGACACAGTAGAACACTCACCTGAGGTGGTAGAGCGTTCACCTGATGTAGTAGAACACTCACCTGAGGTGGTAGAGCGTTCACCTGACACAGTAGAACACTCACCTGAGGTGGTAGAGCGTTCACCTGACACAGTAGAACACTCACCTGAGGTGGTAGAGCGTTCACCTGACGTAGTAGAACACTCACCTGAGAGGGTTCACCTGACATAGAACTTGCCACAGGTGTTTTGGTTGAAGTATCAATGCCTTTCGATGGACCCATTCTCTAAGCGGTTTTTTCTCATCTTAACCAGTGCTCCACGACTGGTATATCAAATACTGTGGTATGTGCTGTTCTATCAAGTGTTGAAATAACCAAATCAGGGTTGAAAATTAACATGAAAACCATGGTCACCAGCAGGGCCAGTTGAAGAAAAATCTTACTGGCCCTTTTCAAATTCAACTAGCCCTCCAATTATCACATTGAAATTGAACATTAGAATGTTCTTTGTTAAATAATAACCATGTACTGACCATATATAGTTTGTTTGCATCAAAAGGAAACCGAAAATACATAAATGAATAAAGTTAAAATTCATATAAAACATGTTATTAAGTTTTAAAACCATAACAAATGACATAACATTATTTGAAAAAGAACTCCATTATAAATAAAAATGTTTCTGTACAAAGTACCATTAAATAATATACAAATTAAATATCATTTTAATACAGAGGTGAAAACAAAATGCTAGAACAGCTAAGGCTTGCAGTTTTGGTTGCATTGTCAATGAAGAACTAAAGGTAGAAATGCACGTGCTTCAGTAAACTAGTCTGGGAGTGGCAGTCCTCTTTGTGGCAATGCAAGAGGGATGGAATAAACTTTGTGGAGATGCAAGAGGGGTGAAATTTCCAGTAAAGGATTTCCTTGGGAGTGGCTATCCTCCTATAGACGAGGCACTAGATAGAGATACATGGAATCATCCACTATTTTGTCAGGGGTGGCTGTCCTATAGACGAGGCACTAGATAGAGATACATGGAATCAACCACTATTTTGTCAGGAGTGGCTATCCTCCTATAGACGAGGCACTAGATAGAGATACATGGAATCATCCACTATTTTGTCAGGAGTGGCTGTCCTATAGACGAGGCACTAGATAGAGATACATGGAATCATCCACTATTTTGTCAGGGGTGGCTGTCCTATAGACGAGGCACTAGATAGAGATACATGGAATCATCCACTATTTTGTCAGGGGTGGCTGTCCTATAGACGAGGCACTAGATACAGATACATGGAATCGACCACTATTTTGTCAGGAGTGGCTATCCTCCTATAGACGAGGCACTAGATAGAGATACATGGAATCATCCACTATTTTGTCAGGAGTGGCTGTCCTATAGACGAGGCACTAGATAGAGATACATGGAATCATCCACTATTTTGTCAGGAGTGGCTATCCTCCTATAGATGAGGCACTAGATAGAGATACATGGAATCATCCACTATTTTGTCAGGAGTGGCTATCCCCCTATAGACGAGGCACTAGATAGAGATCCATGGAATCATCCACTATTTTGCCAAATACTCATTTGACTCGGCATTATGCAGAGATACGGCTCTGGTCATGTATTACGGTTTTATCGTTCAGATTAACTTGGATTTCCCATCATCTGCCTTAAAACATGTATCACAAAAGAAGATTTAACCTATGCAGTTTGATGGTAATTTGTAAAGAATTTTATTTTTAATTTGGACTGATATTTTTTTCCTTGTAATGTTTGGTTTGAGATGGTATGGGTTTGAAACTTAATAAATTAATATGTCTTTATATGAATTTTATCTTTATTCATTATGAAGTTACATGCCAATTCATTAGTTCCCTTTTGATGCAAACGGACAATAGACTCAAAATTAATATTTTCTGCCTCGGTAAAATGTAATAATGTGTGTTTGTGTTTGTGTGTACGTCTGTGTGTGTGTACGTCTGTGTGTGTATGTACGTCTGTGTGTGTATGTACGTCTGTGTGTGTGTACCCATCTGTGTGTGTATGTACGTCTGTGTATGTGTACCCATCTGTGTGTGTGTGTACGTCTGTGTGTGTGTACGTCTGTGTGTGTGTGTGTTTGGATATTTTAAATGTTACTAATAAAATAAATATCGAAAGCAAAATAAATCTGTGAAAAAATCAAAACAAACATTTTACCAACATATACAATATACTTTTTTTTATCATATTACAAAACATAAAATCGTACTTATTGTTTATTATAGTAATCTTTGGACGATTATTGCATCATGTAAGTCTTGGTATTAAGACGTTAGATCTGATCTGTTCTTATTTCATGTTCTATGTCTTCTACTGCCAGATCTGTAGTTCACGCTAGCACAGACGTGTGGTGTGCTTTGTCACATTCGATTCAGTTTCAATGCGTTTCTTTTTTTAACTAGCACCATATTCGCCAGACCCTAAAATTTATGGTCGCCCAATGGACTATCTTTATAAAATTGTTAGACGCCGTTAGCCAATAAAGGTCACCACGGGCGACCAGGCGACTGCTAATTTTCAACCCTGCCATATGTTAGACACTAAATAGCTAAAGTTTATTTCATCACATCTCAGCACATTATATTGTTTTCTCAATAAAATTTTTGGTTAATGAATTTACATTATGAGGTGTATAAATTATATGAGGCTCTGTTTTAACATCCAACAGGTAACATATCATTAAATATTTATTCATTCTAGGTTGTGTTATAAAGTAATGAATTTATTTTAGGAATTCATTACTATAACAGGCCTTCAGATTACACAGAAACTATCGTTTCCGGTAGCGTGTTGCTAAAATGACGGAACTGAAATTTTATTTCCCATGATTATTATTTCGAGTACGACTATTCAGCGGAACCTAAATACAGTTTCCGATAGGATCCCATGATCACGGAATCAAAAAAGTGTTTCCCATGAAATTTGAAATCCTATATGGCCTGTCATAAGTTGGAATTTTAAAACTTCTATATCCATGAATTTACATTTTAAACTGATTTTAATGAAACTCGTTAACTTGTTATTTTACTGAAATTCTTAATTCGTGTGATATTTTCATTCTTGAGAACAATGAAACAAATTTTTAACTCTTTTTTTATCATACCCAACCAGTGCCCAACTACTGGTATATCAAAGGCTGTGGTATGTGCTGTCCTGCTTGAGGGGAAGTGCATATAAAAGATCCCTTGCTGCTAATGGAAAAAATGTGTAGCAGGTTTCCTCTGAAGACTGCAAATTCAGAACGCTTGACATCCAATAACTGATGATTGATTAATCAGTGTGCTTTAGTGGCGTTGTTAAACTTAACACAATTTTATTGGAGGGTGTGGAGGTTAATGACAAAAGTCTATAATCAACTGTATAACATGGAGAATGACAGCTGCCTTCCCTTTCTCACTTGCCATTCTTAAAGATCTTTTCTTTCTTTTATAGTGCAGATAAAAAAAACCTCTAAACCGGACCCTCTGTAAACCAGAATTCCCTCAAAACGGGACATTTTTCAGTCCTTTTTTAAATATCAGTAGAGAATATAACCTCTCCAACTCGGATATCCCGATGGTTTAGAGGGGTTTCACTCTATATATTTGATATCAGTAGAGAATATAACCTCTCCAACTCGTATATCCCGATGGTTTAGAGGGGTTTCACTCTATATATTTGATATCAGTAGAGAATATAACCTCTCCAACTCGTATATCCCGATGGTTTAGAGGGGTTTCACTCTATATATTTGATATCAGTAGAGAATATAACCTCTCCAACTCGGATATCCCGATGGTTTAGAGGGGTTTCACTCTATATATTTGATATCTGACCTCATTTGTCGATGGATGGGACCTAGCCCAGTTGTAAAGCGCTTGCTTGATGTGTGGTCGGTTTGGGATCAATCCCCATCAGTGGGCCTATTGACCTATTTCTCGTTCCAGCCAGTACACCACAACGGCTGTGGTATGTGCTATTCTGTATATGGTGCATATGAAAAAAGATCCCTTGCTACTTACGGAAAAAAAATGTAGCGGGTTTCCACTCTAAGACTATGAGAAAATTACCAAATGTTTGACATCCAGTAGCTGATGATTAATAAATCAGTGTGCTCTAGTGGTGTCGTTAAACAAAACAAACGTTTGTTGATTTTTGGAGCAGCCCTTATACATGCAGCAAGTGAATTCAATACATCGTAATAACTAGAAAGTTTTGCGTCTTTCGACTGTACATACCTTTCTTGAATTACTTTTATTTTTTATTTATTTTTTTTAAACAAAAAGTCTCATTATGGTATGTCATTGTACTTGTAGATGTCTGAAATCATCCAAAACCATTTTCAATATTGTTACGTACTTTGCTCTGGTAATAAATTCTTTATTATATTTGTATTGAGGTCATACAAATGTTATGACACTTGTTTTGAACAGTGTATAGTAAGCTCTGTACATATGGGTTTTTCTTCATGTTGTTAGTCTATACATACCAATGCCTTAAAGTGCTATTTTATAAAATTCCATCAATATATATATATATATATATATATATATATATATATATATATATATATATATATATAAAAACACAAAAAAATACTTGCTTTCACTTATGATTATGTCCATATCTGTTTGTGTGTGCGTGTGTGTGTTTATCAGAATTCAATAAATAAAAAAAACTTTGTTAGAAAATGTATTCTGTTTTAATTTGGTGAAAATATACTGATAAAAAAAATTCAGGGAAGAAATGGAGATGAATTTACAAGCCTGTTTTTCTTAAACACAATTGTTTAAGCATTGTAAATATGTGTATACAGACATCCAAAAGAAACTTTACATACATAAAATTTGAATAATTTTATAAATTGGGTAAATATGGTGGCTAATCGACATTAAACAGTTTAGAAACAATCTTACAAACACTTTTCATGTATCACAAAGTGCATTGTGATGTTTAGATGTTGAACTTCATGATATTTTCCTATCCCACTGTACCGTTTATTGGTTTTCTGTAATATAATTTCAAGCCTTGTAAAGTTTCTTTTGGATATCAGTATAGTTACATGTAAGACATAAACAGGCTTTGTAAATTCAGTCCATGATATTTGAGGCCAATTTTAAATCGCCACTAAAATAGTTATGCCTGAACAATAACCAGAGATGTATTGTGGGATATGATGTCGGTACTATGGGATTGACTCAGTACAATGGTTAACTTCCTGATACGTTGCAGGATGTAGCCCATCTGTAAAGCACTCGCTTGATGCACGGTCAGTTTGGGATCGATCCCCGTCGGTGGGTTCATTGGGCTATTTCTCGAATGAAGTCCATTGAAATAAGGGAAGTCCTCAAACTTGATTCAGCTTGGAGAAATATAATCCCTGAATTATCCATCTGAGTGGGAAATATAATCCCTGAATTATCCACCTGAGTGGGAAATATAATCCCTGAATTATGCATCTGAGTGAGAAATATAATCCCTGAATTATCCATCTGAATGGGAAATATAATCCTAGAATTAGTCATCTGAGTGAGACACATAATCCCTGAATTATCCATCTGAATGGGAAATATCCCTGAATTATGCATCTGAGTGAGACACATAATCCCTGAATTATCCATCTGAATAAATAATATAATCCCTGAATCATCCATCTGAGTGGGAAATATAATCCCTGAATCATCCATCTGAGTGGGAAATATAATCCCTGAATTATCCATCTGAGTGGGAAATATAATCCCTGAATTATGCATCTGAGTAGGATATATAATCCCTGAATTATGCATTTGAGTGGGAAATATAATCCCTGAATTATCCATCTGAGTGGGAAATATAATCCTTGTTTTATCCATCTGAGTGGGAAATATAATCCCTGAATTATGCATCAGAGTGGGAAATATAATCCCTGAATTATGCATCTGAGTGAGAGATATCCCTGAATTATCCATCTGTGTGGGAAATATAATCCCTGAATTATCCATCTGAGTGGGAACTATAATCCCTGAATTATCCATGTGAGTGGGAAATATAATCCCTAAATTATCCATCTGAGTGGAAAATATAATCCCTGAATTATCCATCTGAGTGGGAAATATAATCCCCGAATTATTCATCTGTTTGGGAAATATAATCCCTGAATTATCCATCTGATTGGGAAATATAATCCTTGTTTTATCCATCTGAGTGGGAAATATAATCCCTGAATTATGCATCAGAGTGGGAAATATAATCCCTGAATTATGCATCTGAGTGGGAAATATAATCCCTGAATAATCCATCTGAGTGAGAGATATCCCTGAATTATCCATCTGTGTGGGAAATATAATCCCTGAATTATCTGAGTGGGAACTATAATCCCTGAATTATCCATGTGAGTGGGAAATATAATCCCTAAATTATCCATCTGAGTGGAAAATATAATCCCTGAATTATCCATCTGAGTGGGAAATATAATCCCCGAATTATTCATCTGTGTGGGAAATATAATCCCAGAATTATCCATCTGAGGGAAATATAATCCCAGAATTATTCATCTGTGTGGGAAATATAATCCAGGAATTATCCATCTGAGTGGGAAATATAATCCCCTAATTATCCATCTGAGTGGGAAATATAATCCCAGAATTATCCATCTGAGGGAAATATAATCCCAGAATTATTCATCTGTGTGGGAAATATAATCCAGGAATTATCCATCTGAGTGGGAAATATAATCCCCTAATTATCCATCTGAGTGGGAAATATAATCCCCTAATTATCCATCTGAGTGGGAAATATAATCCCGAATTATCCATCTGAGTGGGAAATATAATCCCCGAATTATCCATCTGATTGGGAAATATAATCCCTGAATTATCCATCTGTGTCGGAAATATAATCCCAAAATTATGCAGATAATTCAACCTGTTTTATAGATTGTACATTCATATCAAAATTGGTGGAAGTCTGTTAATAATTAAAAACATAAATAATAAAACACCTATACATGCCAATACAAAAGTGTAGCGAATAAATCGAACACATACAAGTGTATATAACTGGATACTTATTAAGTGAAACTATAGAATGCATCCTAAAATATAAACACATTTTAGTTATGTACATTTGTAGAAAACAGGTGAGGCACCATTTTAAACAAGAAAGACTGACCTTCGATCTAGATGTCAACATTTAGCTGTTACTATTTAGCTCTGGCAAGGGCAACACGTTGGGGAAAATGGAAGAAGTGAATTTAGTGTTAAGAAAACTAAAACTATTGCATTTTTAAACTGCCAAACTGTATATATTTGTATATAAATTAGAACCAGAGAAACACGAAGAATAAAGGAGAAGGTGGACGTTTTATCAGTCAAAACGTTTGCTTTCAGCAATGAAATGTTGGACTGATTTGAAAATGAGACTTATTTTCTTGTACTGTTAAATTGGGATCCCCAAATATTAATATGTTGATCCAGTGAAACCTCTCAAAACAGGACCCTCTGTAAACAGGAATCCCCTCAAAACCAAACGTTTTTCATGGGCACTTTTTAAATATCTGTACATAAGAGAACCTCTCTAAACCGGAATTTTTACTTGGTCCAGAGGGTGTCCGGTTTAGAGGAGTTTCACTGTATTTAAATTTACATGATGTCTGGTGCTCTCTGGTGTACAAGGGACAAACTCACAGGAACCGTTTCAAATCTTCAGCGTAATGACCACAGGTACAATACAAATTTTCTCTAATGATCGAAGTGCATGAAGTTGTGGCCAGTTAGATCACTTATTTCTAATTCAAATCTGCAAGTGCAGTATTTGTACTAATAATATGTGGAATTTGTTATATTCAGTAATAAATTGGTCCATAAATTAATACTAGAGGTGCAGAAACCTCTTAAAAAGTGCTTAAATTCAGGGATCGAAATTAGTCGAGAACGGGTGTTCAGGTTACTAAGCTAGGAGGTTACCACATGTCAAGAAAGTCATACGGTACTTCGTTCTGTAAACAATTTTTAAAAAACCGCCACATCAGGGCTTCCAGATTATGGTAGCCCCACTCCCATGGCTAGTGATATTCAGTCTTGGGCTAGTAAATAACTACTGTTGCCATGGTGAACAGCTAGTAAAACAAACAAGAAGTCAAGTGTTGCAGTTAAGTCGATTTTGTAAATATGAATATCCTGCCTCCACCCCCCCCCCCCCCCCCCCCCCCCCCCAATGTTAATGTTAGTGTATTTCCCTCTTTAGGTGATATATCTGATTATTACTATTATTTAGTAAAATTATATTAAATTAAAGTAAAGTAGGGCTAGTGAATTTTTAATTGTGGCTTGTGGATTTTATAAAATATTCTAGACTCCCTGCACCTACATTTTTATCTCTTATGTGCTGTTTAAATATAAGTGAAACACATAAGTATAAGTACAATGAAAACTGATATGACTCAGGAATGATAATGGGATTTGTCCACTTTATAAGTATCTGCCTGTATGTGAAGGAATGATAATGAGATTTGTCCACTTTATAAGTATCTGCCTGTATGTGAAGGAATGATAATGAGATTTGTCCACTTTATAAGGGTGTCGTAACCTATAGGTGGGGGTTGAGATGTAGCCCAGTAATAAAGCGCTTGTTTGATGCAAGGGACGGGACGTAGCCCAGTAGTCAAGCGTTCCCTTGATGCGCTGTCGGTCTAGGATTGATCCCCGTTGGTGGACACATTGGGCTATTTTTTGTTCCAGCCAGTGCTCCACAACTGGTGTACCAAAGGCCGTGGTATGTACTATCCTGTCTGTGGGATGGTGCATATAAAAGATCCCTTGCTGCTAATCGAAAATAGTAGCCCATGAAGTGGCGACAGTGGGTTTCCTCTCTCAATATCTGTGTGGCCCTTAAACAAATGTCTGACTCTATATAACTGTAAATAAAATGTGTTGAATGCATCATTAAATAAAAAAATTCCTTCCTTCCACCACTGACTGGCATTACCTACATTTATTGTGGGACTTAAAAATATCTTCCATGTTGTTAAAACCAATGAAATCCAGTGCACATCTAAGTTATGTAGGCCTACATGTTAATGTTTAAATAAATGTTGATATTATTACATTGTTACAGAGCTTTGGTAATTTTAGGAAATATTCCATACTTTTTGTGAGCAGTATATGTTGTAAATAGCATACGTTTTGCATCCAGTTTTATCTGTGGAATGTTTATATATAAATGCAATATCTTATCTTATTTTATCTTATGTGTTGTCCTGTTTATGGCGAAAAAACCCTGCTGCTAATGGAACATTTAAGGTAAAAAATCTATAATCAGAATTATATCAATGCGCTCTTTGCTGAACAAAACCTACGTTTTTTTATTGTATTTTGCTTTTACAAAAGTGGATCCCTCCACCTGTATTTTGTATTTTTCTAATTATACCACAGTAAACGTTTATAGAATCCGGAAAGAATGAAGACAGAATTAGATCTAATAAAACTGCATCAAAACAAAAAACAAAAAACAAACAAAAACAAAACAAAACAAAACTTTGCCTTATGCTGCAGGAAAGCGGCAACGCAACTTTCTCTAATCGACATTAGTCGTTTAGAGATCAGTAGCACTTGTTTGTACGGGCACTTGCTACTCTGAACAATGGCGGATGTCGCGGAGGCGGAAGGTAGGACTGATATCGGTGTCACCTGTTTTGTTTTTCTTTTATTTCAAATTATATCTTTGCCAGAATTGTTGCGGAAGTTGCTAGCTTAATATTTCGATCGACATCGATGCTCAAAGACCGTCGATGTTAATATTGTGGCGTGTTGTTTTTGCCGATCACAGAAACATTTTATCGGCGATCGTTTGGTGACGGGCTTGGTCGGCCACGATAACACATCTCGTGTCATCAATTAGTTAAGTGTCCTTGTCAAGTCATCAACGAAAAATCACAGTCTTAAGATTTGAACAGTTCTGAGGACAACATCGCGTAAAAAGTGCCGACCTTTTGGTAAATACATTAGAGGTATGGTTAAATGGTTTATTATTATTTTTTTGTAAACATTGACTCGATGACTGTTTAGCATATAGGATAACTTCGATACGGTTGATATTGTCAATTCTTGGGAGGACACCTGATTTATTCGACCCAACCCTTTTTATTTGTACCAAAATAAAATAGTAAATATGATAAACAGTATATGTAATTTGTATGCAAACAACAAAAAGAAAAAAGGTAAAAAAACAAAAACAGAAAGAGAAAATGTTCACAACTTTCGAAACATAAATTCAGAAATGATTACATTTGCAGGGTGGGATGCACTTTTAGATTCTAATTATTAACTAAAACAAAATGTTCCAGTCTTATAGAAGGTACCTGTATACTACTGCATGTAAAAATGATCTTTGACCTCACCCATGGATGTCATAATAAGCCTATCTGTGACAGCCATAATGCTTACTGCACTTCTGTTTATAATGTTTAATAGGGTGCAGAGCTCTACATACTGGGAACTAGGTCAGAAGGTCAGCCTTTGAAAGTGTTATTGCATATGAACTACATGTATGCATGTATGTACCAGTAGGAGGAGTGGATACAGAAATTCGAAACGGGGTGCTGAAAAATATAACACATGTTACACACGGTTAGCTCTGGGTGAGCAGAAAAGTTTGCCAAATTATATATTATTATTAAGCTTCAAAATTGGCAGAAATCCAGTTATTTTTTAACAAAATATTAATTATTACATTAAAAATATTTTTGCCAAAAATAACATTTGCCAATTGTAAAATTGTGCAATTGTTGAATTTTGTGAGTTCCAGAGCTAACCTTGCATGATGTATCTAAAACTGCGTATCTACACAAACAGTGTTTTAATCCAGGTTAAAAACAGAAGAAGAAAGAAATGTTTTATTTAACAACGCACTTGACACATTTTATTTATGGTTATATGGCGTAAGACATGGTTAAGGACCACACAGATATTGAGAGGAAACCCGCTGTCGCCAGTTCATGGGCTACTCTTTTCGATTAGCAGCAAGGGATCTTTTATATGCACCATCCCACAGACAGGATAGCACATACCACAGCCTTTGATATACCAGTTGTGGAGCACTGGCTGGAGTGAGAAATAGCCCAATGGGCCCACTGATGGGGATCGATCCCAGGTTAAAAATAATAAAAGTGAAATCTCTGTTGCGTCTACCCGATGTCTGAAAACAATAGGAGCTTGATTTAGCTCAGTCGGTTGAGTGCTCACTCACCTGAGGTGCTTCCGTCACAGGATCGAACCACCTCAGTGGATCCATTTAACTTTTTTTTCTTTTTTCTTGTTCCAACCAGTGCACCACAACTGGTCAAAGGTCGTGGTATGTGCTATCCTGTCTGTGGGAAAGATGCATATAAAAGATCCCTTGCTACCAATGGAAACATGTAGCAGGTTTCCTCTCTAAGACTGTCAGTTGCCAAACGTTTAACATCCAGTAGCCGATGATTGATAAATCAATGTGCTCTAGTGGTGTCGTTAAACAAAATAAACTTTATTGAAAAAATAGTGGCAGGATTTAGCTTACTTAGTTGAGTGCTTGCCTGAGGTGCTTGCGTTGCAGGATCAAACCACCTCAGTGGATCTGTTCAACTGATTGGTTTTATCTTGTTCCAACCAGTGCACTACAACTGGTCAAATGTCGATGATGAATTAATCAATGTGATCTAGTGGTGTCGTTAAACAACACAAACTTTAATTAAAAGAAATAACCCTGGTTAATCTTTGGTATGACATTATGCAGAGCTTCTAGATTATGGTAGCGCCACTCCCGTGGCTAGTAATAGTCAATGTTGGGCTAGTAAATAACTGCTGTTGCCATGCCCGACAGAGCTTCTAGATTATGGTAGCGCCACTCCCGTGGCTAGTAATAGTCAATGTTGGGCTAGTAAATAACTGCTGTTGCCATGCCCGACAGAGCTTCTAGATTATGGTAGCACCACTCCCGTGGCTAGTAATACTCAATGTTGGGCTAGTAAATAACTGCTGTTGCCATGCCCGACAGAGCTTCTAGATTATGGTAGCGCCACTCCCGTGGATAGTAATAGTCAATGTTGGGCTAGTAAATAACTGCTGTTGCCATGCCCGACAGAGCTTCTAGATTATGGTAGCGCCACTCCCGTGGCTAGTAATACTCAATGTTGGGCTAGTAAATAACTGCTGTTGCCATGCCCGACAGAGCTTCTAGATTATGGTAGCGCCACTCCCGTGGCTAGTAATACTCAATGTTGGGCTAGTAAATAACTGCTGTTGCCATGCCCGACAGAGCTTCTAGATTATGGTAGCTCCACTCCCGTGGCTAGTAATACTCAATGTTGGGCTAGTAAATAACTGCTGTTGCCATGCCCGACAGAGCTTCTAGATTATGGTAGCACCACTCCCTTGGCTAGTAATACTCAATGTTGGGCTAGTAAATAACTGCTGTTGCCATGCCCGACTGAGCTTCTAGATTATGGTAGCACCACTCCCGTGGCTAGTAATACTCAATGTTGGGCTAGTAAATAACTGCTGTTGCCATGCCCGACAGAGCTTCTAGATTATGGTAGCCCCACTCCCGTGGCTAGTAATACTCAATGTTGGGCTAGTAAATAACTGCTGTTGCCATGCCCGACAGAGCTTCTAGATTATGGTAGCACCACTCCCGTGGCTAGTAATACTCAATGTTGGGCTAGTAAATAACTGCTGTTGCCATGCCCGACTGAGCTTCTAGATTATGGTAGCACCACTCCCGTGGCTAGTAATACTCAATGTTGGGCTAGTAAATAACTGCTGTTGCCATGCCCGACAGAGCTTCTAGATTATGGTAGCACCACTCCCGTGGCTAGTAATACTCAATGTTGGGCTAGTAAATAACTGCTATTGCCATGCCTGATTTCTAGTGAATTCTTCTTTGTCAAATGTTGCAGTTACGTCTGTTTTGTAAATATGAATGTCTTGCTCCTACCCCAACCCCCAATGTTAGTGTATTTAAGCTCTATCTCCCTCTTTAAGTGACATATTTCATTTAATAACTATTATTTAGTAAACATGTATTAAAGTAAAGTAGGGCTAGTTAATTTTTAATTGTGGCTAGTACATTTTTTAAATCACAGATCCCATGGCTAGAAGATTCTATAAAAAGTCTAGAAGCCCTGCATTATGGATTTTTAAAACATGATTTATTATTGATACTTTTTAAAATAAAAGTAAACCAAATAATTATACATATATAAAAATAATTGTAAACATTCATATATTCTGTTTGATTCACCATAGATGTTATTTTTATTTATATAGTTTATCATTTAGATTTTAAAAGTTTTTACAAGGTTTTAAAGTCACATAACTTAGTTTCAGTCAGTGAGAAATGGATACTACGTTTGTTAATCTACAAAGCTGTAACATAACACATTTGGATAAAGTTACATTGAAGTGAAACAAGAGTGTGAAAGGGGAAAGAGAGAGAGAGATGGAGATGGAGAGGGAGAGAGATGGATGGAGAGAGAAAGGGAGCGAGAGAGAGAGATGGGGAGGGGCAGAAGTGGTGAGAGAGAGGGAGCTATTTTTCGTTCCAGTCAGTGCTCCACAACTAGTGTATCAAAGGCCGTGGTATGTACTACCCTGTCTGTGGGATGGTGCATATAAAAGATCCCTTGCTGCTAATCGGAAAGATTAGCCCATGAAGTAGCGACAGCAGGTTTCCTCTCTCAATATCTGTGTGGTCCTTAACCATATGTCTGACGCCATATAACCGTAAATAAAATGTGTTGAGTGCATTGTTAAATGAAACATGTCCTCCCTCCTTTCTTAGCCTACATACTTTGTTTTGATTTTGGCCTACATGTTAGACAAACATAAAAAGTTACTTACTTCCTGCTTCTTCTTTCTGTGTCCACCCATGCATCAATGGATTATTTTGTAAAGAGGGCAATGGGTGTAAGTGTGAAGTGATGAGAAATAGGTTAAAGCTTGTTTTGTTTAGATTTTATTAATCATCAATTATTTGGATGTCAGCCATTTGGTATATAGTCGCAGAGGAAACCTGCTACATGTTTCCATTAATAAAAAGGGATTTTTTAATATGCACTTTCTCACAGACAGGATGGCATATACCACAGCCTTCGATATACCAGTTGTGGTGCACAGGCTGGAACGAGAAATAGCCCAATAGCCCACTGATAGGAATCGATCATTGACTTTTTTCATTGGCTCAAAGGGATCTTTTACATGCACTTTACCACAGACAGGATAACACATACCATGGCCTTTGTTATATCAGATGTGGTGTAATGGTACAGTGATACAGTATCGTATCATGATACAAGGTCCATGATACAATACATCAATTTATGACGGCTGTATCGCAATACATCAGTGTCATAAACATTATCAAAGTTAATGACCTTAAAACTCGAGGGGTGACATAGACCAGTGGTAAAGCACTTGCTTGATGCAGTCTGTGTGGGATCAATCCCCATTGGTGGGGCCTATGGGGCTATTTCTCGTTCCAGCCAGTGCATCTCACAACTGGTATATCAGAGGCTGTGGTATGTACTATCCTGTCTGTGGGATGGTGCATATATTATAAAAGATCCCTTGCTGCTAATGGAAAAATGTAGTGCAGGTTTCCACTCTAAGAATATATGTCAGAATTACCAAGTGATTGACATCCAGTAGCTGATGATTAAGAAATGAATGTGCTCTAGTGGTGTTGTTAAACAAAACAAACTTTACTTTACCCATCAGGCCTGAATTATGTTATACAAAGTGCGAGACTGCTGCTCCATTTTTCTTTTATATTTATTTATTTCAACTTATTTTCATATTGTAACCAATTAATGTTCAAGCACGCAGCCTGGGCACATACCTCTGCTATCTGGGCTGTCTGTCCAGGACAGTGGGTTAGTGGTTAGTGAGAAAGAAAAGGGTGTAGTGGTCTCATTAAAACTCTCTCTGGGTGGGAGCCGGTACCGAGCTGTGAACCCAGTACCTACCAACCTCTTGTCCGATGGCTTAACCACGACACCACCGAGGCTGGTCTTCTTTTATATACTGTCGGTGGGCCCACAACTGGTATAACAATGGCCGTGGTATGTACTATCCTGTGTGATGGTGCATATAAAAGATCCCTTGCTGCTAATCGAAAAGAGTAGCCCTTGAATTGGCGACATTGAGTTTCCTCTCTCAATATCTGTGTGGTCCTTAACCATATGTCCGACACCATATAACCATAAATAAAATGTGTTGAGTGCATCGTTAAATGAAACATTTCCTTCCTTCTTTTATATACATGTGCCTGTATGTGTAAGCAATACTCATGTAATCAAATCTTTATTCAGCCTTTTAAAAGGGGCGTGTTTATAATTCTACAAATAGAACCACTTTCCTAGTCTTGTTTTTTTCCTAGGCCACTGATACTAGTATTATCCCATCCTTACATGTAATCCCATCAAACATGTTAAGTATACATACACCTGGGGGTCTTTTCGTTGAGCACGTTATAATAATAATATGAACAGTGTTTTAATGGTTAGATTTTTCTCATGCCAGTAATAGCTAATGCATGTACATACATGTATTTATTGAACAACAAAAGAAAGACAACTTGTAATTTAATTTTCTTTAATTTGTTTTATAACTATGACAGTTTGAATCTCTTTTCTTTTTATGTGACCTACAAAATTATCAATGTGATTATGTCTTGTGAATGTTTCAAGCCTTTATATTCACATTTCTTTTGTTGTTTAATATATATTTCATATAATTATCAGAGAGAATTAAGCGCCCATAGCCCCCACCCCTATCCCTCACCCCTATCCCCACCCCTATCCCCTACTAAAAGCCATTGCAATTTGAAACCTTTGCTCAGTAAGACCACATGCTCAGACAGTTAGTAGTTAAAGTTTGTTTTGTTTAACGACACCACTAGAGCACATTGATTTATTAAATATCGACTATTGGTCATAATTGGATGTCAAACATTTGGTAATTTTGACGTTGAGTCTTAGAGAGGAAACCCACCACATTTAGTAGCAAGGTTTCTCTTTATAATTATATGCACGATTCCACAGACAGGATAGCACATACCACAGTGTTTGATATACCTGTTGTGGTGCACTGACTGGAATGAGAAATAGCTCAATGGTCCCACCGAAGGGGATCGATCCTGGACTGACCATACATTAAACAAGTGCTTTACCACAGGGCAACGTCCTTCCCATGCAATGAGTAATTTGGTAAACAACAGAAATATTCTTTGTCTCAGAATTTTAAAGGCGTGTGCATATACTAATATCTTTTCACATGTATCTGCCAAAAATGTTGACTTTAATTTTATTTAAGGCATTTACAAAGATATATATATATCTAAATGTTGATGGGCTGCCACATGAACAAAACATTACTTACGTCAACCCCTGCTGATGCACATTTATAACCAAAGCATTGTTATTTTTAATGTTTATTATATGTATATTATGTACATTAATTTTAGTACAGGTATGTAAACATGGGACTTCCTTTTAGAGGATATATATACATGTATATATATACTGATAGAAAGAAGTAAGGGTACGCTTGATATTGTAGACCAAATTTAATTCACTATTACTGTCATAATGTGCATGGAATCCATCCATCTATTGATCCTTCTGTCAATCCATCCATCCATAATCCATCCATCCATCCATCCATCCATCCATCCATCCATCCATCTGTAGCTAGTGGGAATTTTCCTATTAGCTCAATTGGTAGAGTGCTGGACCCTCATTTTAAGAGTTCGTGGTTCAAATCCCCTCAGTGGAGGTTGATTTTTCTTTTACACTTCCTTCCTTCCTTCCTTCCTTCCTTCCTTCCTTCTTCATTCCATCCAACCTTCCTTTCTTCCTTCCTTCTAACCATCCATCCGATTCCATCCATCATCCTTCCTTTGAGTTTCTTCCATCCATCTATCCATCATTTATTCATTCAAAGATATAATTTGGAATTGATAGTAAAACTGTTGTCTTTTTGATAGTATTATATTGTGGATGAGGGTTGAACGTTTTGGTTGCAGTTATGTTATTTGTTTTCCTGAATGCGCATCGATGCACATTGATGGGCTATTAATCAGGAAGTGTATATCAAGATGTTACCCATTGACACACCTGCCATGAAAGTGCATTGAAGTGAAGTAAACATCTTTTGTACGTACACCAAATACAATATGACATTTCATCATATAGCTTCACATCTGGGACTGTATCATATGATGTGATATGATAACTGGAAGTGAACTAAACCACATTCTGTCAATGATCGTTTTAACAACCATCTCAATGCAAGGTTTCTGCCAGAGGGTAAAATGGGTATGGCGCCATACCCAAATTTTAATTTTTTAAGTTGACCTTTTGACAAAATTAATGACTCTTTATCACCACTCTATTATTTTGTTAACTCTAACCCTAAACCTAACCCATGTTTTAATGGGGGAGGCCCCCATGCCCACTTTTCATTCAGCACACACATTGTAAATATTCAATTTTATAGCACCATACCCAAAAATGTCTTTCTGGTAGAAACACTGCAGTGGGATTGAGTTTTTTCTCATTCCAACCAGTACACCACAACTGGTCAAAGGCCGTTGTATGTGTTTTCCTGTATATGGGCAAGTGCATATTGAAGATCCCTTGCTTCAAATGGAAAAATTTAACAGGTTTCCTTCGTTGACTATGAGTCAGAATTACCAAATGTTTGACATCCAATAGCCGATGATTAATAAATCAATGTGCTCTAGTGGTCACTGGTTTCGTTATTTAAAACAAACTTTTGTTCATCCATTCAGTTACTGTAGCCTGTATGGTACTATATTAGATTTACTTTGAGATTATTCTTCCACCTTCCCCCATCCCCCTATATCCCCCACTATACATCCATTCAGTTACTGTAGCCTGTATGGTACTATAGTAGATTTACTTTAAGATTATTCTTCCACCTTCCCCCATCCCCCTATCCCCCACTATACATCCATTCAGTTACTGTAGCCTGTATGGTACTATATTAGGTTTACTTTGAGATTATTCTTCCACCTTCCCCCATCCCCCTATCCCCCACTATACATCCATTCAGTTACTGTAGCCTGTATGGTACTATATTAGGTTTACTTTGAGATTATTCTTCCACCTTCCCCCATCCCCCTATCCCCCACTATACATCCATTCAGTTACTGTAGCCTGTATGGTACTATATTAGGTTTACTTTGAGATTATTCTTCCACCTTCCCCCATCCCCCTATCCCCCACTATACATCCATTCAGTTACTGTAGCCTGTATGGTACTATAGTAGGTTTACTTTGAGATTATTCTTCCACCTTCCCCCATCCCCCTATATCCCCCACTATACATCCATTCAGTTACTGTAGCCTGTATGGTACTATAGCAGGTTTATTCTGGGATTATCCTCCAGCCCCCTATCCCCTATCCTCCAGCCCCCTATCCCCTATCCTCCACCCCCCATCCCCTATACCCCACGGTACATTTATTCAGTTACTGCAGCCTGTGTGGTACTGCTGCAGATTTACTCTGGGATTATCCTCCAGCCCCCTATCACCTATCCTCCAGCCCCCTATCCCCTATCCTCCACCCCCCATCCCCTATACCCCACGGTACATTTATTCAGTTACTGCAGCCTGTGTGGTACTCCCCTCCACCTTCCCCCATCCCCCTATATCCCCCACTATACATCCATTCAGCTGCAGATTTACTCTGGGATTATCCTCCAGCCCCCTATCCCTATCCTCCAGCCCCCCTATCCCCTATCCTCCACCCCCCATCCCCTATACCCCACTGTACATTTATTCAGTTACTGCAGCCTGTGTGGTACTGCTGCAGATTTACTCTGGGATTATCCTCCAGCCCCCTATCCCCTATCCTCCAGCCCCCTATCCCCTATCCTCCACCCCCCATCCCCTATACCCCACGGTACATTTATTCAGTTACTGCAGCCTGTGTGGTACTGCTGCAGATTTACTCTGGGATTATCCTCCAGCCCCCTATCCCCTATCCTCCAGCCCCCTATCCCCTATCCTCCACCCCCCATCCCCTATACCCCATGGTACATTTATTCAGTTACTGCAGCCTGTGTGGTACTGCTGCAGATTTACTCTGGGATTATCCTCCAGCCCCCTATCCCCTATCCTCCAGCCCCCTATCCCCTATCCTCCATCCCCCATCCCCTATTCCCCCACTGTATATTCATTCAGTTACTGCAGCCTGTGTGGTACTGCTGCAGGTTTACTCTGAGATTATCCTCCACCCCCTATCCTCCTATCCCCCACTGTTCATCCATTCAGTTACTGCAGCCTGTGTGGTACTGCTGCAGGTTTACTCTGAGATTATCCTCCACCCCCTATCCTCCTATCCCCCACTGTTCATCCATTCAGTTACTGCAGCCTGTGTGGTACTGCTGCAGGTTTACTCTGGGATTATCCTCCACCCCCTATCCTCCTATCCCCCACTGTTCATCCATTCAGTTACTGCAGCCTGTGTGGTACTGCTGCAAGTTTACTCTGGGATTATCCTCCACAAACATTGTTACCTACTCGGCCAGCCTCGTGTTGAATGTGTCGCCTTGTTACCACTGCGAGACTGGCATGCGCTACATTCATAGCATAGCCGTGGTGTTGTCACTTAACTTTCATTCACCACGGTCAAGTGGAACATATATTATATATATTGAGTTATAATAAGATGTCTTACTACTAGTACTAAATACATACACGTACCTATATCCCCAGTCTGCCTTCTTATTGTTGTATAGATCTATAGACGGCTAAGTTAGAAATCTTTGTATAATTGAGTTATAATAAGATGTCTTACTACTTGTACTAAATACATACACGTACCTATATCCACCAGTCTGCCTTCTTATTGTTGTATAGATCTATAGACGGCTAAGTTAGAAATCTTTGTATAATTGAGTTATAATAAGATGTCTTACTACTTGTACTAAATACAAACACGTACCTATGTCCCCAGTCTATAGACCTTCTTATTGTTGTATAGATCTATAGACATAAATACGCTAAGTTAGTTGTAAATCTTTATATCAAGTTGAGTTATAATAAGATGTCTTACTTACTAGTACTAAATACATACACGTACCTATATCCACCAGTCTGCCTTCTTATTGTTGTATAGATCTATAGACGGCTAAGTTAGAAATCTTTGTATAATTGAGTTATAATAAGATGTCTTACTACTTGTACTAAATACATACACGTACCTATATCCACCAGTCTGCCTTCTTATTGTTGTATAGATCTATAGACGGCTAAGTTAGAAATCTTTGTATAATTGAGTTATAATAAGATGTCTTACTAGTACTAAATACATACACGTACCTATATCCACCAGTCTGCCTTCTTATTGTTGTATAGATCTATAGACGGCTAAGTTAGAAATCTTTGTATAATTGAGTTATAATAAGATGTCTTACTAGTACTAAATACATACACGTACCTATATCCACCAGTCTGCCTTCTTATTGTTGTATAGATCTATAGACGGCTAAGTTAGAAATCTTTGTATAATTGAGTTATAATAAGATGTCTTACTACTTGTACTAAATACAAACACGTACCTATATCCCCAGTCTGCCTTCTTATTGTTGTATAGATCTATAGAGGGCTAAGTTAGAAATCTTTATATCATTGAGTTATAATAAGATGTCTTACTACTTGTACTAAATACATACACGTACCTATATCCCCAGTCTGCCTTCTTATTGTTGTATAGATCTATAGAGGGCTAAGTTAGAAATCTTTATATCATTGAGTTATAATAAGATGTCTTACTACTTGTACTAAATACATACACGTACCTATATCCCCAGTCTGCCTTCTTATTGTTGTATAGATCTATAGACGGCTAAGTTAGAAATCTTTGTATAATTGAGTTATAATAAGATGTCTTACTACTTGTACTAAATACATACACGTACCTATATCCCCAGTCTGCCTTCTTATTGTTGTATAGATCTATAGACAGCTAAGTTAGAAATCTTTGTATAATTGAGTTATAATAAGATGTCTTACTAGTACTAAATACATACACGTACCTATATCCACCAGTCTGCCTTCTTTTTGTTGTATAGATCTATAGACGGCTAAGTTAGAAATCTTTGTATAATTGAGTTATAATAAGATGTCTTACTACTTGTACTAAATACAAACACGTACCTATATCCCCAGTCTGCCTTCTTATTGTTGTATAGATCTATAGACGGCTAAGTTAGAAATCTTTGTATAATTGAGTTATAATAAGATGTCTTACTACTTGTACTAAATACATACACGTACCTATATCCCCAGTCTGCCTTCTTATTGTTGTATAGATCTATAGACGGCTAAGTTAGAAATCTTTGTATAATTGAGTTATAATAAGATGTCTTACTACTTGTACTAAATACATACACGTACCTATATCCCCAGTCTGCCTTCTTATTGTTGTATAGATCTATAGACGGCTAAGTTAGAAATCTTTGTATAATTGAGTTATAATAAGATGTCTTACTACTTGTACTAAATACATACACGTACCTATATCCCCAGTCTGCCTTCTTATTGTTGTATAGATCTATAGACGGCTAAGTTAGAAATCTTTGTATAATTGAGTTATAATAAGATGTCTTACTACTTGTACTAAATACATACACGTACCTATATCCCCAGTCTGCCTTCTTATTGTTGTATAGATCTATAGACGGCTAAGTTAGAAATCTTTGTATAATTGAGTTATAATAAGATGTCTTACTACTTGTACTAAATACAAACACGTACCTATGTCCCCAGTCTGCCTTCTTATTGTTGTATAGATCTATAGAGGGCTAAGTTAGAAATCTTTATATCATTGAGTTATAATAAGATGTCTTACTAGTACTAAATACATACACGTACCTATATCCCCAGTCTGCCTTCTTATTGTTGTATAGATCTATAGATGGCTAAGTTAGAAATCTTTATATCATTGAGTTATAATAAGATGTCTTACTACTAGTACTAAATACATACACGTACCTATATCCACCAGTCTGCCTTCTTATTGTTGTATAGATCTATAGACGGCTAAGTTAGAAATCTTTGTATAATTGAGTTATAATAAGATGTCTTACTACTTGTACTAAATACATACACGTACCTATATCCACCAGTCTGCCTTCTTATTGTTGTATAGATCTATAGACGGCTAAGTTAGAAATCTTTGTATAATTGAGTTATAATAAGATGTTTTACTACTACAGTACTAGCACTAAATACATACACGTACCTATATCCCCAGTCTGCCTTCTTATTGTTGTATAGATCTATAGACGGCTAAGTTAGAAATCTTTGTATAATTGAGTTATAATAAGATGTCTTACTACTAGTACTAAATACATACACGTACCTATATCCACCAGTCTGCCTTCTTATTGTTGTATAGATCTATAGACGGCTAAGTTAGAAATCTTTGTATAATTGAGTTATAATAAGATGTCTTACTACTAGTACTAAATACATACACGTACCTATATCCCCAGTCTGCCTTCTTATTGTTGTATAGATCTATAGACGGCCAAGTTAGAAATCTTTGTATAATTGAGTTATAATAAGATGTCTTACTACTTGTACTAAATACAAACATGTACCTATGTCCCCAGTCTGCCTTCTTATTGTTGTATAGATCTATAGACGGCTAAGTTAGAAATCTTTGTATAATTGAGTTATAATAAGATGTCTTACTACTTGTACTAAATACATACACGTACCTATATCCACCAGTCTGCCTTCTTATTGTTGTATAGATCTATAGAGGGCTAAGTTAGAAATCTTTGTATAATTGAGTTATAATAAGATGTCTTACTAGTACTAAATACATACACGTACCTATATCCACCAGTCTGCCTTCTTATTGTTGTATAGATCTATAGACGGCTAAGTTAAAAATCTTTGTATCATTGAGTTATAATAAGATGTCTTACTAGTACTAAATACATACACGTACCTATATCCACCAGTCTGCCTTCTTATTGTTGTATAGACGGCTAAGTTAGAAATCTTTGTATAATTGAGTTATAATAAGATGTCTTACTACTTGTACTAAATACAAACACGTACCTATATCCCCAGTCTGCCTTCTTATTGTTGTATAGATCTATAGAGGGCTAAGTTAGAAATCTTTATATCATTGAGTTATAATAAGATGTCTTACTACGTGTACTAAATACATACACGTACCTATATCCCCAGTCTGCCTTCTTATTGTTGTATAGATCTATAGAGGGCTAAGTTAGAAATCTTTATATCATTGAGTTATAATAAGATGTCTTACTACTTGTACTAAATACATACACGTACCTATGTCCCCAGTCTGCCTTCTTATTGTTGTATAGATCTATAGACGGCTAAGTTAGAAATCTTTGTATAATTGAGTTATAATAAGATGTTTTAATATTACATATACGTGTACCTTTCACCCCAGTCAGGGCAGGAAATTGTCTCAGTCGGTCAAGTGCTTGCTTGAGATGCTTGCGTCGCAGGATCGAACGACCTCGATGGATTCATTCAACTGATTGGTTTTTTTTTTCGTTCCAACCAGTGCACCACAACTAGTCAAAGGCCGTGGTATGTGCTTTCCTGTCTGTAGGAAAGTGTATATAAAAGATCCCTTGCTACATTAGAAAAAAATGTAGTGGTTTTCTCTAATGACTATGAGTCAGAATGACCAAATGTTTGACACCCAATAGCTCATGATTTTAAAATTAATCAATGTGCTCTAGTGGTAATGTTAGACAAAACAAACTTTTAACTTTATTTTACTTAACCTCAGCATGTACTTGTACATTTATGTAGGTACTCTATCTCCTCTTCCTTACATGTACATACATGAGTATTTACGGATATTTTCCATTCAGTCTCTTTCTTCCTTTTTTTTCTTCCATTTAACATTTCAGAGCTGTGCAGAACTCGAAATAGCAGCCTATTGTCAGTTGTCAGTTTTTTTATACCTAGTAAATGAAATATAATAGCTAGAAATTCACCTGCTAGAGCCACAAAAAACATGCAGGTCATTTATAAAGAAACGGATATGTATTCTACTAATGATATACCAAATATATGTCATGGTAAACGACTTGTGCATATCTTAAATGTGTACAACATGATCAATGTGGTTTGGATGTTCCCGTCATCACCATAGTAACAGCAAACACAACACACATTATACAGAGGTCACTACACAATTCTAAAATGTTAAGTAGTTGCTAGCAATACTACTCAAAATGACAATTTTCAGCTGATCGCTAATAAAAATTAAAAAACAAAATGTTCCCAGACTCGGTCCAAATATGTGAGAAATCTGTTTAGCAGTCCTGTGGATTTGATGATAACGATAATTTCCGCTAGCATGTCCTAGAAGTGAAAATCTGTTATCCATTATCATGTAACATAATCCATCAAGAGACGGGATGTAGCCCAGTGTTAAAGCGTTTGCTTGATGCACGGTCGGTTCAGGGTCGATCCCCATCAGTGGACCCATTGGGCTATTTCTAGTTCCAGCCAGTGCTCCACAACTGTTGTAACAAAGGCTGTGGTATGTACTATCCTGTCTGGTGCATATAAAAGATCTCTTACTGCTAATCGGAAAGAGTAACCCATGTAGTGGCGACAGCGGGTTTCCTCCCTCAATATCTGTGTGGTCCTTAACCAAATGTCTGATGCCCTATAACTATAAATAAAATGTGTTGAGTGCGTCATTAAACAAAACATTTCTTTCTTTCTTTCTTTATAATCCACCATTATCCATGATTAAAAAAAAAATTCTGAAGGATTATGGGCAGGATCTAGCTCAGTTGTTAGAGTGCTCGCTACAGGTACTTGTGTCATTGGATCGAATCACCTTAATGGATCCATACTCTTATTGGTTTTTTTCCCCCATCCCATTCAGTACCCTATGGCTCATATATCAAAGACTGGTATGTGCTGTCCTGTCTGAAAAAGTGTATGTGCTGTCCTGTGGGAAAGTATATATATATAAAAAGATCCTTTGCTGCTAATGGAGAAATGTAGTAGGTTTTCTCTAACATGTAAAAAATTGCCATATGTTTTACATCCAATAACTGATGAGTGCTCCGCAAGGCTCAATGAGTAGGTGTAAGCCACTTGCACCGACCAGTGATCCATAACTTGTTCAACAAAGGCCATCGTTTGTGCTATCCTGCCAAGATCCCTTGCTGCTAATCGGAAAGAGTAGCCCATGTAGTGGCGACAGCGTGTTTCCTTTCAAAATCTGTGTGGTCCTTAACCATATGTCTGATGCAATATAACCGTAAATAAAATGTGTTGAGGGCGTCATTAAATAAAACATTTCTTGGTTTCTTTCCAATAACTGATGACTGATGACAGTATGCTCTAGTGGTGTTGTTAAACAAAACAAACTTTAACTGTTTCTAAATGGTCATAGTGATTACAAGGCACAGACCCCAAAATGTCTTTTCTATTTAAAAAAATTGAAATCGTAGGGCCTGGTTTCTGGAGACTTGTCTAATGCCAGTTAGTCACGCATTGCACGTACTCCGCAACAAACAAACAACACGTGTTGATCTGTTACACAGCTTCTCTGTAATCGATTCCACTTTTAGTTTATAAAACATGAAAAAAGGTTTTTGTTTAACGACACCACTTGAACACATTTTAATCATTGGCTATTGGATGTCAAACATTTGGTAATTCTGACATATAGTCTTAGAGAGGAAACCCACTACATTTTTCCATTAGTAAGAAGGGATCTTTTATATGCACCATCCCACAGACAATAATAGCACATACCACAGCCTTTGATATACTAGTCATGGTGCACTGGCTGGAATGAGAAATAGCCCAATGGGCCCACAGACGGGGTTCGATTCTAGACCTACTGCACATCAAGCGAGTGCTTTACCACTAGGCTACGTCCCGCCATCATTAAAGATTGAGTCTGGGAAGTTTTATGGGACGGGATTTAGCTCAGTTGGTTGAGTGCTCGCTTGAGGTGCTTGCGTCGCAGGATTGAACCACCGCAGTGGATTAATTCAACTGGAGTTTTTTTCTCATTCCAACCAGTGCACTACAACTTGACAAAGGCCGTGGTATGTGCTATCCTGTCTGTGGGAAAGTGCATATAAAAGATCCCTTGCTGCATTAGAAAGAAGGTAGCAACTTTCTTCTGATGACTGTGAATGACCAAATGTGGTGTCGCTAAAGAAACAAAACTTCAACTGAAAGTTTTATAAGCACTAGCCCAGGTATATTTTGTGGTAACCTGTACATGGGCTATACTAGACATATTATATTTTGTTGATGACATACACTATTATAGTATGTGTAATCGGCTGTAAATAAACCATAGTCCAAAATGCATTCAGATGTTGTTACATAAATCTCGTTTTCTTTCCATTATAGAAAAAAACCACCCTTAAATTTCCTCTCCCATGATATATCTATGTGTCTTCAAACAAGTATCTCTTTCCTTTTTATCATAGAAAAAGTCCTTAAATTTCCTCTCCCGTAATATATCTATGTGTCTTTAAACAAATCTCTTTTTCCTGTTTTATTATAGAAAAAGTCCTTAAATTTCCGCTCCCGTAATATATCTATGTGTCTTTAAACAAATCTCTTTTTCCTGTTTTATTATAGAAAAAGTCCTTAAATTTCCTCTCCCATGATATATTTATGTGTCTTCAAACAAATCTCTCTTTCCTTTTTATCATAGAAAAAGTTCTTAAATTTCCGCTCCCGTAATATATCTATGTGTCTTTAAACAAATCTCTTTTTCCTGTTTTATTATAGAAAAAGTCCTTAAATTTCCGCTCCCGTAATATATCTATGTGTCTTTAAACAAATCTCTTTTTCCTGTTTTATTATAGAAAAAGTCCTTAAATTTCCTCTCCCATAATGGATCCAGGTAAAAATTACCGTTTCATTTTCTGTTTTATGGACTGACAGTCACACAACTGGCTGCGTGTAAAAGCAAGCCAAACATGTTCCGGCGGAGTATACTCTGAGGTGTACACTTTGAAGATGAGCACACATAAAAGCCGTGACCTGTGGTTGTTAGACGTCATTAATCTTTTAGTATGGCCTGCACACCTGTATTTAATATGTCACCGGCTCGCTTTGATCAAGGTGTACAGTTACTAAGTAGCCAGGCCTGGCTGCAAGTACATGTTACGATGTTCATATTCATTCGTCTGTTTACATCAGCAGATTTGTAAGCCAGTGTCCATCGATCCATCCTTCCATTCTGTCATCTATCTTGTCATTCATTTATCCGTCTTTCTATTCATCAAGTCATGCATCCATTTATCCATCCATCCATCCATCTTATTCATCCATCCATCCATCCATCCATTCACAGGCATGTGATTCTTCCGCTAATTGGCGGAATTCCGCTTTTTAATTTTTTTAACTTTCATTCATTTTCCTTGCATTCTGCACTCAATTACATGCCTTCGTCACGCATGTATCATTTTCGGATTTTTTAGAAATGTTTCAATCACATGCCTGATCCATCCTTCCATCCATTCTGCCATCTATCTGTTCATTCGTTTATCCCTTCTTCCATTCACCGAGTCATCCATCCATTTATCCATTCATCCATCTGTTCATCCATCCATCCATCCATCTATTTTGTCATCCATTTATCCATTCATCCATCCATCCATCCATCCATCCATCTATACTTCCATCCATTGATTCATCCATCCATTCATCCATCCATCCATCCATCCATCCATCGATTCATCCATTGATTCATCCATTCATCCAACCATCTATTTATTTATTTATTTATCCATCCATTCATTCATCCATGAATATATCCACCCACCCACCCATCCATCCATGCATTCATTCATCCTTCCATCCATCCACCCCTCACCAATGTTTCCATCAATCCATTTATTCATGCTTTCATCCATTCCATCTATCTTTCCCTCCATCCATCCATCCTTGTATAAACGATCTAAGTTTTGTGAGGAAGGTCCAAGTTACAGTTTTGTGAGCAGGATCAAAATTATACGGTTTTTGTTTTATTGTTATGAAAGATCTAAGTTACAGTTTTGTGTGGAAGGTTTGTGACAGTTAATGTTTTGTATGGAAGATCTAAGCTTCAGTTTTGTAAGATAGGTCTTAATTACAATTTTGTATTGAAGGTCTAAATTACAATTTTGTATTGCAGGTCTAAATTACAATTTTGTATTGAAGGTCTAAGTTACAGTTGTATAAGGAAGATTTAACCTACAGTTTAGTTACAGTTTTGTATAAAAGGTATAAAGTTATGGTTTTGTTTAGGTCTAAGGTACAGGTTTATATTGAAGGTCTAAGTTACAGTTTTATAAAGGTCTAGGTTACAGTTTTGTTTAGGTTTAAGTTAGTTTTGTGTTGAAGGTCTGCATGTCAGTTACAGTTTTGTAAGGCAGGTCTAAGTTACAGTTTTGTAGTGAAGATCTAACTTACAGTTTTGTACTGAAAGTCTAATTAAGCTACAGTTTTATTAAGGTCTAGCTTACAGTTTTGTTTAGATTTAAGTTAGTTTTGTATTGAAGGTCTGCATGTCAGTTACATTTTTGTAGTGAAGATCTAACTTACAGTTTTGTATTGAAAGTCTAAGCTACAGTTTTATAAAGGTCTAGCTTACAGTTTTGTTTAGTTTAAGTTACAGTTTTGTGATGCTGTTTTCTAAATGACTGTTTCCCATTAGGTTTGTTGTGTACACCGTGACACTTGAGACACTGCAACTGTGTTGTAGTTTGTAAAGGAGCCGGTGGTGCAACACCTGACTGGAAGGTGTCGGGAATTGACGAGGTCATGCTGGAGTCTTTTGTTCACCCATTGTCTTCGTCAGTTTTGTTTGTCTAAGTTATTACATTCCTATAGCCTTTTAACCTACACTCAGAAACCAATTGCATGTACCTGTAATTTATTGTTCACCTGTCATATACCAATGAATATGTTGCCAGGAAAGGCCAGTGATCACTCAGGTCCCCTCCACATGCGTCTAGAAAGTTTTAGGAGAGTGGCAAATGAATTGGCATGAGTTCGACCCATACCCCCCTTTCAATGGTTAAGATTAGTTTTAGTGTTAGGGTTAGGGTTAGTCTTTAGAGCCTTGATATAGAGGGGTACGGGTCGAACTCTTTCCAATGAATTATCTTGCAGTTAAAACCAATTTAAATCTTTGAGTGTTTGCTCGCCTAGCACCATTTCAGGAGTCTGATTTTCAGTTTTAGGAGAGTGGCAAATTGATCACTTAGCAATATAATTTGAAATATTTTTTTTATTTGAAACTTGCCTAGCACTCTTTCAGGAATTTGATCTTTATCTTGCCTTGGTTTTGCTCATGTTGAAGACTCCATTAATGAATGTTTAACAGCACACCAGCACACCAGCACAAACAGAAAAATACATTGACTATAGATTGGGTGTAAAAGAATATTACAATCCAGTAATATAGACAGCTTTTTAACATGCAACAGGTCTTAGGATGGATTACCTATGATGGGTTTGTGTCTTCTGTGAAGGCAATCAGTGTTCTGACTACATATTGTTATTTGGGGGGGGGGGGGGGGGAGAGAGAGAGAGAGAGAGAGAGAGAGAGAGAGAGGGAGGGAGGGAGGGAGGGAGGGAGACAGACAGACAGTTATGCAAAGAGAGATAGAAAGAAAGAAACAGGGAGGGGAGAGAAAGACAGAGGGAGAAGAGAGAAATAGAGAGAGGGAGGGAGAGAGAAATAGAGAGAGAAATGAGAGAGAGAGAAAGAAAGAGAGTGACAGAAAGAGAGAGAAACACCTCTCTCCCCTTGACTGCCAGTGCCATGGGCTATTCCTACCCAAAAGCAGTGAGGGATCATTTATCTGCACTTTCCAATAAACCAACAAACAAATTTTTATCTAAACTGAAAGGTGGTGTAAGCTATTTAGCCAACGACCTACATTCCAATCCACCTACACTACATACATGTATGTATGTATGTATATATATATATATATATATATATATATATATATATATGTGTGTGTGTATGCTGGCTGATGTGGATTGTATTTAGTGCGTTGACTTTCTCACTGATTGCTTCCTTTGATTGACAGCGTGTCTGGATGTTTTGACGTTCAATTAAACTGCAGATGCCAGTTGCTATTGCCCGTTAATCAACGGCAGTAGCCAGAACCGATGTGATTGTTATTGGTAGTGGTCTTTACACACAATTCTGGGTGTAAAAGGTGTTTCTAAAAGTCAGCTTATGGTTTCATGATTTAAAGTTATAATTAGTTTTGTTTAACGACACCACTAGAGCACATTGATTACATGTAATTAATCATCGGCTATTGGATGTCAAATATTTGTTAATTCTGACACAGTCTTCAGAGGAAGTCTTTAGTAAAATAAAAGGAAGGTCAGATCGTGCTTCAACAAAAACATTAGGGGAGTGATTAATTGCTCCCTCCCACATGCACAAAATGGTGTTCCTAAATTAATGAGAACTAAAAGCCCTGATACTAGTTCAGGCTATAATATAAATATCTTCTTTTTTTTCAAATAACTTTCATTGTCAATCTAACATTAAAATTTAAAAATATTTGTTGGTATATACAGCATTCAAAATAAGCTCTTGTCTGTCTGACGTTACATTTCCATAGGAACGGGACGTATTCCAGTGGTACAGTGTTCGCTCGATGCGCGGTCGGTGTGGGATCGATCCCTGTCGGTGGGCCCATTGGGCTATTTCTCGTTCCAGCCAGTGCACCACGACTGATATATCAAAGGCTGTGGTATGTACTACCCTGTCTGTGGGATGGTACATATAAAAGATCCCTTGCTGCTAATCGGAAAGAGTAGCTCATGAAGTGGCGACAGTGGGTTTCCTCTCTCAATATCTGTGTGGTCCTTAACCATATGTCTGACACCATATAACCAAAAATAAAATGTGTTGAGTGTGTCATTAAATAAAACATTTCTTTCTTTATATTTCCATATACTTATCTTTTCTGATACCTAAAAGCTGAGGTGTATTTTTATGCAGGGGTGTCGCTAAACATTAATTAATTAATTAATTCTGTCAGTCTGTCAGTCAGTCAGTCAGTCAGTCATTTGTTTGTTTAACGTTACAAGTGTAAATCTGCTTGGACAAGCAAAATATACCTTAAGTAAAACTTTACAAAGCAGTTTCATTTTGAGAAATCGAAAACATTGCACTTAAACTTAAATAACAGAAACTGTCACTTATTTGGATAGTTGAGAATAGAAGTGAAATAGTGAATTTCTTGTCTGGTAAACAACTCTGTTTATTTCTATTGCTGTATACCGGTATACTTACGTTTGCCTGTCAGTAAATAATAGTACAGATTGGCCAGGGTTATAAGAAGACACATGTAGTATTAGCAGAGTTATTCCCCTTACTGTGATGTTTGTTTACATTGTACATTTACTTATACACAGTACAAGTACAATATAGAGATTATTATACAAGCTTTTGTATCATATTGATTTTATGAAACGAGAGTCAGGATTTTTATATTGCCTGAGCAAGAGTGAGGGTAATCCATGAATCCTGACACAAGTTTCGTAAAATCAGTACAACTCACACTCAAGTGTAATAATTTTTTTATTATCCATATTATTATTGTTGTTTTCTTTATGAATAACAAGACCCAACTCAAAATGTTTCAGCCACAACTAGAATGAGACGACAAAATGACGTCATATTTCAAATGCACAGTCTGAGCTCGGACTGGAGAGAGCAAAGTCATGTTACGACGTCGCTTCCCAAAATTCAGTCACTACACTTGTTATTACATGTGTGCTTCTTATGATTATTGTTAACTCGTTTATGTTGAACCATGTGGATAATAAGTACAGATATCTAATGTACAAACAAGTACTTAAATTTGAGTTTATTCCTTCAAGTTAAATATACATAAACCTGATCAGGATACCTGTAAAACTACATAGCAGTTCATGCCATGCAGATTTCCACTGAGTTTTTAATTCCCTTCTGCATTTGAAATCACGTTGTTATTATTAGGTACTGGTATCAACTTGATTAGGTTTCCTGACATTTTTAATAGAAACTAATAGCTGATTCTCTGATAGGGGTTTCCCCGACCTGTTCCCCACTACTGGTATACAGTGAAAGCTCTCAAGACCGGACCCTCTGTAAACCGGAATTCCCTCAAAACCGGATGTTTCACGGAGTCCCTTTTTAAAAACCTGGACAGAACTTAACCTGTAAACTGGATCCCTCTTTACTGGACATTTGTCTTGGTCCCAAGGGTGTCCGGTTTAGAAGGGTTTCACTGTATATCAAAATCTGTGGTATGAGCTGTCCTATCTGTCGGAATGTGATGCTAATGGAAAAATATTACGGGTTTTACTCTAAGACTAAAAAACCCCCAAAATGTTTGACATCAAATAGCCGATGATTAATAAATCAATGTGCTCTAGTGGTGTTGTTAAAGAAAACAAAATTTAACTTTAAAATGATGTTACACTTTGTATGGTGTTGCCTATTACAATCTTGACTCTAGATTCTAAAGGTTTAATAAGCATCGAGGACTGATTCAATGGTGTAGCTGGGTGGGGCCACCAGGGCGGTTGCCCTGGGTGCACAATTCTGGACTAGTGAAAGGGACTCGGGGAGTGCTAACGGTCCACTGGTTAGGGGGCGCAATACTTGTCTTTCCCTGGGCACTGGCAACCCACGCTACACCATTGGACTGATTATGTTTTATGACATTTATAGCACAGTCACGGCCAACTAATTTAATTTCCCTCTGATTTTTCTGTTCTTGAATGACATCCCTAATTTTTTATATATATATATATATTTTTTTAATTTCAGGAGTGCATCACTCAAGAATTCGTGATGAAGAAAGAAACTTTTGAAATGGACATCTGCCAGAGTTATTGTTCTTGGATGTGGTTCAGCGATGTCGTTGTGTAGATTCAAGCTCCAACTGAAAATGTACTTTACAAGTTTGAACAGCATGTGACCTCCGACCTCTTTCTTTCCCCCTAACTCCCACCCTTTTCAGTCAACCTTTTTGTTGTGTTTCTACAATCACCTTTATTTTCATCTGTTGTCATTAGATACCAAGTTACCTTACCAAAACACGAACAATCAACACACGCATCAAAATCTTTCTGCATCTGGATTTGAAATCTGTTTTTTTACGATTCTGTTTCGAATTATCAAAAGTTAAAAAATCAGTTATTGACTATAAAAAAAGTTTATACAGGAATATATTAAAGAAATTCTTTTACATCTGAATAATTACATCATCTGCTGCTCATCTTCATCTTTTAAAAAAATATATATTTCGGAGAATGGTGTAAATTTTCGTTCCGTTCGACTTTTCGTTCTGTATTTTTTCGTCGTCTTTATAAATGGATGCGGCAGCAGGTAATGTGATGGACTCTCGGCACGATATACTCCTGTCCAGTCGAGTGCGCAGTGGAAGTTTTAAATTCGAGGACCAGGAGAACCACCCTCCAGATGGCAGTACTGAACACGATGTTTCCGAGGCAGGTATTAAAACGCGAAAACTCGGCGGAAACGTGCACAAAATGAGAGACATGTTTCAAGCAGGGATTACATCGGGACTTTCGGACGGGAAGATGTCAGGGGGTTCGAAATCCCACAACCCTCCCACCTCCCTGGCTCCCCCGCTCATCACGTCATCGCGTACGAAAGAACTCAAATCTCCGGGCGTTTCAGTCGGGCGGAACCGTAATGCGAACGCGGTGTCGCAACATTCGGAATCGGATAAATCTCCCGAAGTGAAGCGGAAAAAAGTTTCAGATGGCATTCCAAAAGTGTCGAAGAAAAAAGAGAACTTTTCAAATCAGATCGAATCGAACGTGAATCTGCTCGAAGCGACGAATCACGTACAGAGGTTCAATTATACAAGAATGATGTTCGCTAGAATGGAGGAGGAGACGAGAATAAGGGAGGAACAGGAGCGGAAGATTCGAGCTAGGAAACACTCACCGATTCGCTTCAATATTTCTCCTGTTCTCTCGCCTGTGAGTAGCTCTCCCGTTTCGCCGACAGCCATGAAAACTTTCGACCAGGCTGTACGGCAGAGGACTCACTCGACGGATAAGGATTATCGGACTACACCGAGGGAACGATTCTCGCGATCTAGTTCCCTAGATCAGACGTCGTCCGATCAAAGCACGATCAGCCCGCGTTCAGACAGTCAAGATTCTTTAGAAAACGTACTGGCGGAGCCGAACAGTAAACATATATCTGACTCTACTTCTGCGACCAGTATTGGACAACCCCCGCCTTATAATATCACGGCTAGTGGGTTGGCATGGCAGCGGAAGATGGAGCAGGAGAAAAGGGCAGATAGTTCAGAACACATTCCAGTCGACAGATCGGAGGTCGTCTCCGATGGAGGTAGTATTTCACAGTTCGACGAAACGGAGAGCAGGTTTTCTTCCCGTCAGTCGAGACCAAGGACGCGGCCTGTCATTTCGGAAAAACCGGATCTGTCCATCAAATCGGGGTATTGCTCATACAATCAAAAATCGTCTCAAGTTAACCAAGGTCTTTCCGACGTACATTCCAGTAAAAAAAACGACACGAACAATTCGAGCGATGGAGATTTTTCTCCTTCCTCTGTCCGCATGAGACACAAAGGTGCTGATTGGACAAAGTCAGGCGGTGATGCTGGGTCGTCACCCGCCGACGGTGAACACACTAGCGTGAATTCTGCTGACTCCGAATCGTCTGGTTGTAAAGACAACATCGACGCCAATGATTATGACGATGGTGGTTCTGATGTAGATCTCTCGTCTGTCTCAATGAGACCAAAAACAACCAGGGGTGACAGAAATGAGGCCGCTGTTCGTATGAGACCTAAAAAAGTCCATCTTATCGAAGGTGGTAAGAGGTTGAGTCGCGAGGAAATCGATTCGGCTCTGGAGCGAGCCAACGCGTACTTACACCATCTTAGCGCTGTTGATGAGGATGATTTTCGTGCCAAACGTCGCTCGTGGGAGGTGCGTCAAAAACGCGACGAACGGAAGCGACAATCGTTGGATTTAAAAGATTCCGTTAAAGATGGAGGAGGTGGTGACCATGGTGGTGCTGCTACGGATCAGAGAGATTCTATTCCCGATTTGACGAGAGATCTGTTGGATCGTGACGGAGAACCTTTTGTAGCCGTAGACAGCCACGCGAATTCCGACAGCAATGCAGAACAGGACGCAACAGTTACGAGCAACGCGTTCATGAGAGTTTCTACCTCCTCCAACTCCACCTCTACCAGTGACTACCCCGACATGGAAGACGTTACTGAGATCGACACAGCATTTCCCGCCTCGTCCACCTCCCGTCCCACCCCCGTCCCCCGCAGAACTGCTCCCCCACCCCCCAGCAAGCCACCAAGTGCTTCCCGCCCCAGTGCCCCACCACCTCCAGCTCCTGCCCCGACACCAGGTTTGTCGGAGGAGTCGAGAGCACAGAAGGATGATCTCGATGGTGCGTTCGTGTCCCTGCTTGGAAGTCTAGGGTCAGCGACGTCCGATGTCACGGGGGGGTCAACGTCTTCAGAGTTCGAGTACATTCCCCCGGATGATCTGCTGTTTGATGAAACAAGGTACGTTGTTTATTTTTGTTTCTTGTATCGCTAAAAAATGTCATGGCTAGCTCTGATTGATCAGAAAATTGTGCCAAATTAATTTTTAAAAATGTAAAGCATGTATAAAGCTATTTTTCAATAAAATATCGATTCTTACCAAAAAAAATCTGTATATTTTTGCCAAATTATTTTAAAAAAAATGTAAACCTACAGCTCTTTAAAAAAAAAAAAAATCTGCCAAATTAAAATAAAATATACCAACTGGTTTTAAAATTTGCGATTGGCGAACTTGGCGAGTGGTAGAACTAGCCCTGACACTGACTTTCGTCACAGCAGACCTCCACGTGAAGACAACAGAAGGGAGTGATTAATGGCTCCCCTAACTGTAGATTATGGGGAGCCATTTAAGATATATACAGAACCTCACATACGTTGTTTTCGCTTCCTATTTCACACGTTCTCAGGGCTTCTAGATTATGGTAGCCCCACTCCCATGGCTAGTGATATTCAATGTTGGGCTAGTAAATAACTACTATTGCCATGCCCGACGGATAGTGAATTTTTTTTGTCAAATGTTGCAGTTGTCTATTTTGTAAATATGAATTTTTAATCATGGCTAGTACATTTTTAAAATCACTGATCCCATGGCTTGTGGATTTGATAACATTCTAGAAGCCTTGATGTTCTGGTCCAGATCGCACATATGTGTGATACAAGATAAATTTATCACACGTTTAGAAAACGTCTTTATCACTATAGTAAGATTGAATACGTATGTAATAAGATACAATATATTGACCACAGAATTTTGAATTTTATAAGAAACACTTTTTCAGTTCCATGCCTTGTTATCATAGGAACCATCAGAAACTGTTTTTATTTCATTTTTATTTTATTTAATCTTGGTAATGGTGGATTGTGGTACATGATAATGGATGATGGACTTTTGGTTTTGTTAGTTTACCAGCCTAGGGCCTAATTTACTGAACTCTCGCAACTTTGCGATCTCGCTGTGTAATGCTAAAAGACTTACAAAGAGGATGCTTTGTTGTCTAACAGAGCCTAAGAGAACTTTGTGAATTAGGCCCCTGCTACCAACACGCTAACAGAAATCTAGGTACATGTAGAATTAATTGCATTTGATAGGGTGGGATTTAGCTCAGTCGGTTGAGTGCTCGCTTGAGGTGCTTGCATCACAGGATCGAACCACCTCAGTGGACCCATTCAACTGATTAGGGTTTTTTTCTTGTTCCAACCAGTGCACCACAACTGGACAAATGCTGTGGTATGTGTTTTCCTGGGATCTTTTACATGCACCATCCCACAGACAGGGTAGTACATACCATAGCCTTTGATATACCAGTTGTGGTGTCCCCTGATGGCTGCGAGTCGAATAACAATATGTTTGGGAGCATCTCTGGCTGCACTTTTGTGCCCCTGGATAAAAAATACTGCTGTCTGTAAAACTCCTCAACGACAGCAAAATGAATATATCTGGTGTACATTATATATGTCTGTCAGTATTTAACTATTTGTACATCTAAAATATGTCTACATGCAACAAAATAAACTTTCAGTCATGTTTATTTGCTTTAAAAGTGACTGTTTAAAAGTTTAAAAAATTTCTGTTGGGCCGTTTTACCCACAGCAATTTTTTTGTTAAAATGCCATGTTGCATTTGTAACCAGTGATCGATGATGAACTTCAAAACTGATTAACAACACTACCAGGAGTAACTAATAACTGGGGAAATAAAAATCATAATTCCTGGCTGAGATGTTATCATACATTGGTGTAATAAATGTACATTATTACCGGATGATTTGGTGTTTACAAACCTTGTCCATACTAATGATGAGTCATCATGATTTGGCAAACACATCAAATGATGTCAGGTAGTTTAATGAGTTTGCATTTACACCTGTCTGTTTTCATTGTTAAATTGTGTATTAACATGTTATTTAAAACACAACACAAATAAAAAAGTTAAAAATGAACACAAATAAAATTTATTAATTTTATTTAAAAAAAAATTGTTTATCTGTACATGTAAATAAAATTTAAAGTTATAGCATTACAATACTCAAAACAGTGTGTAAAGTGGTTAACATTGTTTTTAACTCGGGACATAAATTTTGTATCAGCTTGTAACTTGTTTATTATCCTTGACATGTATGTAACCAATAAATTTTTTAAAACAAAATGTTCATCATAAAATCAAAAACAATTTCAGAAGTGGGATACAAAACAAAAAAGCCTACAGGTAGTACTAAACCAAATAACTAAAGGCTGGGTCAAAGTTCGAGGTGCACCCAACTTTTGATAGAGAAGTGAACACCACAAGTCCTGTGATTGGTTATAAATGTGAGTGTGTTGGTTGTAAAAAAAAATAGTTTCATCTGGGCTAAAAATGTATGCAATTTTATTTCACCTAGTACCACTGTGTCAAGTAGCCTTGTGCTTGGAACATGTATGGGGTACCTGTTAAAAAAAGTACTCATATTTTATGCGGAACTAGGGTAGTCATAGACGCTACCCGTTATTTCAGAAATGAGCAGCTTGACCCCCATTTTTTTGTGATTCACTTTAGGGGTGAGGTGTGGTAGTATTTATATCCGTGGTGTTTATGTCGATTGATACGTTGCAGGTAGGAGTTTTAGCCACATATGTTACTATTGTCGTCTGTGGGATTTGATTTGGTAGTATACACCCTACAGTATGTTTGTGGAAATGTTACTATTTCGTGAATAACCAGGAACGGTAGAACCAAGTACACATTCGGGGTGCTGACTGAGACCAAGGGCATAAAACAAAGCTTTTAAGGGGTTTGGGGGTATGGTCCCCCGTAAAATTTTGAAAACATGATGTCCTGAAATGCAATTTCCCACATGCTACAAGTAGAATTCATCTCTGCCTTAAGATTTACTACCAGTAATATTTTTGATTCAGAATTATTTTGTTGGGTGGGTGGGGACTATACTCCCCCCACCCCACTCTGCCCCCTCCATGCCTGATAACTCCAAATTGAACTTCTGCTAACAGTAACAGTACATTCTGATATATACTACAACAAGGACCTGCGTAAACATGTGTAAATGTTTACTTCATGTTTAAATTTGGATTGGATTAAGAAGAGTAAGCCCTACGGTTGTTTCGAATTGGATTTAATTTAGTTGGTATTCATTTCAGGATGATCTAAAAAAAAAATCTTGCGAAACAGGTGTGACCTGTAAATGCCATTGTTTTGTTTAGTTTGGTGGCCTTGCTGATCTACTAAACAAGAGTTATTCACATTCCTGCATGCATTTGAAATTTTAAACCAGGCCCATTGGAACATATCTGGAATGGGGGGTATGGTGGGGGTGGGGGGGTATGGTGGGGGGGTATGGTGGGAGTGGCACCATGCCTAGTTGGGGGGATGGTGGACACAAACAATATTTTTACCTTTATTTGTATAGAGTAGGACAAAATAACATACATTTTTGTCCTCATTGAGTCAAATGGTAGGTGTGGGGGTGGGGGTGGGGGGGGGGGGTGGGCATCACCCCTCTTGCCTTCTGGTTCCCATGAACCTGTAAACACACTGTTTAATTCAGTGTTTCTCCAGCCTGTCTGAGCCCTTTTGGATACTTTAATATGAAGGTCTAGAATTACCTTTGTTAGTCAATGGTGCCCAGGAATGGATCCAAGAGGAGGGTGCTGGGGATGTGGCTTTCCACTGATACAAGGGCAGAATGTAGACCAGAGGAAAATCTGCTTGTCTGATGTGTTGTCGGTCAAGGATCGATCCCCATCGGTGGACCCATTGGGCTATTTCTCATTGCCCAGTGATAAAGCACTGGCCTGATGTGCAGTCAGTCTAGGATCGATCCCCATCGGTGGACCCATTGGGCCATTTCTCGTTCCGGCCAGTGCACTGCAACTGGTATATCAAAACCCATGGTATGTGCTATCGTAGTGGGTCACAATTACGTCCAGCCTGCAATATTATAAGATGTAGTACATTTCATCTTATTTTCATGCTTATATCCAATTAAGGTTCAAGCACGCTGTCCTGGGCACACACCTCAGCTATCTGGGCTGTCTGTCCAGGACAGTGGGTTAGTTGTTAGCTGGTTAGTGGTTAGTGAAAGAGAAGAGGGTGTAGTGGTCTTACACCTACCCATTGAGCCCTTAAGAACTCGCTCTGGGTTGGAGCCGGTACCGGGCTGCGAACCCTGTATCTACCAGCCTGTAGTCCGATGGCTTAACCACTGCACCACCTATGCAGTTCAGTGAGATAGCAGCTTTAAAGGTGACCGACAAAACTGATAGTGTTTATATTTGTGTTAATATACAGGCCAGGTAAATCATACCTGAGATTACGCGAGATAAACAGGTGACGGTTTATCTAAGAGAAAACCCAGTGCTAATCAAGCAGTATGTTTAATATCAGACGTAAATGTTTATCAGCCGGGCACAGACATAATCAGTGCATCAGCCACGGTCAATATTGTCCAAGATTGGGTCAATTAACTTGCAAAAATGCAAATAAACTTTGACACATGTATGAGTATTTGTCTGTGTGGGAATCTCACCATTGATATTGGCAGCACCTCCCTGTAGATCCAGATTAACCAGTATATAATGTGAATTATTGACAAAATATTAAAAATATTTGCTAGTTATCAGCATAAAATCTCTGACTCTCTCTCTCTCTCTCTCTCTCTCTCTCTCTCTCTCTCTCTCTCTCTCTCTCTCTCTCTCTCTGTCTCTGTCTCTGTCTGTCTGACTCTCTGTGTCTCTCTCTGACTCTCTCTCTCTGACTCTCTGTCTCTGTCTCTGTCTGTCTGACTCTCTGTGTCTCTCTCTGACTCTCTCTCTCTCTCTCTCTCTCTCTCTCTGTCTCTGTCTCTGTCTCTGTCTCTCTGTCTCTGTCTCTCTCTGTCTCTGACTCTCTGTGTGTGTCTCTCTCTGTCTCTGACTCTCTCTGTCTGTCTGTCTGTCTGTCTGTCTGTCTGTCTCTCTCTCTCTCTCTCTCTCTCTCTCTCTCTCTCTGTCTCTCTGTCTGTCTCTGTCTCTCTGTCTGTCTCTGTCTCTGTCTCTTTCTGTCTCTGTATCTCTCTCTGTTTGTCTGTCTGTCTCTGTCGCTTCTCTGACTCACTCTTTGTCTCTATCTGTATCTCTCTCTCTCTGTCTCTGTCTCTGTCTCTCTCTCTCTCTGTCTCTGACTCTGACTCTCGCTCTGTCTCTGTCTCTCTGTCTCTGTGTCTCTCTGTGTCTCTGTCTCTGTATATCTCTCTTTCCCTTTCTGTCTGTCTGTCTGTCTGTCTCTGTCTCTGTATATCTCTCTTTCCCTTTCTGTCTGTCTGTCTGTCTGTCTCTGTCTGTCGCTGTCTCTCTCTGTCTCTCTATGTCTGTCTCTGCCTCTGTCTCTGTCTGTGTCTGTCTGTCTGTCTGTCTGTCTGTCTGTCTCTCTCTCTCTCTCTCTCTCTCTCTCTCTCTCTCTCTCTCTCTCTCTCTCTCTCTCTCTCTCTCTCTCTCTCTCTCTCTCTCTCTCGGGGTGAGATGTATCCTAGTAGTAAAGCACTTGCCTGATGCACGATCAGTCTCAGATCGCCCATAGCTATTTCTCATTCTAACCAGTGCACCACAACTGGTATATCAAAGGTCATGGTATGTGCTATCCTGTTCATGGTTATATGCACCATCCCACAGACAGGATAGTATATACCACAGCATTTGTTATACCAGTTGTAGAACACTGGCTGAAACGAGAAATAGCCCAAAGGGTCCATCAACAGGGATCGATCCTAGACCGACCGCGCACCAAGTGAGCACTTTACCACTGAGCAACGTCCTGAACCCTTTGAATGAATGTATGCATATGTTAATAATGTATGTGTATATATATATGTGTGTGTGTGTGTGTGTGTGTGTGTGTGTGCGTGCGTGTGTGTGTGTACGTGTGTGTGTGTGCATACATGGGTCTTTCCTATCTGTGTTTAGATGAAACATGCTCCTAACACTATTCAGTAAAGTCTTAACAAGATGTTTTTCTCTTTATTTTACAAGATACGCGCATGTATTTCCACTCATGGTGAACATGTTGGCGATGTTCCATGTTTGTGATCTGCCTGGTTAACATGTCTGACTTTTCAATTATAAAACTCACAACAATAATCTTCACCAGGAAATCTGAAGGAAGGAAGGAACTCTTTTATTTAATGATGCACTCAACACATTTTATATATGGTTATATGGCGTCGGACATATGGTTAAGGACACTCCTAGAGATGAAACCTGCTATATTTTTCCCATTAGCAGCAAGGAATCTTTTATATGCACCATCCCACAGACAGGATAGCACATACCACGGCCTGTGATGTACCAGTTATGGTGCACCGCTCATCAGGAAATCTGAATTATTACTCCTGCTCCTCTCCACACTGGGCGAGAAATAACCCAGTGGTAAAGCGCTCGCTCGATGCGTGGTCAGTCTGGGATCGATACCTGTCAGTGGGCCCATTGGCCTATTTCTTGTTCCACCCAGTGCACCGGCCTCGGTGGCATCGTGGTAGGTCATCGGTCTACAGGCTGGCAGGTACTGGGTTCGGATCCCAGTCGAGGCATGGTATTTTTAATCCAGATACCGACTCCAAACCCGGAGTGAGTGCTCCGCAAGGCTCAATGAGTAGGTGTAAACCACATGCACCGACCAGTGATCCATAACTGGTTCAACAAAGGCCATGATTTGTGCTATCCTGCCTGTGGGAAGCGCAAATAAACGATCCCTTGTTGCTAATCGGAAACTGTGTGGTCCTTAAATTGTGTTGTGTTAAATAAAACATTTCCTTCCTTATTCTCTCTGTTTTTTGTGTGTGTCCCCATCCCAACCGTAACCATATGTCCGACGCCATATAATAGTAAATAAAATGTGTTGAGTGCATCATGAAATAAAACATTTCCTCTCCACACTCGTCTGGAATATTCTAGGAGAGCAGCAAATTGATCACCTTGAAGGGGCGAGACGTAGTCCAGTGGTATTGTGCTCGTCGGTGGGCCCATTAGGCTATTCCTTATTCCAACCAGTGCACTACGACTGGTATATCAAAGGCTGTGGTATGTACTATCCTGTCTGTGGGATAGTGCATATAAAAGATCCCTTGCTACTAATGAAAAAGTGGCGGAATTGTTTTCCTGATGTGCGGTCAGTCTTGAATTGATACCCATCGGAGAACCCATTAGGCTATCTATAGTTCAAAGTAGTGCACCATGAATGGTATATCAAAGGCTGTGGTATGTGCTATCCTGTCTGTGGGATGGTGCACGTAAAAGATCCCTTGCTACTAATGAAACAATGTAGCGGGTTTCCTCTCTGAGACTGGATCAAAATTACCAATTGACATCCAGTAGCTGATGATTAATAAATCAATGTGCTTTAGTGGTATTGTTAAACAAAACAAACTTTAACTCTAAGACTGCAGGTCAAAATTACCAAATGTTTGACTTCCAAAAGCCGATGGTTAATAAATCAATGTGTTCTAGTGGTGTTGTTAAACTTTTGTTTTTGATCGTCTTGCAATGCAAATGTTAATAATATGTTTGTTAAAAACTTGACATGATTTCCAGCCTAGCATAATTTTTATAAGACTAGAGTGGTCTTCAACTTGCCTTGACGTTGCTAGATGCAAAGACCACACAGGTAACTGTGTCAAGTCCATTGAAGAAGGAGGCAAAATAACCCCTCAAGTGTTTGCTTTATCCTTTATGTTGAAAGGCCTCTTGGTGGGCATTTATGTTGACTGGAGTTATCTCCCTTACAATGCATAAGTAAAACTACATATATGTACAGACCTGTGTATAAAGACCTAGTAATTACCGTGTGTTAGTTATATTTATAAATGTTTCAGAGTGGAGTTGCTTATTGAGTTTTGTTTTTGGTTTTGTTTAATGACAGTCCAGATAGTTGAGGTGTGTTCCCAGGACAGCATGCTTAAACATTAATTAGATATGAGCATGAAAATAAGTTGACTGAATAAATGAATAAAAACGCTGGGCATGATATTGCTGGATGAAGTTTGTAATCATTAAAGTTTGTTTTGTTTTGTTTTGTTTAATGACACCACTAGAGCACATTGATATATTAGTCATCGGCTATTGGATGTCAAACGTTTGGTAATTTTGACATAGTCATAGAGAGGAAACTCACTACATTTTTCCATTAGTAGCAAGGGATCTTTTATATGGACCATCCCACAGACAGGATAGCACATACCATGATCTTAGATATACCAGTCGAGGTGCACTGGCTGGAACAAGAAATAGCCCAATGGGCCCACCGATGGGGATAGATCCTAAATCGACCACACATCAAGCGAACACTTTACCACTGGGCTACGTCCCGTCCCGTTTATTGAGAGTAGATGCCTAGATGCTAAGCACCTTCCTAAACAATGCAATTAATATAAAGAATAATCTATAAAATATTGACAAAACAGAATTTACAATAGCTGAGGAAATTCACAGATTACTTGCTTATTAATATTGACAAGCTTGTAATTGTCAAATATTTTTCCTATTTGGTATTCTTTGAATGACCTAATGCATAAAGTCAAAGGTTGTTTAGTTTATCGATCCAGTAGAGCATATTGATTTATTAATCATTGGCTATATTGGATGTCAAATATTTTGTAATTCTGACATAATATTATAGTCTTAGAGAGGAAAACCCACTACATTTTTCCATTAGTACTTAGTAGCAAGGGATCTTTTATATGCACCATCCCACAGACAGGATATCACATACCATGACCTTTGATATACCAGTCGTGGTGCACTGGCTAGAACGATAAATAGCCCAATGGGCCCTTGACGGGGATTGATGCTAGACCGACTGTGCATCAAGTGAACACTTTACCACTGGGCTACATTTTAAAGAAGAAATCTGCTTATTTTCTGTTTACATACAGCTAGATTAAGCTCCTTCCCAAGCAATGTAATTAACCTGTAAATATCACCTGTAAACATTGCTAGAGCAGAACATACAGATAAGTGATCCAGTCGACTAGTTGTCTGGTTGTATTGACAAGCTAGTAATTGTCATATTTTCTCCTATCAGGTACACTTTGAATGACCTAATGCATAAATATTATATCTCCATTTAAAATATGGTTTTGTAAAATATATTGTAAATAGAGATTATTATACCAGTTTGTGTGTCGTACTGATTTTACGAAACAAGTGTCAAGATTATTGTATTACCCGAGCGAGAGCGAAGGTAATACATGAATCCTGACACAAGTTTTGTAAAATCAGTACCATTCACACATAAGTGTAATAATTTCTTTATTATCCACATTATCCAAACTGTTATTGTCGTGAATAACAAGCTAGGGTGATTTCAAAATGTTTTAAATGTAACTAAAAAGAGACCACAAAACGACATCATTTTCAAAAATGACATCATTTTGATAAACGTTTACAGTGGGGAAGCCGCATTAAGTTATTATGTTGCTTCACGTCGCTTACCATAATTTGCCAACATCCATTATTTTGGGGGCCACCATATTTTTTGGCAAGTTTCGAACCCTGTATTAACATACTGGATGCCACAGATCTTCAGATTTATTGAAATCCATAAATCGTATGAACCAGCTGTTATTCCACACAAACGTACTAAAATAGATCTCCTTGGAGACCAAACATTAGCCATGAAATTCTGTTGTTGAAAGTATAACTGTTATACATTGTACATTATTTTATGTATGAGCATCTGAAATTGGTGATGAGCAAATGTGATGAATCAAATATTGCTGATACAGTCTGTAATTTGTAACACTCTTCTGATAAAAGTTTATCATCATAAATGATCTAACCAGGGTTTCTGCCAGAAAATGATTTTTGGGTATGGAGCTACAGAAGGAATGAATGAACGATACCCAGCACAAAAATACACATCAGCTATTGAGTGTCACAGAAGGAAGGAAGGAAATGTTTTATTTAACGACGCACTCAACACATTTTATTTATGGTTATATGGTGTCGGACATATGGTTAAAATCCACACAGATATATAGAGAGCAAACCCGCTGTCACCACTTCATGGGCTACTCCTTTCAATTAGCAGCAACGGATCTTTTATATGCACCATCCCATAGACAGGATAGTACATACCACAGCCTTTGTTACACCAGTTGTGGAGCACTGGCTGAAATGAGAAATATCCCAATGAGGCCACCGATGGGGATCGATCCTTCACCGACTGCACATCATGCGAGTGCTCTACCACTGGGCTATGTCCCGCCCTGGCGCTACAGAAGCTAATGGAATAGAGCACTTGGATTATTTATATAGATAATATCCTGCTGCACATATAAAATTAATAGTTTTATAATCATTTAAAGCCAACATTAATCATACAGTAATAATAAAAGTATTTAATTTTGTTAATAGGTCAACTAAAAGGTATGGCGCCAATACCAAAATAATATTTTTGGGGGATGGCATTTTACCTGGTTTACCCTCTGGCAGAAACCCTGCTGAAATGGGTTTTTTTTTTTTTTTTTTTACCAAAAACAAAACACCCCCCAAATAAAATACAACCCCTTCCAATCCTCCCAAACAAATTACAATAAAAACAACAACAACAAAACCCCCCAAAAAAAAAAATATAATCCAAAAACCCCCAAACCAATTTAAAAGTAAAAAAAAAGTAAAAAACCCATCAAGATCTACATTTTGAAGACAAAGGAATTTCATTCATGCCATACAAAGCATATAACTGTTTTGTCCAATTCACTGTTCTACTTGTTCAACAGTTCCACACACTGGTTTCTCCTTTCATCTCCAGTAATTAACTGATCCCCGGTGGTGCATTTGGATGACTGATTCTCCACGCTTCACAGATGCTTTCTATCCTGACTGAAGTTAATTAAATATCTTTTTGTCATGTAGATTGATCACTGCCTCAGCATGAGTCGCTAACTCCAACCATATCGCGGTAATTTCCAGCCAGTCTACCCATTCACAACTCTTTGTTTGATTTCTCAGTTGAAGCTGACATTTTTTGAGTGAAGTGTGATTGTATTTATACATTGTTATGTGTTCTTGAATTCTGGAGGAGCATTTTGTGTGTGATGTTTAGTTAGTACTGGTGGAATATAATTCATATGATCAAGTTGTAGAGTGTTAATTTATTGTTATCATCTTAAACAGTATTAACTGGTGGAGGTTTTAAATGATGAAGGGTTAGGACTGTTGGTAAATAATTCATATTATCAAGTTGTAGAGTATTAATTTATTGTTATCATTTTATGGTGTTAATTTCTGGAGGTTTTGTGTGATGTAGAGTTAGTACTGTTGGAAAATAATTCATATTATCAAATTGTAGTGTTAATTATTGTTATCATCTTAAATGGTGCTAATTTCTGGATGTTTTGTGTGATGTTCACTGAGTACACTGTTGAACATAATTCATATTATATCAAGTTTAAAGTGTTAATTTATAACTATCACCTTAAATGGTGTTAATTTTGGGAGGAGGTTTTATGTGATTTGTAGTTAGTACACTGTTGAAAATAATTAAATGTATTATGCCTTGAATGTGAAATGTGATTATGCATTGTTACGTGTTCTTGATTTTTGGAGGAGTATTTTTGTGGTTTGCAATTAGTACACTGTTGAAAAATAATTCATATTATCAAGTCCAGAGTGTTAATTCATTGTTATCTTAAATGGAGTTAATTTCTGGAAGAGATTTTGTGTGATATACAGTTAGTACTGTTGGAAAATAGTTAAAAAAAATAAAATTCTTAAGTGTTAATTTATTATTATCATCTTAAATGGTGTTAATTTTGGGAGATTTTGTGTGATCTACAGTTAATACTGATGGAAAATAATTCATATTATTAAGTTTAGAGTGTTAATTTATTATTATCATCTTAAATGGTGTTAATTTCACTGTTGGAAAGGAATTAAATGTATTATGTCTTGAGTGTTAATAGTTATTACATGTCTTCAATAAATATGTTGTTTCTCATTTTAAATGGTGTGAAATGTGATTATACATTGTTACATGTTTTTAATTTTTGGATGAGTATTTTTATGGGTTACAATTAGTACACTGTTGGAAAATATAATTCATATTGTCAAGTCCAGAGTGTTAATTCATTGTTTATCATCTTAAATGGTGTTAATATTTGGTGAAGGTTTTGTGTGACAATACAGTAAATAATGTTGGAAAATTATTCATATTATTAGATATCTTGAGTATTAATTCATTCTTATCATCTTAAGTGGTCTTAATTTCTGGAGGTTTTAAGTGATATTGAGTTAGTACTGTTGGAAAATAATTCATATGATCAAATCCAGAGTGTTAATGTATTGCTATCATCTTAAATGGAGTTAATTTCTGGAGGAGTATTTTTGTGATATACAGTTAGGACTGTTTGAAAATAAATCATATTATGTCTTGAGTGTTAATATGTCTTACTCAATATCTTGAGTGAATATATTGCTCTGATTTTAAATGGTGTATGAAATGTGATTATACATTATTATTATTTTTTCTTAATTTCTGGAGGAATATTTGTGTGGTATGCAGTTAATAATGTTTGAAAATAATTCATATTAGAAATTTTGAGTGTTAATTAATTCTTATCATCTTAAGTGGTCTTAATTTCTGGAGGTTTTAAGTGATACTAAGTTAGTACTGTTGGAAAATAATTCATATTATCAAGTCCAGAGTGTTAATGTTTTGTTATCATCTTAAATATAATATATTATTAAGATGAATGGTACAAACTGGAAGGAATACTTGTATGATTTGTATGTGTAGTAGTAATTAATATTTTTATATCTTGAGTGTTACTATATTGTTCTTATTTCTTAAATGGTATTAATTTCTTCAGGAGGTTTTGTGATTTGCTGTTAGAAACTGATTCATATGGTTTTAGTGTTAACAATGATTTCATTTTAAGTGGTGTGAAGTGTGAATATAGAAAGTTATCACATACTCTTAGTTTTTGGAGTAGGATTTTTGTGATTTTCATTTTGGTATTGTTGGAAAGTATATGTTTATTTTGTTTAATGACACCACTAGAGCACATTGATTTATTAATCATCAGCTGCTGTGTGTCAGATTTGTAAAGTAATTCATATTATAAATTATATAATGGGTGTTGGTATAGCATTCTGAACTTGGTAGTAATTTAATCTTGAGGACTTTGTGTGATTTGGTTTTATAGTACAGCTGAAAAATAATTTTAAGTATATATGTATTGAATAGTACTGATGGTCTTATTTAAATTGTATTAAGTGCTGAAGGAGCTTATACTTACAATGACAATAGATTACAATGTACACTGTTGGAATATTATTTTTAAAACATAATTTACTGTTAGGCCATTAATAATTGATGATTTCAATTTTTAAATTATAAACCAAATTTACAAGGCCTCTTTTTGACTTGCATACATGTGTAACTACATTTATCACATAACTTACCCATTTGATATTTACCATTATTGAACCGGTTAATAGTTTGTTTTCGCTGTCAGTGGGTCATCTGTTTACAAGCTAACAAGCCCTGTACATCTGAGCGTAATGTTTTGATAAGATTTTTTTAAAGAGTATGAGTCTTCAAACTACAATGCTAACACGTCTATGTGTGAGAAAAAACAGACGTCATAAATTTTCCCCTTTGTTTTTACTTTCGAGAGGTTTTATTTGTGTGTTACTTGCACTGTTAAGGTACTTGGACCAGATCAGCAAGATTTTCTTTGTTCTATTTTCTACCTGAATTTCTCTCCAGATTATATTGGATATCACCTGAAGCACGCATTGTGTATGCAGTATTGACGAGCAGCGTGCTCTGTTTGAAGGTGAACAATGAACAAATGTATTAATTGATTTTACTGCTCAGTCGGGTTCGGAATAAATTGATGAATAATAATAAGGACTGTTTCAAAACTGAATAATTAAATTTCCATTATATTTATTACAATATAACATCATCTCATTGGTCCAGATGTAGCAACGGGACTTTGTTCATTTCTTGATGAACATAAAAAATTACGTCGTCAGGGAACGTCATATCTGATGATGTTATTTTATATTGGAAAGTCATCTTATTGAGCGTTATTGTTTATGGACCAAAAATAATTATAAATAAAGTATGAAATTTTAGTGTTATTATTAGCAAATGTGATTTAAATTTAATTATGAGTATTGTCTGTTATTTCTTTTACATTCATTGGGGTATGAAAAAAAAAATCATCCACAAACTTATGTGAGAACATCTTCACCGATTCACAGTTTGTGGATGATTGTTTTTGTTCATACCCAGATGAACATAAAAGAAATAACAGACAATCCTTAATTACAGATGGTGGGGTGGGGTTGGGGGTGGGGTGGGAGGATCCGTAATGGTATGTGTAGCTATACAAATAATTAACTTTTAATGGTGATATTGAACATATTTTCAGTTAACATTAATGTAAAATCTTGTGATGGAATGAATATACAGTGAAACCTCTCAAAACCAGACCCTCTGTAATCCAGAATTTCCTCAAAACCGGGCAATTTTTCACAGTCCTTTCTTAAAATTCAGTACAGAACTTAACCTCTCTAAACCAGACACCTCTTAAAACCAGACATTTTACTTGGTTTTGGGGGTGTCCGGTCTAGAGGGGTTTCACTGTATATGCAATTCTACTGGAAGATCTTAGAATTACAATGATTACTGGTAGAATTAAAAATTGATAGAATGTAGACAGTTCTGCTAGTAGAAATTGGATTTTCAATATCTGCTGGTAAAATTCATAATTGATAGAATGTAGAAATTCTAATGATACATCTATAAATTGGACTTGCAATTACTAAGTGTACTGGTAAAATAAAAAATGGATAGAATGTAGAAATTCTACTGGTAGAATATGGAATTCCAATCTCTTCTGGTTGATTCTAAATTGATAGACTGTGGAAATTCTACTGGTAGAAATTGGATTTCTAATATCTGCTGATAGAATAAAATTTTTTTAAAAATTGGAAATTGAACTTGAATACTGCAATTCCAATCTCTACTGGTAAAAATATAAAGGGATAAGAAACTGGTGGAAACTGGAATTCCATTATCTACTGATAAAATTCAAAATTCTATCATGGTACAAAATTGAGTCTGTTACAATTCAGAATTCTACGAGACTCGATTTTCTACTGCGAAACAAACACACATTTACAGGTACATGTTTTGCAGTGTTGTGATCTACCTCAGCTCGTTTAAACACCTGGATATTATAAACCATCGCCTGTACACCTGACTGTTTCAACACATGTACGAAGTGCTTACAGATGCATTTTTGCCCGCTTTCCTTGTATATTTAGCTAGCTGCTCTGTAAACGGACTGACAAAATATTGTTCTTGTGAATAATTTGTATCTTAGTGTGATCTTTGGACCAGTTGATAAGGAATTCAGAATGTTCAGCGTACATACAGAGAAAAAATATCGGTCCGATTAGAAAGGGAAAGAATGTTAAGTACTTAGTAGACTATCCTGAATTTGTAGACTATCCTGAATTTGTTGATTGTGTAACGTTTTTGACTAGTAGAATATTTTGGTGATGAGAGTTACATTTAGAATAGATGTACTGTAAATTTTCTGTCATTGTAATATTTGTTGTAGTCTTAATTGGATTTTACCTATAAGTAATTTTATAATGCAAATATGGAGAGGGAGGGAGGGAGCAGGGGGAGAGTGACAGACAGACAGACAGACAGACAGAGACTGAGAGACTGAGACACAGTTAGAGAAAAGGAAGAAGACAAGGAATTAGAGGGAGAGAGAAGAGTGAAGGGAGGAAGAGAAAGATGGGGAGAGAGAAGAGTGAAGGGAGAGAAGAGTGAAGGGAGGAAGAGAAAGATGGGGAGAGAGGAGAGTGAAGGGAGGAAGAGAAAGATGGGGAGAGAGAAGAGTGAAGGGAGGAAGAGAAAGATGGGGAGAGAGAAGAGTGAAGGGAGGAAGAGAAAGATGGGGAGAGAGAAGAGTGAAGGGAGAGAGAAGAGTGAAGGGAGGGAGAGAAAGATGGGGAGAGAGAAGAGTGAAGGGAGGGAGAGAAAGATGGGGAGAGAGAAGAGTGAAGGGAGGGAGAGAAAGATGGGGAGAGAGAAGAGTGAAGGGAGGAAGAGAAAGATGGGGAGAGAGAAGAGTGAAGGGAGGAAGAGAAAGATGGGGAGAGAGAAGAGTGAAGGGAGAGAGAAGAGTGAAGGGAGGGAGAGAAAGATGGGGAGAGAGATGAGTGGAGGGGAGAGAGTAAGAGAGATGGGGGGGGGGGCTGAGAAAGGGAGAGGAGATTAAGAAAGAGGAAAGGATGGGTTGAGGGAGATGGAATGGAGAGAAAGAGAGAAAAAAGACAGAGAAAAAGAAGGGGAGGGGAAGGGACAGAAGGAAAGAACAAAGGAATTAGGAGTGAGAGAGACATTGAGGGGGAAAGAGAAAGAAAGAGAAAGAAACAGACAGACAGACAGACAGACAGATGGACCGAAAAAAGAGAATGCATAGAGACATGTATGTCATCTATGGACAGCAGGAATAAAAACATGCTAACACTACTGGGGCCTAATTCACAAAGCTCTCTTAGGCTCTGCTAGACAACAAAACATCCTCTTTGTAAGTCTTTTAGCATTGCACTGCGAGATCACAAAGTTGCAAGAGTTTAGTGAATTAGGACCCTGGTAAGTAAGCCTGTGTGGATTAAAACACTACTGGTGTGCCTGTGTGGATTAAAACACTACTGGTGTGTCTGTTCGGATGAAAACACTACTAGTGTGTCTGTGGGGATGAAAACACTACTGGTGTGTCTGTGGGGATGAAAAAAGAAGAAGAAAGAAGTGTTTTATTTAACGACGCACTCAACACATTTTATTTACGGTTATTTATGGCGTCAGACATATGGTTAAGAACTACACAGATTTTGAGAGGAAACCCGCTGTCGCCACTACATGGGCTACTCTTCCGATTAGCAGCAAGGGATCTTTTATTTGCACTTCCCACAGGCAGGATAGCACAAACCATGGCCTTTGTTGAACCAGTTATGGATCACTGGTCGGTGCAAGTGGTTTACACCTACCCATTGAGCCTTGCGGAGCACTCACTCAGGGTTTGGAGTCGGTATCTGGATTAAAAATCCCATGCGTCGACTGGGATCCGAACCCAGTACCTACCAGCCTGTAGACCGATGGCCTGCCACGACGCCACCGAGGTCGGTCTGTGGGGATGAAAACACTACTGGTGTGTCTGTGGGGATGAAAACACTACTGGTGTGTCTGTGGGGATGAAAACTACTGGTGTGTCTGGGGGGATGAAAACACTGCTGGTGTGTCTGTGTGTCTGTGGGGATGAAAACACTACTGGTGTGTCTGTGGGGATGAAAACACTACTGGTGTGTCTGTGTGTATGTGGGGATGAAAACACTACTAGTGTGTCTGTGAGGATGAAAACACTACTGGTGTGTCTGGGGGGATGAAAACACTGCTGGTGTGTCAGTGTGTCTGTGAGGATGAAAACACTACTGGTGTGTCTGTGGGAATGAAAACACTACTGGTGTGTCTGTGTGTCTGTGGGGATGAAAACACTACTGGTGTGTCTGTGAGGATGAAAACACTACTGGTGTGTCTGGGGGGATGAAAACACTGCTGGTGTGTCTGTGTGTCTGTGAGGATGAAAACACTACTGGTGTGTCTGTGGGGATGAAAACACTACTGATGTGTCTGTGTGTCTGTGGGGATGAAAACACTACTGGTGTGTCTGTGGGGATGAAAACACTACTGGTGCGTCTGTGTGTCTGTGAGGATGAAAACACTACTGGTGTGTCTGTGGGGATGAAAACACTACTGGTGTGTCTGTGTGTCTGTGGGGATGAAAACACTACTGGTGCGTCTGTGAGGATGAAAACACTACCGGTGTGTCTAAGGGGATGAAAACACTGCTGGTGTGTCTGTGTGTCTGTGAGTATGAAAACACTACTGGTGTGTCTGTGGGGATGAAAACACTACTGGTGTGTCTGTGTGTCTGTGAGTATGAAAACACTACTGGTGTGTCTGTGGGGATGAAAACACTACTGGTGTGTCTGTGTGTCTGTGGGGATGAAAACACTACTGGTGTGTCTGTGTGTCTGTGGGGATGAAAACACTACTGGTGTGTCTGTGGGGATGAAAACATTACTGGTGTGTCTGTGTGTCTGTGAGTATGAAAACACTACTGGTGTGTCTGTGGGGATGAAAACACTACTGGTGTGTCTGTGGGGATGAAAACATTACTGGTGTGTCTGTGTGTCTGTGGGGATGAAAACACTACTGGTGTGTCTGTGGGGATGAAAACACTACTGGTGTGTCTGTGGGGATGAAAACACTACTGGTGTGTCTGTGGGGATGAAAACATTACTGGTGTGTCTGTGGGGATGAAAACACTACTGGTGTGTCTGTGGGATGAAAACACTACTGGTGCGTCTGTGAGGATGAAAACACTACTGGTGCATCTGTGGTGATGGAAACATTACTGGTGTGTCTCTGTGTCTGTGTGGATGAAAACTCTACCGGTGCGTCTGTGGGGATGAAAACACTACTGGTGTGTCTGTGGGGATGAGAACACTACTGGTGCGTCTGTGAGGATGAAAACACTACTGGTGCATCTGTGGTGATGAAAACACTACTGGTGTGTCTGTGGGGATGAGAACACTACTGGTGCGTCTGGGGATGAAAACACTACTGGTGCGTCTGTGAGGATGAAAACACTACTGGTGCATCTGTGGTGATGAGAACACTACTGGTGTGTCTGTGGGGATGAAAACACTACTGGTGCGTCTGTGAGGATGAAAACATTACTGGTGTGTCTGTGAGGATGAAAACACTACTGGTGTGTCTATGGGTATGAAAACACTGCTGGTGTGTCTGTGTGGATGGATGTTACTGGTTCTGACTGTCTTTGATTAGCTGTTTGAAGTGAGTGAGCCAGGGCTAGTATTACCACAGATTGGAAACATACTCCACTCCAGACTGGAGACAGGATCCTCAAGATGGCCCAGACAGATAGCACTCGGCCCGGTTGCACAAATCTACATTGTGTGATTCCAGTTGTGAGGAAGAAAAAATGGTTAATGGAAATCTTTCATAGTCTTTGGCACCATAGGCTTCCATTAAATTAGTAAAACACAGTTCCCCAAGTACAAGTGGAGTCAAGGGGAATAACTTTAACACTAGTGTAGGTGTCGGTGATAGAAATAAGCAGAATGTTTCACTAGTCCACCGGACAAATACATCTACAAATCTGCTTGTCCATCAATATTTTTACTTGTCTAAATAAGTTGTTAATTTTACTAAAGAGCAAGAACAATGTTTTTGATTGCTCAAAATAAAACAGCATTATACATTTTTACTTGTGCACTGGACAACCACTAAGGACAAACGGATAAGTGCTTATTTCGAACACTGGGTGGCGTTGTATTACATGTGTTAAAGTAGTTGTGCCCATTGGGCTGTTTCTCATTCCAGCCAGTGCACCACGACTGGTATATCAAAGGCCGTGGTATGTGCTATCCTGTCTGTAGGATATGATGCATATAAAAGATCCCTTGCTACTAATGGAAAAATGTAACCGGTTTCCTATCTAAGACTATATGTCAAAATTACCAAGTGTTTGACATCCAATAGCTGATGATTAATAAATCAGTATGCTTTAGTGTTGTTGTTAAACAAAACAAACAAACCATAGGCTTCTATTTAGTTTGTAAAAGCAAAGTTCCCAAGTACAAATGTAAATAAGCCAAATAACCTTAACACTAGTGTAGGTGGCGATGTACATCTTCGTTACTTGTGTTAAAGTAAAAGCCAAGTGCGATACTAACCATGTTCTAGTGGTGTCATTAAAAAAACACAACCCAAAAACAAAAACAGACATGAAGTAATACAGTGTTCACTCTCAGTATTACTGTCCAGGAACATATATTTTTTAGGAGTAGTTACTGTACATGTATTGTGTTTGAAATGTTTTCATTATAGCCGCATTGTTCCAAAGGACTTTATTTACATGTGGTTGTAACTGACAGTTGAATTATCAATTCTGACATTCGGTCCTTCTGATCAAGTTGAACATTACCATCTCGAAATTACAATACTCAAGGGTACATGGATTTAAATATAGTTGATTGTAATTTTAGTATGGACATGTGTAACAAAGGTCGTGGTATGTACTGTCCTGTCTGTGAGATGGTGCATATAAACTATTTCTTGCTGCTACAAGGGTTGTGGTATGTACCATCCTGTCTGTGAGATGGTACATATAAACTATTCCTTGCTGCTACAAGGGTTGTGGTATGTACCGTCCTGTCTGTGAGATGGTGCATATAAACTATTCCTTGCTGCTGCAAGGGTTGTGGTATGTACCGTCCTGTCTGAGATGGTGCATATAAACTTCCTTGCTGCTACAAGGGTTGTGGTATGTACCGTCCTGTCTGTGAGATGGTGCATATAAACTATTCCTTGCTGCTACAAGGGTTGTGGTATGTACCATCCTGTCTGTGAGATGGTGCATATAAACTATTCCTTGCTGCTACAAGGGTTGTGGTATGTACCGTCCTGTCTGAGATGGTGCATGTAACAGATTCCTTGCTGCTACAAGGGTTTCTGGTATGTACCGTCCTGTCTGAGATGGTGCATATAAACTATTCCTTGCTGCTACAAGGGTTGTGGTATGTACCGTCCTGTCTGTGAGATGGTGCATATAAACTATTCCTTGCTGCTACAAGGGTTGTGGTATGTACCGTCCTGTCTGAGATGGTGCATGTAACAGATTCCTTGCTGCTGCAAAGGTTGTGATATATACCATCCTATGTGAGATAGTGCATTTAAAACATTCTTTGCTGCAATAAAGGTTGTGGTATGTACCGTCCTGTCTGTGAGTGCATATAAAAGATTCTTTGATGCCACCCAAAATAAGATGCCTCTTTTCATATCTGTGATCTTCAACCATGTAACTGGAATTAAAATGTACCGGCATTAAATGCATCATTAAATATACCATTTTATTCTGTAGAATTTCAAGTTGTTTTTTGTTGGTAAATGAAATTAATGCATTTATTAGTTTTTTTAATGGGCATTTAGTTGCAATCTTTTTTCATTTCATATCAGTATCTGACAAAGCCTTGTTCCCCCAAGTTATATGAATTTATAGCTCATCCCTCAGTCAGTGTTATCTACTGACGCCTATGCATTTTAAAACAGTTGTTTTTTTTGTTTTTGAAAGTGGAAAAAGCTATTATACAACTTAACTTTTATTACCATCATTAATGTCATTTTACCTGTACACAGTTCCTGTCTGATAAACTCTGTTTTGCCTTGCGTCTGCTTCCTGCATCCGGCCCGTAAGACCGATATCTGAAGTGGATAAGGGAGAGTCACAATCTCTAGTGGTGGTTTGGGGGGCATATACCACATTGTTATACGCCCGTCTGTGATGGGTCATATTATGGTATGGCGTTATCTGTCTGTACGTATGTCCGTCCGTCTGTACATTATGTTCATCCGTAGTACATATGTCTGTCTGTTAGCTTTTTCTTGTCGGGACCACATCTTGCATACAGATGTAGACAGGGCCATGAAACCTCACATGTAGGAACAACTTGGGATGATGGTGTGTCGCATACTATTACTAAGTCACTGTGACCTACTTTTCACAGTCTACTGTACATAATCAGGTAAATCCTTGTCCGGATCATGTCTGTGGTTTTTCATCAAACTCCTGACGGGCGGATCATGTACCTTACCGGTACTCTTGTTAATCTTTATTAATATAGAATAATACAAAAAACATATGTTATCATCTGCAAGTGGGAAATAGGGATGCTCTAGGTGAGTATGCAGGGATGGGAGGGGTTCAAGGGTCAATCAAATGTTTTTTGCAGTATATTTTCCAAGGAAGCATTTCATTCATTTATTTCAACTTATTTTCGTGCTTATATCCAATTAAGGTTCAAGCACGCTGTCCTAAGCAAACACCTCAGCTATCTGGGCTGTCTGTCCAGGACAGTGGGTTAGTTGTTACTTGTTAGCGGTTAGTGAGAGAGGAGAGGGTGTAGTGGTCTTACACCTACTCATTGAGTTGTTAAAACTCGCTCTGGGTGCATCGTCAAATAAAACATTTCCTTCCTTCCTATACAGCATCTGGACAACTTGCTTTTGCATCCATCTTCTCAGTTACTTGTGTCTGTGCCGGGTCGGATGAAGCTCAGTGGTCACTCTAGGATCAATCTCCATACACTAATTCTTGTATATCAAAGGTTCTTGTATATATGTATGTATGTTCTATCCTGTCTGTGGGATGGTGCATATAAAAGATCCCTTGCTGCTAATGGAAAAATGTGGTGGGTTTCTTCTCTTAAGATTATACTGTAAATCATGAAATTAATGCGAGCAAGTAATTAATGCGAAAAATGCGGCGAAGACATCGACGCAATAATAACTTGACGTATTTTGTTTAGTCTCATTCCCAATACAAAAAATGTGCAGGATTTTACTATAATACTTCTAAATAAAATAAAACTTTTATAATATAAAGATGAAACAAAATACAAAAACAATTTTTGTTAAATGTCGTTTTGTGAATACTTCAAGAATCTTTCTTTCATTTCGATTTTGCCATTCTATTTTCACTTTCCTGGAATATCATAGCGGTTATATAATACAGTGATGTTCCAAATGTTTTGTTTTTAAAAAGTTCATTTTGCGATGTGAGTATTTTTCAAATTTTCTTACACTTCTGGATTACTGTATACATTTAAACTGTTTTGAACATTTGTAAAATTATCATCAACAAATTTTATTACTAAATATATTCCTTTAAACATTAAACAGTAGAAAATTATTTCTTCAAACCATTTGGCTCGACTCTATACATGGCATTTTAAGTTAGACTGGTCGCAAGTTGTCACTGTTGCAATATATCGTATTTGTTAACGTCTATTCCTGTGCTGCGCATCAAGTGTATAAAATCAGTCTAAAACATTTGTTAGAATAATACGTCTGTGTTCGCGTGAAATATTGTACCCTGCAATAGCGACCCATTTACCTTTTATTCCTACTCGTGGATTAATTAGAAGCAATCACCACACAAAAGTGCGAGGCATACCCTTAACAATAAGGTGTAGTTATACTAATTACACTACTTTAAGTAATTAGGGTTTCCTGGTCGTCCCACCATGCGATTAGCTTCAGATTATGTAGTAGCTCTACTAGCTGTCAAAACAACTACTGACTTCTTTTATCATGAAAGATGAAGCCCAAACAAACTGTGGTTTTTATGTGATGTGGACTTTTGCCCGACGCATTAATAAAAATACGCATTTTTGTTCACTCATGTACGGACGCAATAATATCATGACGCATTAATTTCATGATTTACAGTATGTCAGAATTACCAAATGTTTGACATCCAATAGCTGATGATTAATAAATCAATATGCTCTAGTGGTGTCGTTATTTAAACAAAACAAACTAAAGTTAACTTTTTTTGTTTGTCTTTGCACCCAGCACCCCTCCCCTATCCTGTACCTCTACTTCTTATGGGCATCAGGGCAACTTGCATCTGCTTCCTTCATTTCAGAAAACTTGACTGTGCCCCCCTCCCCCAGTCCCCCTGGTCCCCCTGGTCCCCCTATGGACCTATACACCATCTGGGTAACTTGTGTCTGCTTCCAGCATCCCAGCAACCTTTGTGTCTGCTTTCTGCACCTGGGCCCATTGTGTGTCTTTGCCACACCCCCAACCCCTGCCTGTCTCTCTGCTTCCTATGCACCTATACAGTATCTTAATGTGTTGGCTTCTTGCATCTGACGGCAAGACGTAGCCCAGTGGTAAAGCGATTGCTTGATGTGCGGTCAGTGTAAGATCGATCCCTGTCAGTGGGTCCATTGGGCCAGTGCACCACGACCGGTATATCAAAGGCCGTGGTATGTGCTATCCTGTCTCTGGGATGGTGCATATAAAAGATCCCTTGCTGCTAATCAAAAAAGAGTAGTCCATGAAGTGGCGACAGTGTGTTTCCTCTCTCAATATCTGTGTTGTCCTTAATCATATGTCTGACGCCATATAACCGTAAATAAAATGTGTTGAGTGCATCGTTAAATAAAACATGTTTTTATTTCTTTCCGAGCAACAGTTGTGTCTGCTTTCTGCACCTGGGCCCATTGTGTGTCTTTGCCCCAACCACCAAACCCACCCCCACCCTGTCCCTCTGCTTCTTATGCACCTATACAGTATCTGAACAAAATTTGTTGGCTTCTTGCATCTGAGCGCATCTTCCATGCATCTGCTTTGTGCACCTGGGCCCAGTGAGCGCCAGCTGGGTTTAGGTAGGAGTGTGCATGTACAGTGCAGGACCAATCCGATTCACAGCTGAGCCTGTGCAGACTTCACTGTTCTCTCCTACTACAAGGTGTAAAGTAACAGCAGCAGACTATACACCGAGGCTTGCCACACTGGCCAATTTGTAGGTGGATAACAGAACAGAAAGCCAGAGGCTGGGTAGTAGTTACAGGGAGGAAGAGAAAGGAGAGACAGAGTGAGTGAGAGAGAGGAGTCAGTTTACGACTTCTCAGCAGAAAACAGATGATGCAGTTCTGTGTTTGAATGTTTGTGGTTCTGTTGGGATTCTGTGAATGATAAAAAACCCATTGGTGGTGGTGTTCTGGTTTGAAGAAAAGTAAAAATGTGTGTTTATAAATTATCAAAGGTTTTGGTGTGAAAGATTCTGGGATTTTTGTGATTTATGAAATACTCGTGGTGTTTTGATTCGAAGAAAAGTGATGTGTTATGAAGTTTTAAAAGTTTTTGTGATTGACAAAATGCTGGTGGTGTTTTCTTTGAAGAAAAGTGATGAAAATATCTGTGTTATGAAGTTTTAAAAGTTTTTGTGATTGACAAAATGCTGCTGGTGTTTTCTTTTAAGAAAAGTGATAGAGATTTGTAATTATGGAGTTAAAAGTTTTGAGTAATTTTAGTAGAGGAAAATTCTGGTATATACAGTGTAATTAATTGAGAAAATATTGATGTTAGTTTGTTTTAAATAATGATAAAAATGTGTGTTATGAAGTTCGAAAGTTTTTTGAGTAATTTAAATTAGGAAAATTCTGGAATGTATGGTGTAATTAATTTTATAAACATTGGTGTTGTTTAGGTTTTAAAACGTGATGAAAAAGTGTGTTACGAAGTCCACAAGTTTTGGTAATTTGTGTGAGAAATATTCTGGAATTTATAAAAGTGTAATTCATTTATTGAAAAACTGCGTGGATGATTTTAACACATCTGTGTCAAGTTTAATTGATGTTGTTTAATGATCTTGGATTCTCGATTATTAAGTCCACCATTCTGCTATGGCAAGCGTTAATATTTCAGTGCTGGATCTTTTTACGACTGGATATTGCCCCCGAAATCAGCATTAAAGCAGGGTCTTCTCCTGTGAATATCTAGACCAACCTGGTTTTAATATTTAAATTTTTTTTTACTTTAGATATTGTGAAAATTTTAAATACGGCACACAATTTTTGGGGTTTAATACTTAAAAGGGGGCATCATTAGTTTACTGCCATTGTAATTTGTACGAGATCTAGAGCCATTTTAGTGACTAAAATTGCCAGGGTTTTCTGCCAGAGGGTGAAACGCTATACCCAGATTTTTTTGATTTTTTTTTTTTAATTTTTTTTTTTTTAAAGTTAACCTTTGACAAAATTATCATTAATGTATGATTTTCTTAACCCTAACCCTAACCGTAAGTTAACCCATTTTCTTCTGGGGGAGCCCCCCCCCCCCAATACCCCGTTGACTGTTGCATTCAGTTCTATAGCGCCATACCCAAAAATTTCTTTCTGGCAGAAACACTGGTTGCATGTTAAACTTTTAAAATATTTTCTCGTTTAGAATATCAATGTCTGTATAAACAAGGTGTTTGTTGTTGTCCATGTTTGTAGTAGCTGAAACCTAATTTTTTATTTCAATAATTTTGATATTGAAGAAGGAAACCCACTGTTGCCACTTCATGGGCTACTCTTTTCGATTGGCAGCAAGGGATCTTTTATATGCACCATCCCATAGACAGGATAGCACATACCATGTACTTTGATTTACCAGTTGTGGTGCACTGGCTGGAGTGAGAAATAGCCCAATGGGCCCACTGACGGGGATCAATCCCAAACTGACAGCGCATCAAGCGAGCGCTTTATCCCTGGGCTAGGTCCCGCCCCTATTTATTACGAAGTAAAATTAAAGATGATTGTTACTTTTACATGAGCACATGCCTGCAAACACATTGAATATATAGACACTATATTAAACAAGAAAATATTTAATTTTAATCGACAAAAGGTTTCCTCTCTAAATATGTTTATGTATTGCTGTGGTCCTTAACCATATGTCTGACACCATATATAACCATAGTTACAATTTGTTGAATGAGTCATTAAATAAAACACTTCTTTGTTTCTTTATGAATATTTAGAATATATTTATATTTACATGTTATACAAGATGTTGAAATAATCATTATGTTATGCCAAATAGCTGTAGTTTCAAATGTGCTGAGATATTGTTAAAAAAAAATTCCTTTCCTTTTCCTCTCTATCACTCTCTCTCTCTGTCTCTGTCTCTCTCTCTCTCTCTCTCTCTCTCTCTCTCTCTCTCTCTCTCTCTCTCTCTCTCTGTCTCTGTCTCTGTCTCTGTCTGTCTGTCTGTCTGTCTGTCTCTCTGTCTGTCTCTCTGTCTCTGTCTCTCTCTCGACCAAGTGTCAAACTAACCATATATTAGACACCAAAAAGCCGTAGTTTAAAATGTGCTGAGGTGTCGTTAAACAAACATTCCTTTCCTTTCCTCTCACTCTCGACTAAGTGTCAAAATAACCATATGTTAGACACTAAATAGCTCTAGTTTAAAATGAGCTGATGTGTCGTTAAACAAACATTCCTTTCCTTTCCTCTCTCACTCTCGAACCAAGTGTCAAAATAACCATATGTTAGACACCAAATAGCTCTAGTTTAAAATGTGCTGAGGTGTCGTTAAACAAACATTCCTTTCCTTTCCTCTCTCACTCTCGAACCAAGTGTCAAAATAACCATATGTTAGACACCAAATAGCTCTAGTTTAAAATGAGCTGATGTGTCGTTAAACAAACATTCCTTTCCTTTCCTCTCTCACTCTCAACCAAGTGTCAAAATAACCATATGTTAGACACAAAATAGCTCTAGTTTAAAATGAGCTGATGTGTCGTTAAACAAACATTCCTTTTCTTTCCTCTCTCACTCTCGACCATGTGTCAAAATAACCATATGTTAGACACAAAATAGCCATAGTTTAAAATGTGCTGAGGAGTTGTTAAACAAACATTCCTTTCCTTTCCTCTCTCACACTCGACCAAGTGTCAAAATAACCATATGTTAGACACAAAATAGCCATAGTTTAAAATGTGCTGAGGTGTCTTTAAACAAACATTCCTTTCCTTTCCTCTCTCACTCTCAACCAAGTGTCAAAATAACCATATGTTAGACACCAAATAGCCATAGTTTAAAATGTGCTGAGGTGTCATTAAACAAACATTCCTTTCCTCTCTCACTCTCAACCAAGTGTCAAAATAACCATATGTTAGACACTAAATAGCCGTAGTTTAAAATGTGCTGAGGTGTCGTTAAACATTCCTTTCCTTTCCTTTCCTCTCTTGATCAGGTGTCAAAATAACAAATAGCTTTAGTTTAAAATGTGCTCAGATATCGTTAAAAAATATTAAAATATTTTAAATATTATTGAAGTACCTGGTGCATGCACATTAAATAATGCTTATATTTACAATATCAACCATATACATAAAAGTTAAAAGGTAAAAAAAAAAAAAAAATTCACACAATTTACACAATTGTAAACCAATTAAGAAACTCCATAAGAGTAATTCTGCTCGTTACTCGAATGTTGAACGTAACAACAGATTGAAAATCTATTCCAACTTCACTGCGCTACGATTCGTCTTGAAAACGATTTTTCTACACAGCAAAGACAGATGTTGTGCTGTTCTTAATGTATTCAACACACGTGTGTTGTAGACAGCTTTGAACAGACACACAAAGCTTTTGAATGATGGAAGAATAATTTTGTCATCAAATAAATGTGAATACTGTTGACATCTATACTGATTGAAAGAAAAAAGCGAACAATTGGTATTGTTAAAGTTTGTTTTGTTTAATGACACCACAAGAACATATTGATTTATTGATCATCAGCTATTAGATGTAAACCAGCTGCATTTTCCCATTATAGCAAGGTTCTTTTATATGTATATGCACCATCCCATAGACAGGATAATACATACCACAGCCTTTGATATACCAGTCGTTGTGCACTGGCTGAAATGAGAAATAGCCCAATGGGCCCATCGATGGGTATCGATCCAAGACTGACCATGCATCAGGCGAGTGCTTTACTCCTGGACTGTGTCCTGCCCCAAACCAGATTAATTCACTATTAGCATTGTTATGTCTGTACAAATACTAGAGCACATTGATTTGTATCTTATCATCGGCTATTGTATGTCAAACATATGGTCATTTTGTCATATTTCTTTAGAGGAAACCTGCTGCCGCCACATAGGCTACTCTTTCCGATAAGCAGCACTTTCTCACAGACAGGACAGCACATACCACAGCCTTTGATGAATCAGTTGTGGACCACTGGTTGGAACGGAGTATAAATACACAGATGTTTAAGTGTGCTGGCAGCACATTTAATTTTTTGACACTGTGGATGAGGGTTTTGGCTGCAATCATTCTTTTCTGTTGGAGTTATTGTGGTGCCTTATTTCTTTCTGTTAGTATACACAATCAATTTACAGTCAGTGTGTTGGAAATGAAGGGAATGTTTTCAGTTTAATCAAATACATTGTCAACCTATTTGGTATCCAACATAATATTCTGCCAGTTGTGACACTTCGCCTACCAATAAGAGGTGAATCATGTTGTTGTCTGTTATGTGCATTTACTCACAGAGTATCACATACATAGGAAAGGAAAGGAATGTTTCTTTCATTACACCTCAGCACATTTTAAACATGTATTTGGTGTCTAACATGGTTGTTTTTTGGATATTTCGTTGAGAGAGAGAGAGAGAGAGAGAGAGAGAGAGAGAGAGAGGAGAGAGAGAGAGAGAGAGAGAGAGAGAGAGAGAGAGAGAGAGGGAGGGAGGAGGGGAGAGGAGAGGGAGAGAAAGGAGAAATAAGGGAGAGATGGAAAGACAGGAGAGAGAGAGAGAGAGAGAGAGAGAGAGAGAGAGGGGGAGAGAGAGAGGGGGGAGAGAGAGGGGGGAGATAGAGTGAACCTGCTGCCACCACTACTAATAGCATATGTAGGACAGTACATACCACAATTTAATATATTATCAGTCATGGGGCACTGGTTGGAATGGGAAACAACCAGAGTCTACTGATAGCAATCGAATCTGTGACCTATTTCATTTCACTAACTTTACCACTGACTTACAACCCCCCCCCCCCCCCCCCCCCCCCCCCCCTCTCCGGTAAAGCTTAAAATGAGACTGTTTTATCACCAGATCTGTTCAGTTGCCGTGGCAATCTTTTATTAATCAGTTTACAGATGAAGCTTAGAATATTCCGAGAATCATTTTTATCATTAAATCTGTTTGGTCACTGTCGACATTTGTGCTTAAACACTGTTAACATGGATGTTTTATATCAGCACAGTTTGGTATCTCATATCTGTGTGTGTGTGGGTCAGGCTTGTGTTGGTGGCAATACAATACCATGGATTCCAAATAAATCCAGATGGTGATTAACTGATATCTCCCGGTATAAATGAAGATGGTTGATTAGAAAGTATCATGTTTTTGGTATAAATCATCTGCAGACTACTTGTAGTTTCAGTGTAATGGTATCAATCACATTAATTGTGAGTTGTCCAGTGGAAGGTAGTATTCATAGCAGATATTGGTTTAATGACAGTTTAATTACTGGGGTTTTTTTTTTGTAGAGAGTAGTATTATGAACTAATATTGTTTTAGTGGTAATTGTTTACAGGTTCTTGTGGAAATTAGTATTGTCAACTAAAATTGTTTTGGTGATAGTTGCAATACAGGTTCTTATGGAAAGTAGTATTATTAGCTAATATTGTTTTAGTAATAGTTGTTTAACGGTTCTTGTAGAAAGTAGTAGTGTTAACTAATATTGTTTTACTGATAGTTGTTTACAGATTCTTGTAGAACAGTATTATTATCTCATACTGTTTTAACGATAGTTGTTTACAAATTCCTATGGAAAGATATATTGTTTCAGATGTAGTTATTTTTACATTCTTGCAGAAAGTAGCATTATCAACTAATATTCTTTTAGTGATAGTTGTTTATAAATTCTTATGGAAAATAATATTATCAGTTAATAATGTTTTTTAAGTTCTTGTAGAAAGTAGTGTTATCAACAGATATTGGATTTTAGTACCTATTAATACCTTAAAGACGGCTAGTTGTTGACACATTCTAGTGGATGTTCTGTTACCAGTTAATATTGGTTTAATGGCCGCTGCTGACAAGTCTTGTAGAAACTTCATTGTGGAATGTTCCTCAGTGGTTAAGTGTTTACCTAACCTGGGATGGGTCATGGAATTGATCATCCTCTACATAGTTAAGTGTTTACCTAACCTGGGATGGGTCATGGAATTGATCATCCTCTACATAGTTAAGTGTTTACCTAACCTGGGATGGGTCATGGAATTGATCATCCTCTACATAGTTAAGTGTTTACCTAACCTGGGATGGGTCATGGAATTGATCATCCTCTACATAGTTAAGTGTTTACCTAACCTGGGATGGGTCATGGAATTGATCATCCTCTACATAGTTAAGTGTTTACCTAACCTGGGATGGGTCATGGAATTGATCATCCTCTACATAGTTAAGTGTTTACCTAACCTGGGATGGGTCATGGAATTGATCATCCTCTACATAGTTCCATTATCAGGAAGCAATCTTTTATATGCACTTATTATAGATACAATACAGTAAAACGCCCAGTCGTAAAGCACTCGGATGATGCACATTCGGTCTAGGATCGATTCCCATCGGTGGGCCCATTAGGCTATTTCTCATTCCAACCGATGCACCACGACTGGTATATCAGAAGCTGTGGTATATGTTATCCTGGTTGGTGCATATAAAAGATCCATTGCTACTAATGTAAAAAATGTAGCGGGTTTTGTCTCTAAGACCATATGTCATGATTACCACATGTTTGACATCCAGTGGCCACTGATTAATAAATCAGTATGCTCTAGTGGTGTAGTTAAACAAACCACACTTCAACTTTGCTTACAGGCAGAACAGTAGCAATCAAAAAAGCACTTGTCTTTTTGTCCTGACTGACGAAAATCTGCTTAGACAAGCAAACTGTATGTTAGTGGTTGTCCAGTGGACAGGTCAAAATGTTCCATGCGGTTTCATTTTGAGGTATTAAAAACATCCTTGTACTTGAATAAAACAAACCATTCATTAGAACAAGTGGAAATAGTAGCGGACAAGAAGATTTCTAGATGTATCATCCAGTGGACTAGTGGAAAATTCCGCTTTAACTAATAATAGTAGTAGTCAGAGAATATATCCACCACAGGGGTGGGGTAGGGATGATATGGGGGTGGGGTAGGGGTGATATGGGGGTGGGTAGGGTGATATGGGTGTGGAGTAGGGGTGATATGGGGTGGGTGGGGTGATATGGGCGTGGGTTGGGGTGATATGGGGGTGGGGTAGGGGTGATGTGGGGTGGGGGTGATATGGGGGTGATCTTATAACCAAGCACCCCAGGTGAGTGCTCTACTGAAAAGTTATAGTCCGACCCATCCTCCTAAAAAAAAAACTTTTTTGGAAATAACAAAAAAAAAACAAAAAATTGCTGTATAATTTAGAAAACAATCAGCTCAGAAATATGTAACTCTAGTAAATTCAGTAGTATGAAAAAAAGCGTTCCCTGTTGGAAGGACTATAGATTCCGTTCCTGTATACCGTGTGAATAACACAGGTATGGTGAGTGACAAGCTGAGTTTGAGTTACACAAATATTTCTTTAAAAACTATCTCAACTAACGAATCACTTACGTGATGAATCAGTCAGTAACATCTTGAATGAGTGATACGGTAAATCACTAGTGTGTTCAGGAATCCGAACGCTTGCCAACAATTTGACTGGTACCCACCGTCTCCTATCATATCACATTCATCTAATGTTAAGCACAAAAACCAGTCTGCTATAATCTCTCGCACTTCTGAACCTGCCTCAGTTGTGTTTGATTTGTACAGTGCTGAATTGGTGGTATGCTGAATTGGTGGTCAAGTGTCTGATGTCAAATCAGTAATGTTATGTTGGATCAGTGATTGATGTTGAGTTAGTTTATGTTGGATTACTGATGAGTCATGTCAGACCAGTTAACTAGATGTTAAATCAGGGGACAATATTTCTAAATCTTAGGTAACCGGAAGTCGGTTCACGTGAGTTTTACTTAGGTAACCGATTGTTCAGTTATGTGAATATAGTTATCGTAACCTATAAGTTAGGCCTACCTAATCCTAAAACACTTGAACTACGGTTCTGTGCTACTTGGTGGTTCGAATTTCATTACTGATATGTGGTACTTTAAATTTTAGAATGTAATAGTTACCACATAACCGATTGGCAGTTCTCGTGATTTTAAAGTTGCGTAACCGACACGCGAACAGAACAACGGTTCTCGGTTCTCATGAAATATTGTGCCCTGTTAAATCATTAATGTATGTGTTGATGGATTAGTTAGGTCAGTGATGTTTTGGATGTGTCACATTTGTAATTTTTAGAATAGTGATCTGATTTGGATTAGTGTTGTGTTGAATTAGTGTTGTGTTGAATTGGTGATGTGTTAGTGTTTAATTAGTGATGTGTTGAATTAGTGATGTGTTGAATCGGTGATGTGTTGAATTAGTGATGTGTTGAATCGGTGATGTGTTGGATTATTTATGTGTTGAATCGGTGATGTGTTGGATTATTTCTGTGTTGAATCGGTGATGTGTTGGATTATTTCTGTGTTGAATCGGTGATGTGTTGGATTATTTCTGTGTTGAATCGGTGATGTGTTGGATTATTTATGTGCTGAATCGGTGATGTGTTGAATTAGTGATTTGCTGAATCGGTGATGTGCTGAATTAGTGATTTGATGAATTGGTGATGTGTTGAATTAGTCATGTGTTGTCTTAGTGATGGTTTGAATCGATGATGTTGAATTATTCATTAAATCATCAGCTTTTATTCTAAGCAACAAAACTGCATGTATTTATTTCTCTTTTCATGTTTTCAAATTGCGTATATTAGTTGTAAACCCAATCTAACATCTTCCAGGTGACTAACTTTCTCCTGTATGAGATGTTTAAAAGATTCGTCTGTATTGGATGTCACAATATCTAATAAATCTGCTGCTGGATGAAGAATGGATATATTCTTTGAGTCGTTCTGTCTTTCCTAAAGGAATGTTTGTCGAAGGAACCAAAACAATGGAGGACTTGTACGTAAAGCTGCAGAGTTTGATGGTTTTTCGATCATAAGATTTCCAGCAGACGTTGATTATTTGGAGTTATCATAAGCCTAGTGGAATATACTACCGGTATCTAATCATGATAATCAACATTGATAAACCCACTCCAAAGACTTTCGCTCGGATTAAGGCGAAACAGCTGCAGTCTGTTCAGATGTGAGTATTGAATTCTCTTGCGTGTGTGTATGTATACTGAGAAATAAAAGAAATATGGTTAATACAGAATACCCTGTACTCATCCACTTAATTATTACATACCCATTCAATCTTACTATAGTGATAAAAGACATTTTGAAACCATGTGATAAATGTATCTTTTATTACATACCTATTCAATCTTACTATAGTGATAAAGACATTTTGAAACCGTGTGATAAATTTATCTTTTATTACATACCTGTTCAGTCTTACTATAGTGATAAAGAATTTTGAAACCGTGTAATAAATTTATCTTTTATTACATACCTGTTCAATCTTACTATAGTGATAAAGACATTTTGAAACCATGTGATAAATTTATCTTTTATTACATACCTGTTCAATCTTACTATAGTGATAAAGACATTTTGAAACCATGTGATAAATTTATCTTTTATTACATACCTGTTCAGTCTTACTATAGTGATAAAGACATTTTGAAACCGTGTGATAAATTTATCTTTTATTACATACCTGTTCAGTCTTACTATAGTGGTAAAGAATTTTGAAACCGTGTAATAAATTTATCTTTTATTACATACCTGTTCAATCTTACTATAGTGATAAAGACATTTTGAAACCATGTGATAAATTTATCTTTTATTACATACCTGTTCAATCTGACTATAGTGATAAAAGACATTTTGAAACCGTGTGATAAATTTATCTTTTATTACATACCTGTTCAATCTGACTATAGTGATAAAAGACATTTTGAAACCGTGTGATAAATTTATCTTTTATTACATGCCTGTTCAATCTGACTATAGTGATAAAGACATTTTGAAACCGTGTGATAAATTTATCTTTTATTACATTACTATTCAATCTTACTATAGTGATAAAGACATTTTGAAACTGTATGATAAATTTATTTTGTATCGCACATATATGTGAGATCTGGACCGGACCTTTTAAAATTGGGAATTCCCTTTTTCTTTTTACTGCAGTTAGCACCTTTTATTTACTGACGTCATATATGATTTACATATGATGTCACATCGTAATTGAAACATTACACAAGGCTGCCGCAGAGTATGATTCCTAACGTTAAGTAAATCCATGAAAGGAGTTTTGATCATAGATTTAACAAAGTGTTGTGATGACGTTAAATTGAAAACCGTTTTTGTAAAAGAAGTTCACTTTCGTTGTTTTCAGTTCTTATTTATTGCATTTGTCACGTGGTATATATTCTTGCGCAAAATAAACTTGTGCAATAAATAGGAAGTGAAAACAACGTATATACATGGCAGTCTTTGGCATGTCAGCAAAATCCAGGCGAGCCATAGATCGCTCTTCTAAAATAGTGCCAGGTAAGCTATCTTATGAAGTGTCAAAGAAAATGTATTGAAATTATTACTATAAGGCAATCAGTTTGCTGCTCTCCTAAAACTTTCCAGGTGAGTGTTGAGGTGAGCGGGAGTGATCACTCGCTTTTCCTGGGCTATTTCTGATCCCATCCAGTGCACCACGACTGGTATGTACTACCTTGTCTGTGGGATGGTGCATATAAAAGATTCATAGCTGCTAATCAAAAAGAGTAGCCCATGTAGTGGCGACAGCGGGTTTCTTCTCTCAATATCTGTGTGGTCCTTAAACATATGTCTGACGCCATATAACCGTAAATAAAATGTGTTGAGTGTGTCGTTAAATAAAACATTTCCTTCCTTGCTTTCTTCTTGGCAAAGACCGACTGTACAGCGAAACACTTCTAAACTGGACACACATGGGACCGGGTAAAAAGTCTGGTTTTAAATAATTTTTTATGTGCCTACGATGGGTCGCATTAAGGTATGGCCTCCATTTGTTCATCCATCCGTCCGTCCGTCCATACATCCATATGTTAACTTTTTCTTTTCTGGACCTGGCCTGGTGCTTATAAAACTTTTTAAAGTCTAGACTCAAGACTAATAGAGTCTGAGAAAATAATGTCATGACAATGCCATACACATTGTATGACGTGTGACGTCATTAGAGATTGAGTCTGGATGCTAAAAGTGTTATAAGCACAGGCTCATATCTTGCATACAGATGCATACAGGGCCATCAAACCTCACACGTAGGGATAACGTGGGAAGGCGGTGTGTCACATACTATTACTAGGTCACTGTGACCTACGTTTCACGGTCTACTGCACATAACAGTAACTCCTTGTACGGACCATATCTTGCATACAGATGCATACAGGACCATCAAACCTTGTGGTGTGTTGCATACTATTACTAGGTCACTGTGACCTACATTTCATGGTGTACTGCACATAATAGTAAATTCTTGTATGGACTATAATTTGCATACAGGACCATCAGACATCATGTGTAGGAACAACTTGGAATGGCAGTGTGTCGTGTACTATTACTAGGTCACTATGATACAAATAAATGAAATAATTGGTCTATATTCTATGCCTGTATATGGTTTTCCATCAAACTCCTGACGGGCGTATCATGTATCTCACCGGTACATTTGTTTTGTTTACATTTAAAGAAGTTACGTTCAGTGTTGATTTTTAAACATGTGCCGTGAAAATTGTCCTGTTTTGAGGGAACTTCAGTCTATAGAGGGTCTGGTTTTGAGACGTTTCACTGTATATCATATTAATTAAAACAAAAACTAATTTTGTTCAAGTGACTGTTAGCTTGAAATCACAAAATTGCATGATCTATTTTACATCATGGCCTAAATAACACATTATATTATTATTTAGCCCTTCACATTTATGTTGTTGCTCAGATAGAGTTATGGTCGGTATGGAATCGATCCCCATTGGGCTATTTCTCGATTGGTATATCATAGGCCGTGGTATGTACTACCCTGTCTGTGGGATGGTGCATATGAAAGATCCCTTGCTGCTAATCGAAAAGAGTAGCTCATGAAGTGGCGACAGCAGGTTTCCTCTCTCATTATCTGTGTGGTCCTTAACCATTTGTCTGACGTCATATAACCGTAAATAAAATGTGTTCAGTGTGTCTTTAAATAAAAACATTTCTTTCTTTCTCTTAGGGTTATGAGATGTAATCCCAAAATATCTACATATATTTTACATGCCTGAACCTCTCTTAGATATAGGCATGTTAATAAAGTACCCATAGCATCATTTTTCGATTCCTACTGAATCTATCTTTAAAAAACACCTCCCCAAATTCAATGCCTGTATGTACATCTCTGAACCATATCCAACCTATAAAAACTTCCACAAACATAAGGTAAGCAGGGGGATGGGGGGGGGGGGGGGGAATAAGATGGCTGGAGTAATTTGTTTCCTGATTGCATCACCCCAGTCCCATCGACAGAAGAGCTGTTTTGTATACTGACGGCACCATCGGCAGCTGGTTACAATTGCTGCGTTATTACCTATCAGGTATGTTTATTTTGTAACACTGCCAAGTCCATGGCTAATTAACTCGGCTCCAGGCTCTAAGTAATGTGGTAGTAGTGAAACGTAGTGAGAGAATCCAGTTTGTGAATGGAAGGATGTGAAAAATCTCACACAGCTGCTGTTGGTAGTAGTAGTAGCTTTGTTGGCCTTGGTGGTGTCGTGGTTAAGCCATGGGACAATGCTCGCTTGATGTACGGTCGGTCTAGGATCGATTACCGTCGGTGGGCCCATTGGGCTATTTCTCGCTCTAGCCAGTGCACCACGACTGGTATATCGAAGACCTTGGTATGTGCTATCCTGTCTGTGGGATGGTGCATATAAAAAGATGCCTTGCTACTAATGGAAAAATGTAGCAGCTTTCATCTCTATGACAGTGTCAAAATGACCATATGTTTGACATCCAATAACCGATGATTAATAAATCAATGTGCTCTAGTGGTGTCGTTAAACAAAACAAACTTTAACTTTAAGCCATCAAGACATATGGCTGGTAGGTATTGGGTTCGCAGCCAGGCACTGGCTCCTACCCAGAGCAAGTTTTAACGATTCAATGGGTATGTGTAAGGCCACTTCACAGACTTCTTTCTTCACCAACAACTAACCCACCGTCCTGGACAGACAGCCCAGATAACTGAGGTGTGTGCCCAGGACAGCATGCTTGAACCTTAATTGGATATGAGCACGAAAATAAGTTGAATGAATAAATGAATGTTAGGCATGATATTGATGGGTGAAGTTTGTAATCGTTAAAGTTTGTTTTGTTTTGTTTAATGACACCACTAGAGCACATTGATTTATTAATCATCGGCTATTGGGTAATTTTTGACATAGTCTTTAGAGAAAAAACCCACTAATAGCAAGGGATTTTAATTATGCATCATCCCACAGACAGGATAGTACATATCATGACCTTTGATTTACCAGTCATGGTACATTTAACAAGAAATGCAATAAATTTTATCTTATCTATCTCTTACCAGACATGGTACACTGGCTGAACCGACCAATAGCCCAATGTCGCCAATGAAAGGGATTGATCCCAGACCGACCATGCATCAATCGATTGCTTTACCACAGGGTTCTGTTCCACCCCATGTCTGTAATTGTTAATGGAAGAATGGGAAATCTCTTGACAGTTGCTGCTAGTATGGGGCCACAGACCATTATTAATTTTGCTATATGTTTCTACATAGCCTTAGTGGCTATACCATTTTTATTAATATCAGCAGGCCCATGAATTTTTGTATGTAACTTTACCTGCCTGGGGGAAACATACCCTGAAAAGGACAACCCCTGTTGTCCAGCTCTTTCTCCCAGGATATTGATTTAAACAAACACACCATCTAATCCTGGCCGGAGTACACCCATTTTACACAAAAAGCAGTACTTTTAGGTAGGTTTTTTTAGTAAAAAAACCACCCCAGCATCTTTTGATGAACTTAATGATTTAAACAACAATTTAAAGTGAACATATTGACCGTGTGTATTCATCCATCTATCCATCCATCCATCCATCCATCCATCCATCCATCCATCCATCCATCCATAACTAGCCTAAAATCTGCTGAGTTGAATCAAATGTAAGTTGCTTTCATCCTATTTATAAGTTAACCTACATTTGTCTATCCATCCATCCATCCATCCCATCCATCCCATCCATCCCATCCATCCATCCATCCATCCATCCCATCCATCCATCCATCCATCCATCCATCCATCCCATCCATCCATCCATCCATCCATCCATCCATCCATCCCATCCCATCCCATCCCATCCCATCCCATCCCATCCATCCATCCATCCCATCCATCCCATCCATCCCATCCATCCCATGCATCCATGCATCCATGCATGCATGCATGCATCCATCCCATCCAAACCGGCCTCAGTGGCGTCGTGGCAGGCCATTGGTCTACAGGCTGGTAGGTACTGGGTTCGGATCCCAGTCGAGGCATGGGATTTTTAATCCAGATACCGACTCCAAACCCTGAGTGAGTGCTCCGCAAGGCTCAATGGGTAGGTGTAAACCACTTGCACCGACCAGTGATCCATAACTGGTTCAACGAAGGCCATGGTTTGTGCTATCCTGCCTGTGGGAAGCGCAAATAAAAGATCCCTTGCTGCCTATCGGAAGAGTAGCCCATGTAGTGGTGACAGCGGGTTTCCTCTCAAAACCTGTGTGGTCCTGAACCATATGTCTGACGCCATATAACTGTAAATAAAATGTGTTGAGTGCATCGTTAAATAAAACACTTCTTTCTTTCTTTCTTTCCATCCCATCTATCCCAGCCAGCCAGCCAGCCAGCCTGGCTGAGCCAGCCAGCAGTGAAAAAGTAGCCTAAAATTTGAGTTGAATCAAATGAGCGTTGCCTTCCTCCTATTTATAAGTATATGTAGTACAAGTAACATGTACGTCTGTCTATAGAGTGCATGTCCTTGGAGACTTCCTACAAGTAGAGGGTGTGAGGATAATTAAGTGCACAACTTGCAGGAAATGCTTTGATGTGATCGTACACATACACGTACTTCGTGCTGGTCACTTCATGCTACCGTATTAGCCCTGTCAAAAGATCTTGCTGAAAACACCATACAAAGCTAGGAAATGTCTCATCTACATCAACTGTATAATGTGTATTAAAGGATATGACTATTAAAGTGTGTGGGTAATATTTGGCATGCTTCCATCAGAGAACTGTTCATGCATGCCTGTCGTGGACACAACCTCTGACTTTGCCAGAGTTCTGTCCATGACAGGACTATTAAAGTGACGGACCCCAGTTTTTAAACATTACTGCGTAATTTTCACTATTAGATCCATTGTTGATAATTGAAATCAGACTTAACTTCAAGTATATACAATTTTACTAATAGTAATAATTGGATATGTCACTTAAAGAGGGAGATAGAGCTTAAAAACACTATGATTGGGGGGTGGGGTGGGGGTGAGAGTAGGGTTAGGATATTCATATTTACAAAATCGACTAAAATGCAGCATTTGACAACTTTTTTCACTAGCCGTTGGGCATGACAATAGTAGTTATTTACTAGCCCAACATTGAATATCTCTAGCCATGGGAGTGGAGCTACCGTAATCTAGAAGCCATGCACTAGCCGTCGGGCATGGCAACAGTATTTATTTACTAGCCCAACATTGAATATCACTAGCCATGGGAGTGGGGCTACCATAATCTAGAAGCTCTGCTAGCCGTTGGGCATTGCAACAGTAGTTATGTACTAGCTCAACACTGAATATCACTAGCCATGGGAGTGGGACTACCATAATCTAGAAGCCCTGGGTTAAAAATAGTGTCTGCTACTTTACGATCTACATGCCTTTCATGAATGTTAGAAATAGGCAGCAGGTGGTCATTTTTCACCAGATAATAAAATTAAAAAGAATACATTTTTTTGAGACGATATTTGTGCAGTCAGATTTGCACATGTAGCCCATCCATCCCTCCATATCCACCCACACCCATTATGCTGGTAACCCAGAGTTTGAAAGCTTGTTTTTTTAACAGTCCAGATAGCTGAGGTGTGTGCCCATGTCAGAATGCTTGAACCTTAATTGGATATAAGCAAAAAAATAAATTCAACTGAAAGGTGGTGCAGACTGATAATCCAATTCCTTACTAAAATAAAGTCATGAAAATAAAAATGTAAAAAATGTAAAACATTTAACACAAACCCCATATGGTGCATTATTTACGTTAACTACAGTAGCAGTCATTGACTCTTTATAATGATGTAGGCGATGAAAATGGAGGATTCCGGTGTTAAGAAATTTTGTGGCAGAAATGTTAAAATCCACGTTGATATGACGTTTGCTTTATCGATTGTCCGGTCTTCTTGTAGTAGTAGTAGTAGTGACACAACAAAACACAGGTATGTTTTATCGATTGTCTGGTCTTCTTGTAGTAGTAGTAGTAGTGACACAACAAAACACAGGTATGTTTTATGACGTCCGGTTTGAAATATTTACTGTCTGGTAACTCATGTACAGGTTACCATGTAAAAGAAAAAGGTTTGTTTTTGTTAACGACACAACTAGAGCACATTGATTTATTAATCATCGACTATTGGATGTCAAACATTTGGTAATTTTGATATATAGTCTTAGAGAGGAAACCTACTTCATTTTTCCATTAGTAGCAGGGGATCTTTCATATGCACCATCCCATAGACAGGATAGGACATACCACAGGCTTTGATATACCAGTCGTGGTGCACTGGCTGGAACAATAAATAGTCCAGTGGAAGGAAGGAAGGAAATGTTTTATTTAACGATGCACTCAACACATTTTATTTATGGTTATATGGTGTTGGACATATGGTTAAGGACCACACATATTGAGAGAGAAAACCTGCTGTCGTCACTTCGTGGTCTGACGGGCTATTTCTCACTCCAGCCAGTGGACCACAACTGGTACGTGCTATCTTGTCTATGGGATGGTGCATATAAAGCCCATGAAGTGGCAACAGCAGGTTTCCTCCCTCAATATGTGTGGTCCTTAACCACATGTCCGATGCCATATAACCGTAAATAAAATGTGTTGTATGCGTCGTTAAATAAACCATTTCCTTCCTTCCTCTCTCACTAACAACTAACTATTAACCATTAACGCTCTACTCAGATAGCTGAGGTTTTGTTAAGTCAAATTGTGGAGAATGACGTGCTGTGCTCGATTTTATTGAATTACTGCTCCAGTGGCGTCGTTAAACAAAACAAAACTTTAACCTTTTATAATGAACTACTGCAAAAGTGTTTCTGATGGATTCCAGGGATCACCGGTTATAAAAATGAAGACGTCTTTCCCATAAAATTTGAAATCCTGAGGCCTGATATTTCTCTGTTTATTGTTGTATTTGGAAATGTCTATATGCACAGTGCCAGTACTTCCCCCAAAGTTCCAGACAGGCTGTCTCCATACATTTACTTACCTGGGGCCGAACTCACTGAGGTCTTGCAACTTTGTGATCTTGCAAAGTGCAGTTAAGCATGTGCAGGGGGAGGGTTGATTGAAAACATGTTTTATTGTACAAAGGGGTAGGGTTTTGGGAGTTAAAACCCCTCACTAAGGAAGCAGCTTTTCGTTTTGAGTATATTTTTCAGGGGAACATGACTCGAGCCTCCCCATAACCTTTGCTCGCCACAGTCTAGACCCCCCACTCCCACCATTATGCTAAAATGTCTGCAAATGCGCCTGTACAATGCATAGAGACGTACAAAGATGATGCTATGTTGGTTGAGAGAGCTTTGTGAGCTAGGCCCCAGGGCCCAGTTCCACAAAGCAATCCTAGCGCTATGATAACCTTAAGTGTATGAGGTAGTTATATCTTAGTGTCAAGATCGCTTTGTGGGACGGGACCCAGGGTCATAAATTTGAACAGTTTGCTGAAAGCCGTTTCACATCTGATCACGGGGGTGGGGGGGGGGGGGGGGGGGGGGCTGAAGAGGCACAGTCATTATTATTTTATGCCTTTTTGGGTCTGCTGCAATTTCTTTTAACTCTGCGAAATTGGTTTTAAATATACCGAATGCCAAAAGAAACACGGATGTAATTTTTCATCTGTGACATTAAATTTAGTGTTTTATAAAGAGATTAACAGATATTGAGATTAAGGAAAACATATTTTACAGTTTGATATATATCATTTATCATTTCACACACTGAGTGTTTGCAATAATAATAATAATAACTTTATTTAATGAGGGTGACAGGTTTAGCACAAGCTAATCTTCCACTTGGCCCTCAACAATACATTGAAACACTGGAAAAGAAAATACATATATACTAAGTACTATACTATTATAATAAATGCATACATAAATCAATCAAGTAAATCTGTTTTAATTATAAACAAACAAAAACTATGATTTGTGTTCTGTTTAGTGTTCATTATAGATTTTTATTTTGTGGATAGTGGACATAAAAAATAGAAATAAAAACAGCTGTGTGGAATTTAGGAAAAGCCCTAACTACATGTATAGTGGTGCAAAGTCTATCACTAAGGTTTGGTATTGTAACACAGGGCTAGTTCTGGCGTTGCATTGCTTAATACTTTAACATGCTCATATACCAAGAAGGGTTCGCTCTCTGGGAAGCCAGGGGCCCAATCCGGGGCACATACCTAGCTTTGCCAGTCACTAAATTCGTCAATTGCAAACTTTTAAAACAATTGGCGAATTCTATTTTAATTTGGCGAAATAATTTTACTATACTTTACTATAAAATAATTGGTTTTTCGTCATTTTTGAAGTTTAATAAATTAATTTGGCGAAACTTTGTGACTTTTCTGTGTGAAATAGATGCCAGACATGTGTAAATATGTCCTACTCGGTATAACTGCTAGTCGTAGATGTAAACTTACGGTGTTTTGTGAAATAGGCCCCTGATACAAACATGAATAATAAAACAAAAGTCAAGTCCTGAGAATATTTTAAGCCCTAATAAAAAGAAAGGAAGGAAATGTTTTATTTAACGATGCACTCAACACATTTTATTTACGGTTACATGGCGTCAGAGATTTCGGTTACCGTAGCATTAGGATTGCCTAGCTCACAAAGCTTTCTTAATCAACATAGCATCATCTTTGTATGTCTTTATGCATTGAACAGGGCCCTGAGGCCTAGCTCACAAAGCTTTCTTAATCAACATAGCATCATCTTTGTACGTCTTTATGCATTGAACAGGGCCCTGAGGCCTAGCTCACAAAGCTTTCTTAATCAACATAGCATCATCTTTGTACGTCTTTATGCATTGAACAGGACCCTGAGGCCTAGCTCACAAAGCTTTCTTAATCAACATAGCATCATCTTTGTACGTCTTTATGCATTGAACAGGGCCCTGAGGCCTAGCTCACAAAGCTTTCTTAATCAACATAGCATCATCTTTGTACGTCTTTATGCATTGTACAGGCACATGTGTAGACATTTTAGCACGATGCACTCAACAGATTTTATTTACGGTTATATGGCATCAGACATATGGCTAAAGACCACACAGATATTGAGAGAGGAAACCCGCTGTCGCCATTTCATGGGTTACTCTTTTCAATTAGCAGCAAGGGATCTTTCTTTTATATGCACCATCCCACAGACAGGATAGTACATACCATGGCCTTTGTTACATTAGTTGTGGAGCACTGGCTGGGACGAGAAATAGCCCAATGGGGCCACCAATGAGGATCGAGCCTAAACTGACTGCGCATCAAGCGAGCGCTTTACCACTGGGCTGCCCCTGAGCTCTAATAATGTCAATTTGTGATTGTTTGATTGATTCAACGTAAACGTCTGACAATGTTTGTTTGTTTTGTAGTCCGGAGAGTGTGCTGAACAGCAAGAAGTCCGATGAGATCTTCCTGAAAAGAACAGAAGGTGACGGCCATGAAGACCCAGATAGTTAGTTCATTCTAGTTTACACTTAGTGTCCACTTACAGGGACAGTTCACTGTCAGTCTTCTATTTCTGGTCCTTTCTCATTTACTGCAGCTCAGTGTAGGTTCAAAACATGTCAACTCATCCTTTTACTTACATACTATCCATTCTGTTCTGTTCTGAATGTCTCTCTCTCTCTCTCTCTCTCTCTCTCTCTGCATCTCTCTCTCTCTCTCTCTCTCTCTCTCTCTCTCTCTCTCTCTCTCTCTCTCTCCTCCCTCTGCCTCCCTCTCTTTTTCTCCCTCTCCCTCTCCCCCTCTTCCCCCTCTCTCTCTCTCTCTCTCTCTGTATGTCCCTCTTTCTCTCTGTCTCTGTCTCTCTCTCTCTCTCTCTCTCTCTCTCTCTCTCTCTCTCTCTCTCTCTCTCTCTCTCTCTCTCTCTCTCTCTCTCTCCCTCTGCCTTCCTCTCTCTTTTTCTCCCTCTTCCCCCTCTCTCTCTCTCTCTCTGTATGTCCCTCTCTCTCTGTCTCTCTGTCTCTCTCTCTCTCTCTCTCTCTCTCTCTCTCTCTCTCTCTCTCTCTCTCTCTCTCTCTCTCTCTCTCTCTCTCTCAACAAACAAATGCATTCTTGCACAGATACTCTCTCATGTGTTTGTACAAGTTTTAAATTCAAGCATCTCTTGTTGACCAATTCAGTACCAATTAATTTTCTTAAAAAATATTTCCCTAAACCAGTGTTGTATTAGTTGTACACAGTTTTTAATGTCTAGCTCTGTATTCAGCCTTTCAGTGTGATTTCGGAACGAAGGATGACTTCCAGGAGATGCCCGGTTTGTCCGACACGGACGAAGGAAGCAGTGATGATGAGGGTTATGAGGGGCTGGACCTCAGAAAGAAGACTCGGGTCAGATTCAGCAAACAGCCGATAAAGGTAAATTCACTTCATAATAACAGGGAAGTCAAATTCAGCAAACGGCTGATAAAGGTAAATTGACGTCATATTAACAGGGAAGTCAAATTCAGCAAACGGCCGATAAAGGTAAATTGACGTCATAATAACAGGGAAGTCAAATTCAGCAAACGGCCGATAAAGGTAAATTTACGTCATAATAACAGGGAAGTCAAATTCAGCAAACGGCCGATAAAGGTAAATTGACGTCATAATAACAGGGAAGTCAAATTCAGCAAACGGCCGATAAAGGTAAATTGACGTCATATTAACAGGGAAGTCAAATTCAGCAAACGGCCGATAAAGGTAAATTGACGTCATAATAACAGGGAAGTCAAATTCAGCAAACGGCCGATAAAGGTAAATAGACGTCATAATAACAGGGAAGTCAAATTCAGCAAACGGCCGATAAGTTTAAATTGACGTCATAATAACAGGGAAGTCAAATTCAGCAAACGGCCGATAAAGGTAAATTGACGTCATAATAACAGGGAAGTCAAATTCAGCAAACGGCCGATAAAGGTAAATTGACGTCATAATAACAGGGAAGTCAAATTCAGCAAACGGCCGATAAGTGTAAATTGACGTCATAATAACAGGGAAGTCAAATTCAGCAAACGGCCGATAAGTGTAAATTGACGTCATAATAACAGGGAAGTCAAATTCAGCAAACGGCCGATAAAGGTAAATTGACGTCATAATAACAGGGAAGTCAAATTCAGCAAACGGCCGATAACGGTAAATTGACGTCATAATAACAGGGCTGCTGAAATACACTTGCTGTTTTGCCTGAAAAGAACACACAGAGTGCTCACAACTAAAGAAATTTTGGTTTAGCCAATTTTATGATATTCCTTGAAAAGTATTCAAATGTAGTTAATTTGTGGAATATTTTATTAGCCAAAGACTAAATTTTTTAACCAATAAAAGTAAATTAACTTAAAATACATTTGACCATTTGCCAGGAAGAAACAAAAAAACCTGAATGGGTGAGTCATGGCCAAAATACATTAGCTCATCAGAAATTTTGATTAGGAATGTTTTCTAATCATTAGAAAATTGATTAGCAACTACTATTAGAATTGTGTAGTGATCTCTGAAACAAGTATACAGGGAACATTTTGTTTTCAGAATTTTGATTAGCGATATTACTAGTCATTTGAAAATTGATTTGTAACTACATGTACTGTTTAGCATGTTAAAATGTTGAAACATGCGATCTCTGAATCGCCACGCAGTACTGAACCAAATCTTACCTGCACTCATGGCAGAAGATTTCTTGGAAACAGTCGTTTCCGGTAGCATGTCTGTAACATATCAGCAAAATCATGGAACCATAAGTCTGTTAGTCATTATCCAGTAACATAATCCTCCATTACCGTGATCAATGAAAAACAGTTCTGATGATCATAGGGTATACGGAATGGAAAAAGTGTTTCCCATAAAATTTGAAATGCTTTGGCTTAGTACTGGGTGAGTTGTGACATTTTAACAATTTTACATTGAATGTAAATAAACAATGTGCTCTAGTGGTGTCATTAAATAAAATAAAATATTTAAACAAACTTTAAACTAAGTTTTTTTTAATGTAAACTGAAATACAAAAATGTTAACAAAATTTTAATAAAAAACCCATCTTGGGGTAATTATAATACCTGTGGGGCTAGTGGATTTTTATATTGATAAGCCCGACTGGCTAGTAACATTTTTGAAAATAGTTTTACAGGCCTGTAATAGCCATTGGCAATAAGGTTTGTTTTGTTTATTGACACCACTAGAGCACATTGATTTGTTAATCATTAGCTATGTGTTTTGTGTTCATCTGGTATAGAAGAGTTCTGTTTGTGTTGTCAGGTGTTTGCGACGTATTCCACCGATGATTACGACCGACGTAATGAAGACATCGACCCAGTTGCGGCGTCAGCGGAATATGAGCTGGAGAAACGTGTGGAGAAGATGGATGTCTTCGAAACAGACATTGAGAAAGGTTGGTGTTTGAAAATTAACACTTAACTTTATAATAAAGTAAATAGAGACTACTACATGAGATGAGTGGCCGGTAGATACCATTTATTTTACGAGTTGTTTTAAAACATATCTTAATGAGCAAAATTGAGTTGAATAGGTTTTTAAACAACAAGTTGTATGAATGTAGTATTCTATTTCTTACATACAGTGTAGCTTCAGAAAACAGTTGTAAAATAAATTTAAATGCCTTTTCCAACTAAAACCTATGTACGGCCCTGGCGTTTAAAGTTAACTTGTGCGTCACAGACAAAACAATTTCCGGTTAACTTGTACGTCACATCTAGTGATCGATTTCTACCATGCTTTTACATTGGATGAATGGTGTTAGTGATTAGTCATCACTTAGTTGCAGCCAATCGTATGTCTGTAAAATGTTATTGCACATATATATGTGCTGTCAAAAATAACAAATAACTTTCTCACCAACGAGTGTGTAAGAAGTGAAAATAACGGTTAACTTTATAAGAAAGAAAAGTTGTGGTTTTTGTTTTTTTGTTTTTTTTATCCCACTGCCCCCTTTTCTTTTTACGCCTTTGAATTCCATCTCATTTCTTCCCGATCTGGTAACTCCTCCTATCTTTCAATGTCTTTCGCTGTCCACCTCTACATCCCATTCCTTGTCTCTCCATCTGCGACAGGTGCTTGTCTCTTGTGGGCTATCCGTGCCACACACCTGTCATTTCCCATCAGCTTTTACCTGTAGGCTTAGTCTGACCACTTCGGGGAGTGTTCAGTAGTTATTTCTGGCATTGTTTGCTATACTCCTCTACTGCCTGCGGTCATTAGTTGTAATAAAACCAGCGTCTGTGGCACAGTGATTAAGCCATCGGACTACAGGCTGGTAGGTACAGGGTTCGCAGCCCGGTACCGGCTCCAAACCAGAGCAAGTTCTTAAGGTCTCATTGGGTAGGTGTAAGGCCACTACATCCTCTTCTCTCTCACTAACCACTAACCAACTAACAACTAACTCACTGTCCTGGACACACAGCCCAGATAGCTGAGGTGTGTGCCCAGGACAGCGTGTTTGAACCTTAATTGGATATAAGCACGAAAATAAGTTAAAATGAAATGGTTAGGTGATGATGTTTATGTTATTTGGATTTCTCGGAGCATGAAGTTGTATTCTCGACTTTCTGGATATATGGTGTGCATTTGAAACTGTTCTGATGCTGAGAACATGTTCCTAAACACACTTTGCCTTTTGGTGTGACGAGAATGGGTTCTCAACCATTAGTGAATGCAGTTTTAAATACACAACCTGATAACCTGAAGAACTGTCCTCGACTTACTTCAATGCCTGTTTCTGTATATTTTGAGGATCCTCTGGTCTTGGACTCAGCATAATCGGAATGGGCGTGGGCGCAGATGCAGGGCTCGAAAAACTGGGAATCTTCATCAAAACGCTCACTGAGGGTGGTTCTGCACAGAGAGACGGAAGGTTGGTGTTTTGTTGCCATGGTGATGTATCATCATGACCAGTATGTCAAGGGCTGCATGCTGTGTGCTGTAGTAAAAGACATTGTTGATATGAGAACACAACCTTAAAGAGTAAATGTCTGAAAATGGAACTACAAGACAAATTTTTAGCTAAGACTTCGTCAGAATTATCACATTTGACATCCAATAGCTGATGATTAATTAATCAGTGTGCTCTAGAGGTGTCATTAAACAAAATAAACGTTTAAGTGATGACTGTATGTCCTAATTAATAAATCGGTATGCTGTACTTTATATTCTAACATTCTTTCTTCTAAGTCAAACGTGTGTGTGTATTGTTTTACAGAATGCAGGTGAATGACCAGATAATCGAGGTTGATGGGAAAAGTCTTGTTGGCGTCACGCAGGCATATGCAGCTTCTGTCCTACGCAATACAAGTGGACATGTCAGGTGAGGGTGAAACACATCGTTAAAGTGCCATCATCACAGTTGACATTGACTTTTTAAAAACAGATTTTCACAAGAGGGAGAGAGAGAGCGAGAGGGGGGTGGGGGGACAGAGAGAGAGTGAAACAAACAGAAAGAAAAACAGACAGAGAAACAGAGAGATAATGACAGAGAGAGAGAAACAGAGAGAGAGAGAGAAACAATAACAGATAGAGAAACAGAGATGGATAGATAGAAACAGAGAGATGGATAGAAACAGATAGAGAGATGGGGAGAGAGAGAGATAAAGAGACCCACACACACAGAGAGACAAACAGACAGAGACAGAGAGAGATAGAAAAACAGAGAGAGACAGATAGAGACAGAAAAACAGAGAGAGACAGATAGAGACAGACAGACAGAGAGAGAGAAACAGAGAGAGACAGACATAGACAGAGAGAGAGAAACAGAGAGAGAGACAGACAGAGACAGAGAGAGAGAGAGAAACAGAGAGACACAGAGAGAGAGAGAGAGAAAAATGCAGACAGAGAGATATTTTGATCTTCACCAGGAAATGTGAATGATCACTCTCCTTTCTATGTACACTTACAAGGAAATGGTGTTTTTTTTAGGAAAATAACAAAGTATTTACCTTTCATTTCCTACTAACTTACATTTTTCAAAATAATTTTCAGGTTTTTGATTGGCCGCGAGAAGGACCCGTCGAAGAGCGAGGTCGCGCGTTTGATTCAACAGTCGCTAGAACAGGACCGGCGCCGCGATGAGCTCCGCAGACAGGAGCAGGAGAGACTGCGACTCGTACAGGAGCAGAAGTTACCGAAAGATGAAATGCTGGAAATGGAACATGCGGAACATGTGGAGTCGTTTGTACGACAGTTCAGCTCAGAACCAGCAAGCATGGACAAGGTTGTCTCCCTTTTTTGTATATTTGATGATTAGTAGGAAAGAATTCTCCTAGTTTTGTTAATTTTTGGAAAGAGTTATCTCCCTTAACTTTGTTAATTTTGACAAAGATGAGGCAATCTCCTTTCATTTTATATATAAAGAAAACAAAAGAAGCGTGAATATTTTATTACATATATAAGAAAATAAGTGCAGACGAAATTGAAAATTTAATAATTTAATTTATTCATGTTTCTTTTATTCAATATATTTGACAATTTTTAAGAAAGAGATAACTTAACTGTTAATTTTTTATAATATTGACAACATTATCTGCCTTTTTATGGCTTTGATAGTTTTTAAAAGCTATCTCCCTTGATTGTTACAAGATTATGTCCCCGTTGGTTTATATATTTTTAGTAAATTATCTCTTGCTAATTTTAAGAAAAACCTCTGAGATAAATATATAACACAGTTCAGTGCTAAAACTTGTAGTGTTAATCAGTTCTCATTCTTTTCTTTTAAATGTTTGCAAAAAGTTATTTTTCTTGACTGTTATTTTAAAGAAAAGGTTCGATCATAGACAACATACCTTTGGCTTTATTAAAAAAACAGGATCTCTGAAAGAACTCAGTTTATTAATAACCACAATCTAATAAGACCCCGTAGCTTTATTAATAAAAATTCTTCTTCTTAACAGGGAGTTGAAGAGCCGGTCCAAAACGAAGCCACATCGCTCGACATGGTGGAAGAGGCTCCTGAGGCAGGGGAGACAACTCCGCTGTCTGGCCCATCTCTCGAGGACAGCTCTCCGAGTTCAGCGGAAGATGAAGGTCACGTGAAGCCCGACATTGAAGTTCTGGATCTGGTGGAAAGTAGCTGTGACTCAATATCGCCCGACACCGAGTCACAGACACTCTACATTAAACTGAAAGAGGTCAGTCTCCAGTTGGGGAATGTGCTCTAGTGGTGTCATTAAACAAAACAAACTTTAACTTTTTACTTGGGGGAAATTACTATACTTCCCCCTAGTCCAAGCAGAAGGGACTTTAGATTTCATCACCATCCTTCTGTCTGTCTGTCTGTGTTTCTGTTTGTCTGTCTGTCCGTCTGTGTCACGTTTCGTTTTCCGGCCATTTTTTGCAATGCCTTAAGATACTGAACTTTACATTTGTGTGTATAGCTTTATCTTGAACTGTTACAAACCATGTTTGTGACTTTCTCATTGATTTACATAAGTTTTGACACAGTTATGGCCCATGAACTTAGGAAATATGAAAATTAGTTTTTCGCACTTTTGTTTTTCACAACAGCAGGACGTAGCCCAGTGGTAAAGCACTCGCCTGATGCGCGATAGGTCTGGGATCGATCCCTGTCAGTGGGCCCATTGGGCTATTTCTCGTTCCATCCAATGCACCACATCTGGTATGTCAAAGGCTGTGGTATGTGTTATCCTGTCTGTGGGATGGTGCATATAAAAGATCCCTTGCTACTAATGGAAAAATGTAGCGGGTTTCCTCTCTAAAACTAAATGTCAAAATTACCAAGTGTTTGACATCCAGCAACAGATGATTAATAAATCCATGTACTATAGTGGTGTTGTTAAACAAAACAAATAAACTGTCTGTCTTTCTGTTTTTTTGTGAAAAATCACTCAGAAAGCAATTCCAAATTCATGTACATGAATGATACACGGTTTGACGATAGCATGAAAGAAAGACATAGCAGACACATTTCGATAATTCACGAAAACTGGACATGAAAAATGTATGTATGCAAACACTTTTATTAGTACACAAGACATTTGTAACATCCTGTGAAACTGAACATTAATAACTCTGTTTCATAATTTTTCAGACTCACTATAAGAATGCAGTGGCTGAAGCAGAACTGGCAAAATTGAAGGCAAAGGTAATATGGACATTATGTTACTGTTTGGTTATCACTTCATTTATGTACTTACCTTTGTTTACCAGTACCCCATGACTGGTATTTCAAACACTGAGGTATGTGCTGTCCTGGAAAGTGCATATAAAAGGTCCCTTGCTGCTAATGAAAAAATATAGCGGGTTTCCTCTGAAGACTGCTTGTCAGAATTGTCAAATTCATTAGCCAATGATTCATTAATCAATGTACTCTAGTGGTGTCATTAAAAAAAATAAACTTTAACTGAAGACTGTGTCAGAATTACCAAATGTTTGACATCCATAAATCAATCTGCTCTAGTAGGGTCGTTAAAGAAATTAAGTTTAACTTTAAAATAAAAAATGAACTAAAACCATTGAAATGAATTTTTTCAGATCATCCTGCTTGAGAACTCGGAGTCCCAGAAGAAACATCTGGAGAAGAAGTGTGATGACTTGACGCATCGACTCAAAGACACGGAGAAAACACTTGAGTTAACACGGAAAGAATTATCTCAGTATCAGGTACACTAGAAACACAGAACATATACGATAGCGTAAATGTTTAGAGCTAGTTTTGGGAGAGTGCATTCTTTAGTTGAAATTGGCTGCAGGATTGGTCACCCAGTTTGTGAATGGAATGATGCGAAATCTCGGACAGCTGCTGTTGGTAGTAGTTGTGGGAGAGTGCATTCTTCAGGTGAAATCACTCGCAGGATTGGTTGTCCAGTTTGTGAATGGAACGATGCGAAATCTCGGACAGCTGCTGTTGGTAGTAGTTGTGGGAGAGTGCATTCTTTAGTTGAAATCAGTTGCAGGATTGGTTGTCCAGTTTGTGAATGGAACGATGCGAAATCTCGGACAGCTGCTGTTGGTAGTAGTTGTGGGAGAGTGCATTCTTCAGGTGAAATCAGTCGCAGGATTGGTCACCCAGTTTGTGAATGGAACGATGCGAAATCTCGGACAGCTGCTGTTGGTAGTAGTTGTGGGAGAGTGCATTCTTTAGTTGAAATCAGTTGCAGGATTGGTTGTCCAGTTTGTGAATGGAACGATGCGAAATCTCGGACAGCTGCTGTTGGTAGTAGTTGTGGGAGAGTGCATTCTTCAGGTGAAATCAGTCGCAGGATTGGTCACCCAGTTTGTGAATGGAACGATGCGAAATCTCGGACAGCTGCTGTTGGTAGTAGTTGTGGGAGAGTGCATTCTTTAGTTGAAATCAGTTGCAGGATTGGTTGTCCAGTTTGTGAATGGAACGATGCGAAATCTCGGACAGCTGCTGTTGGTAGTAGTTGTGGGAGAGTGCATTCTTCAGGTGAAATCAGTCGCATGATTGGTTGTCCAGTTTGTGAATGGAAGGATGCGAAATCTCGGACAGCTGCTGTTGGTAGTAGCTGTGGGAGAGTGCATTCTTCAGGTGAAATTGGCTGCAGGATTGGTCACCCAGTTTGTGAATGGAACGATGCGAAATCTCGGACAGCTGCTGTTGGTAGTAGTTGTGGGAGAGTGCATTCTTCAGGTGAAATTGGCTGCAGGATTGGTCGCCCAATTTGTGAATGGAAGGATGCGAAATCTCGGACAGCTGCTGTTGATAGTAGCTTTGTTGGCCTTGGTGGTGTTGTGGTTAAGCCATCGGACATAAGGCTGGTAGGTACAGAGTTCACAGCCCGGTAACCGACTCCCACCCAGAGCAAGTTTTAGCGACTCAGTGGGTAGGTGTAAAACCACTACACCCACTTTTCTCTCACTAACCTCTAACAACTATCAACTAACCCTCTGTCCTGGACAGACAGCCCACATAGCTGAGGTGTGTGCCCAGAATAGTGTGCTTGAATCTTAATTGGATATAAGCATGGAAATAAGTATAAATGAAATAAAGGAGCTGAGTTATCGTCTATTTGATTCCCACAAAAAATATTTATGATACCAGTCACGTTACAGAACATAGTGTCAGTTTACAGTTTATTGTATTTTGTTGTGTTCCCAGGAGGGAGGGTGGGACGTAGCCCAGTGGTAAAGCGTTCACTTGATGTGCGGTCGATCTAGGATCGATCCCCATCGGTGGCCCCATTTGTCTATTTCTCGTTCCAGCCAGTGCTCCACAACTGGTGTAACAAAGGCCATGGAATATACTATCCTATCTGTGGAATAGTGCTTATAAAAGATCCCGGGCTGCTAATCGAAAAGAATAGCCCATGAAGTGGTGGCAGCGGGTTTCCTCTCTCAATATCTGTGTGGTCCTTAAACAAATGTCCGATGCCATATAACCGTAAATAAAATGTGTTGAGTGCGTCGTTAAATAAAACATGTCCTTCCTGTTCCTAGGACTTGATGGAGGGATCTCAGGGCCAGTACATCATGTTGGAGAAGAAGATCAAAGCCGATTTCACAGCTTTGGAGAAGAAATATCACAAAGCCAAAAAACTCATCAAAGACTATCAGGGCAGGTGAGATAACGAGTTCGACAGGTATAAATATAGTTCGTTTTTCTCTTGATCTAGATGTATCTTTTTCATTGGTGGTGACGTCATAAACTTTTGGATTTATAAATTTTTGGCATTATGATCAATTCAGGTATTACTTTGATGGCAATGTCATTGATTTTTGTGTTAAAAGTTTAAGGTTAAAGGGACATTCCTGAGTTTGCTGCAATGTTTAAGATGTTATCGACTAACAGAGACTTTTTGATGACTGTAATTACACATCAAATATATTTTTCTGTATAAAATATTAGTGGCCGTATATTAAAAGTTTTTCTGATCGTTCTAATATTTGTACTAGGTTAAATTTCATTTTATTTCCTGAGAAAGATTTGTTCATATGTATGGAATTATTTAAAGACAAAATCTAGTTTGGGCTTCTTACAAATATTAAGACGACTAGAAACACATTGAATATACAGACACTGATATTCTAAACAAGAAAATATACTTAAGATGTAAGTTTAATCGTACAAATATTTTATTTAATCGGAAACATCTTACAATGCAGCAAACTGGGGAATGTCCTTTTAAAGGTTCATGTTTTAGATGAGTTTCTCTCAAAATAATAAGTTGGGGCGGGACGTAGCCCAGTGGTAAGGTGCTCACTCGATGCGCGGTCGGTGTGGGATCGATCCCCATTGGTGGACCCATTGGGCTATTTCTCGTTCCAGCCAGTGCACCACGACTGGTATAACATAGGCCGTGATATTTATATTTCCTTCTTTGTCAAATAATAAATCCTAGAAACATGGTTTTATAGTTGCACCTAGGCATGTTTATCGTAGACGAGACATTTAATTCTGTGCAATTCTTGTTTTTACTTAGATTCCTTGTTTTTATTTTCAGGGAGAAAGATTTTATTCAGGAGCGTGAATCATTGTTACAGCAGCAGTCTGAGAAAGACCAGCAGTATAACGCACTGGTGAAGTCTCTGAAAGACCGGGTGGGTGCATAAAATAGCTTAAGGGACAGACACTAGTTTTTAAACACTACAGCATATTTTTCACTATTAGAGACGTTTATGATCACTGAAATAAAACATTACTTATATTTTATTCTTTAGATTATCCATTTCTGTAGAACCGAAGTGATTCTGGTCATCCTGTTGTTTCTAATACAAACAAAATTTAGCATTTTTCGTATTTTTAAAAACACATGTGCGTCTGAGAAGTACCGTATATCTTCGCCTATAAGTCGAATTTTTTTCACCCAAAAATTATTTTATAACTTGGGGGGTCGACTTATAAGAGGGTAAGAAAATTTCACAAAAAAATATTACAGTTTTGGGGATTATTTTAGAAGTTTTATTGTTGAAGTATGCCATGTATTTATACTCAAATATGTTAATTTGACACATTTATTTTTTATAACCTATTTTTTTTTGGCATTAGAACGGTTTTGGTTATGCGAAAAGGCGTGTTATCTCACTCACATGCCAAGACAACAGTCCACTTAGTTAAATTAAAAGTCATCACTAATAGCAAAAATGTAAACAATACTAACTACCTGTTGCCTGAGTTTATTTTGAAATCTGGTCACTGGCATTAATGGTTGTTCAAACAATGTTTTGTCGGTGATTAACTTCATGAATATTACTGAGCCTTAAAATAGACTGATCTCTGCAGTTCACTAGAGCAATAGGGACACACATCATTTGGTACAAAAACCAGTGTACTTTCCAGAGTTATCCTCCTTACATGTATTAATATGGCGGCAAAACGTGATACTTTTAGTTTTATCGTAGTGATCTGTTGTCAGTGTTTATAAATAAAGTTGTTGTCTGTGCACAAAACCACCTGTACAGTGCCATACAGTAACAGTCAAACAGCTTTCACTCTCTACTAAGGGAATATTTCGTTTTGATGCTATGTAATAATGATAGTTTGATTGGAATAGTCTTGATTATATTCATAATATTGCGATGTACAAAACGTGAAAACAGAAGTTTGTAAAATAATTTACTTTTGTTCAAATATTGTACATTATTGTTCTCATGTGCTGAAAATAAGAAATATTTCAATATTTATTAGTTGTTTTTCATGGGTCGACTTATAAACGGGTCAATAAAAAAAATACGTTTTCAGGGCTTGAAATTAGGGACTCGACTTATAGCCGAGGTCGACTTACAGGCGAAGATATACGGTAGCGGCTTATTAATTTGCGTTCAGGTCTATTTGAAAGGATATTTCCCATTTTAACGTCGGACTCTTCTTTCACTCTATTGTAACTTTATCCAAATGAGTTACAGGTTTGTAAATTAACTAAACTTAGTATCCATTTTTTACGGGTTAAAACTAGGGTCTGGACCTTTAAAATAACACCAATATTATACATATGGCCTAAACAAAGAAATTGTGTTTTCAGGGCCCTGCCAAAAAAATTTGTGAAGCCAGTTTATTATTGTTATTATAAGTTAATTCTTTTCAGCTACATATTGATAAAAAAAAAAAAAAGAGAAAAAGTAATACAGTAATATTTTTTTTTAAATGGAGTTTTACTCCCCCCCCACCCCCCCCCCCCCCACCCCACCCCCACCCCTGCATATTAATAAACAAAATTGGAACAAAAATAATACAGTAATACATTGGGAAAAAATATTTGGGTCAGCTTTTTTTTTTGTGGTAGGGTCAGGTTCCCAGAAACACAAAATTAGTTTTTATGCCTATCAAATTTTTTTACAAGAATTTATCAAGGAGTTCTCTGGTACAAACATAAGCCCCTTCCCAGTGGTAAAGCATTCGCTTGATGCGCAGTCGGTCTGGGATCGATTCCCCGTTGGTGGACTCATTGGCTATTTCTTGCTTCTGCCAGTGCTCCGCAACTGGTGTAACAAAGGCTGTGGTATGTACTATCCTGTCTGTGGGATGGTGCATATAAAAGATCCCTTGCTGCTAATCGAAAAGAGTAGCCCTTGAAGTGGTGACAGCGGGTTTCCTTTCTCAATACCTGTGTGGTCCTTAACCATATGTCTGATGCCATATAACCATCAATAAAATGTGTTGAGTGCGTTGTTAAATAAAACATTTCCTTCCTTCCTGTTTTTGAGGGAATTCCGGTTTACAGCGGTTCCGGTTTTGAGAACTTTCACTGTAGTACAATCCCATCGGTCAAATATTCATTTTCGTTTTCCGTGATTGTAATTTGTCTCTGTTGTTTTCAGATCTTTCAGTTGGAGAGAGACTTGATAGAGACACAGAAAGCAGCTGGCCTGCCCGTCTCTGTACCGAACGACACCACTCACAAAGAGGAAGTCGTAATAACGCAGTCTTCTGTTCCACTCATACAGTCAGTGCAAAATGGTCATGGTAAGGGAGATAACTCTGATTAATATACTAGTATATAATTTTAGTAATGACACCACTCACAAAGAGGAAGTTGTAATAAGGCAATCTTCTGTTCCGCTCGTGCAGTCAGTGCAAAACAGTCACGGTAAGGGAGATAACTCAAATTAATATAGAGTATACTACTCAAAAGAATTTAAGGGTCAGACGATATTTTTGACATTATTTTCTGAATGTCAATTATATTAGCTAGACCATAATGTCACGCATGGTATTGTTCCATTTTGACGAAAGTGGGTCTAAGCAACCCATAAATGAATTAAAATCCACTGTCATTGACACTGTCGACTAGTTCTAATGGCGAAAACATGCTTACATTTGCACGTAAATTAGGGCGAAAGCGAAAGGTCTGCTAAGTGCCCATAACTTGCTTTTTCACAAAGCACTTCATTTGCACGCTGTGTACGTGTATTCCATGTTCCCAATGCTGAATTTCCGTATAATTGGAGCTTGCCTTCGTGTACGGTGCACACTCCAAATTCGACAATGATACGACGTCAACTGACTATCGAAGATCGAGGAAGGGCTATTGCTTGGCTTCAGGATGGCAATACGCAAAGAAATGTTGCTCTGAGACTTGGTGTCATTCAGAGTGTTGTTGGCCGACTGTGGCAACGGTACCAAGCAACGAATTCTGTTTGAAATCGTCCACGTTCGGGAAGACCCCGAAGCACTACAAATAGAGAGGACCGCTACATCACCAATATGGCTCTACGTCAACGCACAACCACTGCACGCCGATTACGTGACAATCTGCGGACTGCGACTGGATCTCGAGTGTCTGATCAAACCATACGCAATCGTCTGAGAGCCAATAATCTACGCTGACGTCGCCAGGCTGTTCGACCACCACTCCTACCACGTCACAGAATGGCCAGACGTCACTGGTGCACGCTTCATCTGCAGTGGCAAAGTGTTCAGTGGGGTCGAGTGATGTTCACTGATGAGTCCAGGTTTAGTCTCCAGTTCAACGACGGTCGGGTTCGTGTCTACATACATCCTGGGGAGCGCTTCGCTGATGTTAACGTTAGACAACGTCACCGGTTCGGTGGTGGCAGCGTCATGGTGTGGGGTGGCATCTCTATCCACCACAGGACCCCCCTCTATGTGGTGGATGGCAATCTGAATGGAATCCGCTATCTGAATGAGATTATCTGGCCGTTGGTTCTCCCAGGCCTTCAGCAGATTGGCGGCGGGGCAGTTCTGCAGGATGACAATGCCAGACCCCACCGCGCCAGGGTGGTAACAGACTTTCTCAGACAACAAGGTATCGCCAGGATGGATTGGCCAGCATATTCGCCTGACTTGGCCCCAATAGAGCACGCCTGGGACGAATTAGGCAGGAGAGTTCGGGATAACCATGCCCCTCCGGCCAACCTTCATGATCTGGGTCAACTTCTTATGGCAGAGTGGCAGGCCATTCCCCAAGAGTTCTTCAGACGTCTGATCAACATCATGAGGCAACGATGTGTCGAGTTTATTCGCGCCAGGGGTGGATTCACACACTATTAAACGAATGTTCTAATGTGTAAAATCCATGTTTGACAACCTTCAACTTTGACAGCATGTCATGTGACTTTCTTGTATACAGTGACGTTTATTTGTGTTTTTTTGTAAATATGGAACAATAAATAAAAAATTTGGTGTAGTTTACATCATCAATCTAATACACTCTGAAACTTATTTGGTTATAAATTTTTGACCCTTAAATTCTTTTGAGTAGTATATAATTTTATTAGTTATTTTTACCAGCCTCAGTGGTGTTGTGATTAGGCCATTGGACATAAGGCTGGTTGGTACTGGGTTTGCAGCCTGGTACCGACTCCCACCCAGCGCGAGTTTTAACAACTAACCCACTATCCTGGACAGACAGCCCAGATAGCTGAGATGTGTTCCAAGAACAGCATGCTTGAACCTTATTTAGATATAAGCACGGAAATAAGTTCAAATGAAATGAAATTTAAAAAGAAAATTTAATGGTAACTTTAGTTTTTTCTGTTTTGCTTATACAGTCGGTACAAAATGGTCATGTTAAGGGAAATAACTCAAATTAATATATTACTATAATTTTAATAATGTTCTCTTTCTGTAAGGGAGATCAGTCTAATACACTTAGATAATTTTCCTAATGTCATCTTCTTTTTTTCTCGTGCAGTCAGTACAAAACTGTTACGGTAAGGAGATAACTCAAATTAATATACTAGTATAATTTTATTAATGCCATCTTAATGTAGCAGGTTTTCTCTGAAGACTAAGAATTACCCAATTGTTTGAAGAATTATGTAAATGTTTGACAGCCAGTTTAATGTGCTCTAGTGGTGTTTAGAATTTATGTGCTCTAGTAATGTTTAGAATTAAGACTGTGTCAGAATTACCAAATGTTAGACCTCCAGTAGATGGTGATTAATTAGTCCGTGTTCTCTAGTGATGGTGGTGTTACACAAAACAAACTCGTAACTTTTAAACCCTGATAATGGGAATGAATGAATGTTTTAATGACACCCCAGCACCAAAAATATATCGGCTATTGGGTGTCACATGCTAATGTGTGTCATTATGGTTAATAACTAAAGATTGACAGGATTTAGCACAGTCATTTGAGTGCTTGTGTCACAGGATCAAACCACCTCGATGGATCCATTAAACTGATTGGGTTTTTGGATCCATAAAACTGATTGTGTTTTTTCTTGTTCCAACCAGTGCACCACAACTGGTCAAAGGCTGTGGTATGTACTTTCCTGTGTTTGGGAAAGTGCATATTAAAGATCCCTTGCTGCAGTAGGAAAAAAAATCCTCTGATGACTACGAGTCAGAATTACCAAATGTTTGACATCCAATAGACGATAATTAATTAATCAATGTGCTCTAGTGGTGTTATTAAACAAAACAAACATGTTTTTTAATATCTAAAGGATATTTGTGTTATATTTTACAGATGAGTCTTTTTCTCCCATGAACCAGTCGACAGATCGTATTTCAGAAACATCGTCAGGGTCGGAACATTCAGAAGTCATATCTGCTCCAGGTATGCTGTTGTTTAAAACATTTTAAAGAAATTTTCGGACTTGAAAGATTTCTGGATTTGTCTGGAATTCCAGATTTTTAATTGTCTTTACAGTGTTTCCAGGTTTTTGCACTGTTTATTAAAAACTTTCTATATTCTCCATCCACTAACTTAACAAATGGTTTCGGTTAATACTTTGCATACATTCGGAATGGGGGCCTCCATTTTAGACCTTTGTACAGTCTTAACCCGTATCCTGCCGTTGACGTGTATACACGTCAAGCGTCATCACAATGACGTCACTTTGCATTGTTTTCATTTAAAAATCGTTTTTTAAATTAATTGTTGACATTTTTGTCAAAAACAAAGTAAGAAAATGTCAATAAATAGTCTTAGAATGTCATATCCAAATATTTGCTGAATTGCTGTTGTACATCTTATGTTTTTTTAAAAACAAAAATGACCTGTCAAATGGCGCGTGCTATTGTTTGTTATTATTTCTTGTTTTTTTGGTAGCGGTTTCTTTTATGTCTACAAAGTTGTCATAATATACTATTATATATGAACTACATTATGACAGTTGCATTAAATTAGAAAAAGTATCACTTTTAATGCCTAAAAAAGGTACAAATACAATCAAATAATTGTAATCCGACGGCATAAACAGTCGTCGAAAAGCGCCATTTCCCTGTTTCTATTTATAAACAACAGGTCATCTGACAGCACATTTCCCGCCATACAATTTGACAGCAGTAGTACACATTACTTGCATGTGCGGCTAACTGTTTTCATTAATAATTACAATGTGGTTACTTATACTACAGCAGACGATATTCTAACTAGCTATGTTTACTTGAACAGTTACGTCGACTATATGATCGAATACGCATATGTGCTCGGTGTTCGTCGTCGTTTTGTTGTGTGTTGTTTTTCTGCCTGTTTTTCCTTTTCAACATTCACATTAGTATTAATCACTACTGAGTGGATATATATTTGTTCTCATTTTTAAAAAATGAATTACAAACGATAGGTTACGAATATTTGTCGAAGTAGTCTGCAGAATACCGTGACCTACATTATTTTCAATAACCAATCACAAAACATTCTCGTTGCGTGTCACACATAATTATGTGGTGCCACCGGTTTTTTGTTTTTATTACTGTACCAGTCGCGGATCCAAGGATTTGGTGTGTGGGGAGGGGGGGGGGGGTGCCATGCATGGCTTTTTATGAATAAGCGTATATAAGCAGTGAATGTTTTGTAATAATGTTGTATGGTGGATGACAATCTTTTAAAAATCAGGCATGTATGCTGGGATTGTAGGTAGGGGTGTCTGGAGAGCGAAGTTTATAGGGGATTTCTGTAATTCTCCGCCGGAATATGTATTGATTTTTTTTTTTAAATCTGCTCGAGCAGGGACCGGAAAGGGAGGGGGGGGGGGGGGGTCAACCCATTCCCTGCACACATATCTGCAAATGTTATAAAGATAAATTAATCATCATGAGGTAAATTGTAGTCGTGTTGCACTGTTGGATCTATTGTATTTTGATAAATTTATTAGTACCAAAATCTAAAATTTGGGCGAATACGACAGAGACATTCGGGCAAATTGAGCTGGCCTGAAACCTTTTCATCATGTACTAGTAGCCACAATACTAGTTGTAATTAAATCCATGTAAAATTGTGTAGGGCTTCGTTTGAAACCCTATATTATATATAGCTGGTTGGCAGTAACGCTAAAACTAATAAATGTTTTTTAGTTGGTGGTATTTTCGTTTAATTCGGGCACAAATTAGCCTGCCCTTCTCCCTCTCCCACCCCTACAAAACAAAACGGGATCCCGTACGCTTATGATTAGTACATCAGGCCTGTATGGTACCAATTGGTGTGTATGCGTCGGGGGTATACATACCCTTACCGCGAGGTCCAATTTTTTTTCCATGCAACAGTTATCGACCGTTTTTTAGAACATCGACACGGTCCTTTTTCGTGTTACGCAACACCCCCAAAAAAATCGTGCGGTAACTATATGGACCTATATAAAATGTGAAAATTACAATAGGATAATGGTTTGCAATAGATTCAGAGTAAGTAATCACGTTTTTTATTTTAAAAATACGGTGATAACTACATTTTTTAAAATAACAATTAAAAAGAAAAACATTCCATGTACTTTAGCAGGGCGGACACTGTTGTGTAAGCAACGACCCGAAACATTGTTTTTGTCTTAAAAATCGTTAAACAAATTATTTAATGCAATTAAAATGTTGTATTCAGGATGTAATAATCACAAATCATAAAACGATCCTATATTGTTGATAAAAATATCAAAGAAAAATCGCAAAAACTTCGAAGTGTAGTTGACCTATATTATCGACACTTGACCCAGATACAATACTTCGCGGGACCAACTGCCAATGATTTCTTCTTCTTTTACTCCGTCAATAAACATGTCAGAAGAAGTTGCACAAATATAAATTCATGATTCCAATAATAATGTTTTAAACATTTACTTATGTGACATCTCAAGTGACCTATTGCGGTAGGGAGCACATTTTCTATGTCTGCTTGGACTATTGTGCGTCACGCATAAACGTTTCACATTTTTGACTTCTTAATTTTTTTTTAATCAGTTCCAACTATATTTTGTGCCACACATAAACACATTCTGACCTCCCTCTCCAAGGGCCTAAGCGACAGGGCCCAAAATTAAAATTTTTTTTAAATGAAGCGGCATAGGCCTAAGCGTACGGGCTCTCATTTTTGTTGGGCATGCAGGCACATTTCTGAATCTAGATAACAACAATTATTATTCATATTAGCTTTACTGCCAAACAGCAGGGTCTCAGCTAACGGGTAGAGGCAATGGTGTGTGTGTGTGTGTGTTTTATTTTTTATTTAACGACACCACTAGAGCACACTTATTAATCATTGGCTATTGGATGTCAAACATTTGGTAATTTTGACATACTAGTAGTCTTAGAGAGAAAACCCCCAACATTATTCCATTAGTAGCAAGGCATCTTTTATATACACCATCCCAAAGACAGGATAGTACATACCACAGCCTTTGATATACCAGTCATGGAGCACTGGCTGGAACGAGAAATAGCCCAGTGAGCTCACCGATGGAAATCAATCCTAAACCAGCTGCCCTTTACCACTGGGCTGCATCCCGCCCCTGGTGTGGGAGGAATGCATTGGGGGGGGGGGGGGGAGGAATAATATAAAAATAGTTTATTGATACTATGTTTTAAGTATGTAACCTTCCTGAAATGACCACAAAATGGTGTCTTGCACCGTCCATGCTCATTGGTTCATTGTTTAAATCCTAGTTACAGCCATGAACAGCTATATAGGGTTGCAAATGAATCACTACATATTTTTACATGGATTACAACTAATGTTGTGTCAGAGTAAAATGATGGAAATACATGGTGAAAAGGTTTTAGGCCAGCTCATTTGCCCGAAATGCTATACCTGGATAGTATTCAAATAATATATAAAGGCAAATAGATGACCAGTGTATATAACTTGTGAATGTCCCCTAGGTGGGGATGGAGATCACAATAGTTATATAGAAATTGCATATTTGTGACCCATTTCCTTGTGAATTTGGTCATTCTACCCCTCTCCTAAAGGTGGGGCACAAATAGGGGAAATTAAGCCAATTATCGTGTCCAGGAATACCATACAAATATCAATTTTGCGAATTTCGTTAATGTTGTGGCCCCTGCCCCTGCCCCCCCCCCCCCCCCCCCCCCAGGTAGGAGACAAATTCATTAAACCATCTATCATAGAGACAAATGCATTTAAACTATTATGTTTTCAGAAATACTAGACCATTTCCAACCAAATTTACTTGGTAGTTGCTCTCACCCATGGAAAACCCAAAACCATGAATTTGGTCCTTTTAATCCCCCTAGGAAAATGGGTGCTCCGCACTCCATATGTTTGGTAGTTGTGGTCAGAAATTTACTCAGGTGACCGTTTAGATCTATTTTGTATCATGCATAAGTGTTCAACACTGGATACACATTATGTATACGGTACATATTGAATTTTAATTAGGGCTCACATGTTGATGTTTGTTTCTTTGGGTTTAAAACATTTTTTAGATGAATGGACATTTTTTTTTTTTTTTTACAATTGTGACCGTGTGAAGCACTATGGCAAGTATCTTGTGTCACAATAAATTACGGAAATGCATAAAATCCTTTTTACTATTTCTATTATTCTAATATCAGTGTCCAGGGTTTCTGCCAGAGGGTATGAAGGGTAAAATTATGTACCCTAAAATCTTGGGAATTAATGGATACGTTTTAATAATTTTTAGAATGATTATAGTAAGATAGCTGCTGCTTAAAGTGTGTACATGAAATACAGTGTCCAATTTAAAAAGATTCCAAACCCCATAGCCACCTAGTTGCGGCAGTTATGATGTGGAGTTTTCAAGTACCCTCAAATTATTGATTATTAATGACAGGAAGTGAAAGGGCATATACCTTTTTAAAAATCTTGTGTCATTTGACAAAGATATATAAAGTGTCTGGGTAATGTTGGACACAATGTCCACAAGTTACAAAAATGCGTTGATGGTAGTATGTGCATTTGACCCTATTATTCAAAAATAAAATTGGCTGTCTACTTAATTCTTTTTCTAAATCGAGTAGTATGGTTAATAGATCACACCATAGACTTAAATAAAAAGCAAAATATTAATTTTAAATTAAAGTTTTCATAATTATTAATAAAAAATGGTATATTGAAAGTTGCAGCTGTTGCCATGGTAACATAAATAATATAACTGACTATAAAATGTTAGTGTTATGTAGGTGGATATTCTTAGTATATATGTGTATAATTTCATGCTGAAATGTCAACTGATTTTAATAATATTACCAGAAATGTATAATAGTTAATGTTGGAAATTATGTTCATAATTTACAAAAAATGCGTTGATAGCCGAATGCGCATCTGAGCCTATTTTTCAGACAAACTGCGGTTGTCGACTTAATTATTTCTTTACATCAAGCAGTATGGTTAATAAATCACAGCATAGACTTAAATTAAAAAAAAAGACAAAGTTTTTAATTAAAGTTTTCATAATTATTAATGAAAATATGGTATATTGAAATTTGCAGGTGTTGCCATGGTAACATAAATAATATAACTGACTATAAAATGTTAGCGTTATGTAGGTGGATATTCTTAGTATATATGTGTGTAATTTCCTGCTGAAATGTCAACTGATTTTAATAATATTCCAGAAATGTATAATAGTTAATGTTGGAAATTATGTTCATAATTTACAAAAATGTGTTGATAGCCGATTGTGCATCTTACCCTATTTTTCAGACAAACCGCGGTTGTCGACTTAATTTTTTCTTTACATCAAGCAGTATGGTTAATAAATCACAGCATAGACTTAAATTTAAAAAAAAAAAAAGTTTTTAATTAAAGTTTTCATAATTATTAATGAAAATATGGTATATTGAAATTTGCAGCTGTTGCCATGGTAACATAAATAATATAACTGACTATAAAATGTTAGCGTTATGTAGGTGGATATTCTTAGTATATATGTGTGTAATTTCATGCTGAAATATCAACTGATTTTAATAATATTCCAGAAATGTATAATAGTTAATGTTGGAAATTATGTTCATAATTTACAAAAATGTGTTGATAGCCGAATGTGCATCTGACCCTATTTTTCAGACAAACCGCGGTTGTCGACTTAATTTTTTCTTTACATCAAGCAGTATGGTTAATAAATCACAGCATAGACTTAAATTTAAAAAAAAAAAAAAGTTTTTAATTAAAGTTTTCATAATTATTAATGAAAATATGGTATATTGAAATTTGCAGCTGTTGCCATGGTAACATAAATAATATAACTGACTATAAAAAAATGTTAGCGTTACGTAGATGGATGTTCTTAGTATATGTGTGTAATTTCATGCTGAAATGTCAACTGATTTTAATAATATTACTAAAAATGTATAATAATTAATGTTGGACATTATCTTCATAATTTACAAAAAAGCGTTGATGACAGTATGTGCATTGCACCCTATTATTCTGAAAAAAATAGCAGTCTGCTTAATTTTTTCTTTAAATCAATCACTGCTTAATAAATCACAGCATACACTTAAATTAAAAGAAAAATAGTAGTGTTTTATTCATGTTTTCTTAATTATTAATGAAAAAATTGTATATTGAAATTTGCAGCTGTTGCCATGGTAACATAAATAAAATAACCATCTACAAAATGCTATCATTACGTAGGTGGATCATTATGGTATATATGGGTGTAATTTCATGTTAAAATGCCCATGGATTTTAATAAAATTACTAGAAATGTAGAACAGGTGAAAATTCTTTAAATTTAGCAAAAAGAATGCGGCAGGATAAGGGTTAACTGAATCACAGGGCCAATCTTGGTACCTGTTCGACAGTATTAAAATTTCAGGATTTTTTTTCATAGACCACTTTCATGTCTGATTTCTGTAAAATAAATGTTTATTTATCATACAATACTATATAATATTCAGTAACATTAATGTCAACTCAATACATTTAAAAATAATTTGAACTCAATACTTATAATTTTGTTCTGGATGCAGTTACCTAGTTTAGAGGTTGTACCCGACATGGATATGTTTTGAGATTATGATTCGAACTCCTTCGGTGAACCCATTCTCTGATTGGGTTTTTTCCTGTCGCAATCAGTTCCCCATGAATGGTATATAAAAGGCTATGGTATATACTGTCCTGTTTATGGAAAAGTGTGTATAAAAGATCCCTTGCTGCTAATCGAACTCGTTTCCTCTGACTGTGTCAAAATGACCCAGCATTTGACATCCAGTAACTTATGATTAATTAATCAATGATCTCTAGTGGTATTGTTGAACAAAACAAACTTTCATAGCCTAAGAGAGTGTTATGAATTAGGCCCTTGGGGCCCCTGTTCCACTAAGTGAAGCGATCTTAGCGCTAACATCACTGTAAGTATATACGGTAGTTATGTACTTAGGTGATCGCTTCGTGGAATGGGGCCCAAGGGCCTAATTCATAAAACTCTCTTAGGTTGTCTTACATCATTCTTGCAAGTCTTTTTTTTGCATTGCACTGTGAAATCACAGTTTTGAGAGTTTATTGAATTAGGCTCCATTAGTGTTGACCTCTATTGTCATTATTCTGCAGATATTATTCACGACATTGATGAGAGCAAGGTGTCTCGGGTGAGCAATGACCAGGAAGAAGAGTTCGGATCGGTTCCCACGACGACGCTTCTAGACACATCCGTCAACAAGATGAGAGCTCAGCTAGCGAGCAACATCGGGTCACGCCGACCTCCATCAAAACGCAGCAAGGTCAGACACTTCTTGTCACAATCACATATCTCATATGCAAGATTCATAAATAGTTTATACCACTAGTTTTTGTAAAGGGGTTTCTATGGTTGATGGTAGAATATACACCACTGAGGCCAGTGCCTGCTACCAGCCTCGAGTCCAGTGGCATAACCACTGCACCACTGAGGCCGGTGCCTGCTACCAGCCTCTTAGTCCAAGGGTGTAACCACTGCACCACTGAGGCCGGTGCCTGCTACCAGCCTCGAGTCCAGTGACGTAACCACTGCACCACTGAGGCCGGTGCCTGCTACCAGCCTCGAGTCCAGTGACGTAACCACTGCACCACTGAGGCCGGTGCCTGCTACCAGCCTCGAGTCCAATGGCGTAACCACTGCACCACTGAGGCCGGTGCCTGCTACCAGCCTCGAGTCCAATGGCGTAACCACTGCACCACTGAGGCCGGTGCCTGCTACCAGCCTCGAGTCCAATGGCGTAACCACTGCACCACTGAGGCCGGTGCCTGCTACCAGCCTCGAGTCCAATGGCGTAACCACTGCACCACTAAGGTCCGTGCCTGCTACCAGCCTCGAGTCCAGTGACGTAACCACTGCACCACTGAGGCCCGTGCCTGCTACCAGCCTCGAGTCCAGTGACGTAACCACTGCACCACTGAGGCCGGTGCCTGCTACCAGCCTCTTAGTCCAAGGGCGTAACCACTGCACCACTGAGGCCCGTGCCTGCTACCAGCCTCGAGTCCAGTGGCGTAACCACTGCACCACTGAGGCCGGTGCCTGCTACCAGCCTCGAGTCCAGTGGCGTAACCACTGCACCACTGAGGCCGGTGCCTGCTACCAGCCTCGAGTCCAGTGACGTAACCACTGCACCACTGAGGCCGGTGCCTGCTACCAGCCTCGAGTCCAGTGACGTAACCACTGCACCACTGAGGCCGGTGCCTGCTACCAGCCTCGAGTCCAGTGGCGTAACCACTGCACCACTGAGGCCGGTGCCTGCTACCAGCCTCGAGTCCAGTGACGTAACCACTGCACCACTGAGACCGGTGCCTGCTACCAGCCTCGAGTCCAGTGGCGTAACCACTGCACCACTGAGGCCCGTGCCTGCTACCAGCCTCGAGTCCAGTGGCGTAACCACTGCACCACTGAGGCCCGTGCCTGCTACCAGCCTCGAGTCCAGTGACGTAACCACTGCACCACTGAGGCCGGTGCCTGCTACCAGCCTCGAGTCCAGTGACGTAACCACTGCACCACTGAGGCCGGTGCCTGCTACCAGCCTCGAGTCCAGTGACGTAACCACTGCACCACTGAGGCCGGTGCCTGCTACCAGCCTCGAGTCCAGTGACGTAACCACTGCACCACTGAGGCCGGTGCCTGCTACCAGCCTCGAGTCCAGTGACGTAACCACTGCACCACTGAGGCCCGTGCCTGCTACCAGCCTCGAGTCCAGCGACGTAACCACTGCACCACTGAGGCCCGTGCCTGCTACCAGCCTCGAGTCCAGCGACGTAACCACTGCACCACTGAGGCCGGTGCCTGCTACCAGCCTCGAGTCCAGCGGCGTAACCACTGCACCACTGAGGCCGGTGCCTGCTACCAGCCTCGAGTCCAGCGACGTAACCACTGCACCACTGAGGCCGGTGCCTGCTACCAGCCTCGAGTCCAGCGGCGTAACCACTGCACCACTGAGGCCGGTGCCTGCTACCAGCCTCGAGTCCAGCGGCGTAACCACTGCACCACTGAGGCCGGTGCCTGCTACCAGCCTCGAGTCCAGCGACGTAACCACTGCACCACTGAGGCCGGTGCCTGCTACCAGCCTCGAGTCCAGTGGCATAACCACTGCACCACTGAGGCCGGTGCCTCGAGTCCAGTGGCTTAAACACTACACTACTGAGCTATTTATATAAAATATATTTTCTTTTTTGTTTTCTAGTCGTCTGAATGTGAAGCTGACACAGGTGACACAGACAGTTTGAAACAGGAAGGGGAAAGTGGCCTTGAAACATGGATCAAACATGACAGGTATGTCACATTCTCATTGGTCAGCAAGCCTCTTGAAAGATGTAACACCTGTTTTCATTGGTTGTTTTGAATTGATGTGTTACTCCCTCCCAATAAAAAATGTCTTTATTCTGTGGTTTTCTAGAATTTTCATACTTCAAACTTGTTTTGATTCCTCTCTTGATATATGATATTACTTATTTGTTTTTCATATGACTAAATTGGTTATGTAGAGGTTGAACTAAATCATGATTTTAATATTGATATTTGGTCATTTGTTTCTTTAGCTGTAGTAAGAATGTGTAGTCTGTTACACTCAATAAACCAGTATCAACGACTGTGTTACCATTAAAAGACCAGTTAGTAACTAGTATACGTCATTTTTAAACATAGGTTTAGTAACTGGGATATTTGACTTTTTAAAGTGAATTTTAATAACGAGTATATTTCACTGTTTAAGTAGATTTTTTAACTAGTATAATTATTTCAGTGTTTAAACTGAAGTTTGATAACTAATATATTCACTGTTTAAGCAAAGGTTAGTAACTAGTATATTTTACCGTTTGAATAGAGGTTTAGTAATTAATACATTTCAGTGTTTAAACAGAGGTTTAGTAACTAGTATTATTTAGTTAAACATAGATTTAGTTAAACATTTAGTAACTGGTATTTTTCACTGTTTAAACTGATATTTAGTAACTAGTGTATTTAACTATTTAAACAGGTTTAATAACTACATGATAGTATGTTTTACTGTGTAACTAGTATGTTGACTTAAACAGAGATTTAGTAACTAGTATGTTGACTTAAACAGAGGTTTAGTAACTAGTATGTTGACTTAAAAAGATGTTTAGTAACTAGTATTTTACTAAACAGATTCAAGAACTAGTATGTTTACTTATACAGAGATTTAGTAACTAGTATGTTGACTTAAAAAGAGGTTTAGTAACTAGTATGTTGACTTAATCTTGAGGTTTAGTAACTAGTATGTTGACTTAATCTTGAGGTTTAGTAACTAGTATGTTGACTTAATCTTGAGGTTTGGTAACTAGTGTGGTGTTTGTTTTCTTGCTTGCTAGACTGCCAGCTTTCATGTTAGTGTAAGTAGAGTGTTGTGCTGTACTCATCTTTGATCCATTTTGCTTTTTCCATTTAGTTTCAGAACAGTTTTTTTAATTATATTTTTTAATTTGTTGTTTTACTTTTTATAATTCAGTTATTTAAAACCTTAACATTTAAATAGCTTAGTGCTTCACTTTTTCGAATATAGCAATAAAATTGTGCTATTAAGAACACGAAAATGTTAAATAAATAACGCTGACTACTGTTCCAAAACTTATCCAGGGTTAATTAGCCAGTTGTGAATTTTGAAAACAGTTGGCAAATTTTATTTTAATTAGGAAAAACAATTTACTATTAAAAATGTTTTTAAATTGGTTTTTGAATTTAAAAAAAAAAAATTAATAGATAATTTGGTGAATCCCCCATTATCAAAATGTATGATTTTATTAAAACAAAGTATGTATAGATAAGAAATTGCAGTCGTCTCATCAGATATAAAATAAAAATTACAGTACCTCCCATCTACCTCAAGTGATATCTACCCCATGTGATATCTACCCCCATGTGATATCTACCCCCATGTGATATCTACCCCAATGTGATATCTACCCCATGTGATATCTACCCCAATGTGATATCTACCCCATGTGATATCTACCCCCATGTGATATCTACCCCAATGTGATATCTACCCCCATGTGATATCTACCCCATATGATATCTGCCCCATGTCATATCTACCCCATGTGTTCAAGTTTAGAACAGTTCTGATTCTGAACTTTTGAATTTAAAGAAAATAAATTTTTAAGCCACATCTGTTTTGAACTTTTCCTATTTTCTAGTTATCATGTTGTCACTGTGCATGTCTTGTAATCAAAGCTTCATTGTACGGTAGTTTATTTTTTCAAAAACATATTTGCACCAAATTTAAAAAAAATATTTATACGCTTCGATTCTTTGTTATTCTATTAGTTTTGCATTAAATTTGTGTGATTTTAACGTGACATTTATCACAGTGGCAATGTAAAGTTTGTTTTGTTTTGTTTTTTGAACATGTTTCTATTTGTTGATGTACACATGTAAAATAATTTCATATTTAAAATAGTGATCATACAAAAAGATAGTAGCACATTTTAATGTAGATAATTAAATCACAGAATCTCGTTTGTGAAATAGTGTTAGAAAATTCTGTTACATGTTTGTTTACAAATATTTTGTGTGGTGGGAAAGTGCTCACCTGATGTGCGGTCGATGTAGGATCGATCCCCGTCAGTGGGCCCTTTTGGGCTATTTCTTGTTCCAGCCAGTGCACCACGACTGGTATATTGAAAGCCGTGGTATGTGCCATCCTGTCTGTGGGATAGTACATATATAAAAGATCCCTTGCTACTAATGGAAAAATGTAGCAGGTTTCCTCTCTAAGACTAATGTCAGAATTACCAAATGTTTGACATCCAATAGCCGATGATTAATAAATAAATGTGCTCTAGTGGTGTCGTTAAACAAAACAAACTTTTAACTGAAGACTACGTGTCAGAATTACCAAATGTTTGACATCTAATAACCAATGATTAATAAATCAATGTGCTCTAGTGGTGTCGTTAAACAAAACAAACTTTTAACTGAAGACTACATGTCAGAATTACCAAATGTTTGACATCCAATAGCCGATGATTAATAAATCAATGTGCTCTAGTGGTGTCGTTAAACAAAACAAACTTTTAACTGAAGACTACATGTCAGAATTACCAAATGTTTGACATCCAATAGCCGATGATTAATAAATCAATGTGCTCTTGTGGTGTCGTTAAACAAAACAAACTTTTAACTGAAGACTACGTGTCAGAATTACCAAATGTTTGACATCCAATAACCAATGATTAATAAATCAATGTGCTCTAGTGGTGTCGTTAAACAAAACAAACTTTTAACTGAAGACTACGTGTCAGAATTACCAAATGTTTGACATCCAATAACCAATGATTAATAAATCAATGTGCTCTAGTGGTGTCGTTAAACAAAACAAACTTAACTGAAGACTACGTGTCAGAATTACCAAATGTTTGACATCCAATAACCAATGATTAATAATCAATGTGCTCTAGTGGTGTCGTTAAACAAAACAAACTTTTAAACAATTTTGTTGGGTTTTTTTTTACTGAATACTGGCATAGACATGTATTGTATTGTGTGGATGATATAAATTTTGAAGACTGATATTAAATTTCTTTTCTCAATATTGACAACTGAAGACAATGTTACCTTGATGACATTTAGAAGTGAAAGATATAAGTATGAAGTTTCCAGTAGTGGCAAGCGTGTGTCAACATTTAGAAGTGAAAGATATAAGTATGAAGTTTCCAGTAGTGGCAAGTGTGTGTGTCAACATTTAGAAGTGAAAGATATAAGTATGAAGTTTCCAGTAGTGGCAAGTGTGTGTCAACATTTAGAAGTGAAAGATATAAATATGAAGTTTCCAGTAGTGGCAAGTGTGTGTGTCAACATTTAGAAGTGAAAGATATAAGTATGAAGTTTCCAGTAGTGGCAAGTATGTGTGTCAACTTTTAGAAGTGAAAGATATAAATATGAAGTTTCCAGTAGTGGCAAGTGTGTGTGTCAACATTTAGAAGTGAAAGATATAAGTATGAAGTTTCCAGTAGTGGCAAGTATGTGTGTCAACTTTTAGAAGTGAAAGATATAAATATGAAGTTTCCAGTAGTGGCAAGTGTGTGTGTCAACTTTTAGAAGTGAAAGATATAAATATGAAGTTTCCAGTAGTGGCAAGTGTGTGTGTCAACTTTTAGAAGTGAAAGATATAAGTATGAAGTTTCCAGTAGTGGCAAGTGTGTGTCAACATTTAGAAGTGAAAGATATAAGTATGAAGTTTCCAGTAGTGGCAAGTGTGTGTGTCAACATTTAGAAGTGAAAGATATAAGTATGAAGTTTCCAGTAGTGGCAAGTGTGTGTCAACATTTAGAAGTGAAAGATATAAGTATGAAGTTTCCAGTAGTGGCAAGTGTGTGTGTCAACTTTTAGAAGTGAAAGATATAAGTATGAAGTTTCCAGTAGTGGCAAGTGTGTGTCAACTTTTAGAAGTGAAAGATATAAGTATGAAGTTTCCAGTAGTGGCAAGTGTGTGTCAACTTTTAGAAGTGAAAGATATAAGTATGAAGTTTCCAGTAGTGGCAAGTGTGTGTCAACATTTAGAAGTGAAAGATATAAGTATGAAGTTTCCAGTAGTGGCAAGTGTGTGTCAACTTTTAGAAGTGAAAGATATAAGTATGAAGTTTCCAGTAGTGGCAAGTGTTTGTCAACTTTTAGAAGTGAAAGATATAAGTATGAAGTTTCCAGTAGTGGCAAGTGTGTGTCAACTTTTAGAAGTGAAAGATATAGATATGAAGTTTCCAGTAGTGACAAGTGTGTGTCAAATTAAAGGTTGTTTTGTTTAACGACACCACCACTAGAGCACATTGATTAATTAATCTTCGACTATTGGATGGTGGACATTTAGTAATTCTGACATAAGGTCATCAGATGAAACCTGCTACATTTTTTTCATTAGCAGCAAGGGATCTTTTATATGCACTTTCCCACAGATGCACTGGTTTGAATGAGAATGTCAGCTTCTGTCTTTGGTATATGTCAAGTTCAGCTCCATTTCTCAAAAACTGTAAGGCTTAGATCAATGAAACCCATGCAAGGAACATTTTATTTTGTAAATTTTGACATGGTAATAAATTGAAAATTGAGAAGTGTCTATTATTTAAATTTGCATAATATAATGAATTTTATGATATTTACGGTTTAATACAGACATTACATACAATGTTGACAATGTTTTTGTTGTGTGATTCCAGTGACAGCACCGTGAATTTTATGATATTTATGGTTTAATACAGACATTACATACGATATTGACAATGTTTGTGGTGTGATTCCAGTGCCAGCACCATGAATTTTATGATATTTATGGTTTAATACAGACATTACATACGATATTTTACAATATTTGTGGTGTGATTCCAGTGAAAGCACTGTAAATTTTATGATATTTATGGTTTAATACAGACATTACATACAATATTGACAATGTTTGTGGTGAGATTCCAATGACAGCACCGTGAATTTTATGATATTTATGGTTTAATACAGACATTACATACAATATTGACAATGTTTGTGGTGTGATTCCAGTGACAGCACTGTGAATTTTATGATATTTATGGTTTAATACAGACATTACATACAATATTGACAATGTTTGTGGTGAGATTCCAATGACAGCACCGTGAATTTTATGATATTTATGGTTTAATACAGACATTACATACAATATTGACAATGTTTTTGTTGTGTGATTCCAGTGACAGCACCGTGAATTTTATGATATTTATGGTTTAATACAGACATTACATACGATATTGACAATGTTTTTGTTGTGTGATTCCAGTGACGGCACCGTGAATTTTATGGTTTAATACAGACATTACATACAATGTTGACAGTGTTTTTGTTGTGTGATTCCAGTGACGGCACCGTGAATTTTATGATATTTATGGTTTAATACAGACATTACATACGATATTGACAATGTTTGTGGTGAGATTCCAGTGACAGCACTGTGAATTTTATGATATTTAGACATTACATACAATGTTGACGATGTTGTGATATTCCAGTGACAGCACAGTAAATGTTGTGATATTTAGACATTACATACAATGTTGACGATGTTGTGATATTCCAGTGACAGCACAGTAAATGTTGTGATATTTAGACATTACATACAATGTTGACGATGTTGTGATATTCCAGTGACAGCACAGTAAATGTTGTGATATTTAGACATTACATACAATGTTGACGATGTTGTGATATTCCATTGACAGCACAGTAAATGTTGTGATATTTAGACATTACATACGATGTTGACGATGATGTTGTTGTGATATTCCAATGACAGCACCGTGAGTTTTATGATATTTAGACATTGCATACGACGTTAACGATGTTGTTATGATCTTCCAGTGACAGCACCGTGCGGAAGAGCGACGCAAAGAAACGCCGAGGTCAGCAGGTGGCCGACGCGCAGCACTCCCCCCGTCTTCCCGCGATGTCCCAGACATCGGCTTCATCGGGCCCATCGTCCGTCGCCGAGAGCGACACTGTGTCAGAACAATCATCACGATCAGTGTAAGTCTATTGTATGTTTTATGTGTTCGATCAGTTTAAATTGTAAAAGTTAACTCTATAATAAAGTTAATATCTATGAGCTATATAGTTTAAATCTGTTTTGTCTAGCTGTACTTTGTGGGGCGGGACGTAGCCCAGTGGTAAAGCACTCGCTTGATGTGCAGTCGGTCTAGGATCGATACCCGTCGATGGGCTTATTGTGCTATTTCTCATTCCAGTCAGTTCCCAACGACTGGTATATCAAAGGCCGTAGTATGTGCTATCCTGTCTCTTAGATGGTGCATATAAAAGACCCTTTACTACGAATTTAAAAATATAGCGGGTTTCCTCTCTAAGACTATATATCTAAATTATCAAATGTTTGACATCCAATAGCCGAGAGACGTAGCCCAGTTGTAAATTACTCACCTGATGCGCAGTCAGTCTAGGATCGATCCCTGTCAGTGGGCCCATTGGGCTGTTTCTCGTTCCAGTCAGTGCACCACAACTGGTATATCAAAGGTTGTGGTATGTGCTGTCCTGTGTATAAAAGATTTCTTGATGCTAATCGGAAAGAGTGGCCCATTGCTTAGCTGAAGCGGGTTTCCTCTCTCAATATCTGTGTGGTCCTTAACCATATGTCTGATGCCATACAACCATAAATAAAATGTGTGGAGTGCATTGTTAAATAAAAGATTTCCTTCCTTCCGTATAACCATAAGTGAAAATGTGCTGAGTGGGTCGTTAAATAAAACATTCCTTTCTTTTCTACCACAGCCATGACAGCCACTCCGATACGTCTTCCTCTGTGTCGCAGACATCGTACGACCCACTCCGACCTCAGTTCAAACACATGGATGGGGAAATTCCCGACTCGACAGCATCATCCGACAGCTCAGGGGCCATAACTCTAGTCTCGGCCAAACCCTCGACAGCAGCTAAAGGTATGTTTCTGAGAGAAGAGCGAAAAGATATGATCCTAAAATTGTAGAGAAAAAGTTGAAGTTCATTAACAGTGGGTGACATTAGCTCTTTGCCTGTTGCTATTCACAAAGACTAAAGAGAACACTTCAGCCTTTTTTTTGTCATTTACAAAAGTATTTAAAATATTTGAAGAATTTTAATTATTACAGTGACACTCCTCTAAACCGGACATGCTTGGGACCAAGCTGAAAAAGGTTAATATAAATTTGATGAATTTGGTCTGCAAATCTATAGACAAATTCAAATTATAATTAGAGAAATGACCTACAAAAGATGAATGGGTTTCAAATTAGCTTTTTGGCAAATTAATAATGGAATGTATTCGCCACATTTTCAAGCTTAATTCGCATTTGGTGATTTGGTGAATGATGTCTAAAACCCCAACATTGATTTCATTGTGGATTGATATAAAGGGATTCCACCGGGCTGAATTACCTTCTAGTTGTGCAGGATGTAGCTCAGTGGTTGAGAGCTTGCCTGATGCGTGGTCGGTCTAGGATCGATCCCTGTCAGTGACCCATTTGGCTATTTCTCATTCAAGCTGGTGCACCATAACTGGTATATCAAAAAACGTAGTATGTACTATCCTATCTTTGGGATGGTGCATATAAAAGATCCATTGCTACTAATGGAGAAATGTAGCGGGTTTTCTCTCCAAGACTATGTAAAAATTACCATATGTTTGACTTCCAGTAGCCGATGATTAATAAATCAATGTGCTCTAGTGGTGTCATTAAACAAAACAAACTTTATTTTAATTTTCTGTTTTTAGTATCCAGAGATTTAAAGAAACTTTCCTCTCCTTTTCTAGTTAGCACTTATTATATAGTCCAACCAGTGCTCTACAACTGGTGTAACAAAGGACATGGTATGTGCTGTCCTGTCTGGGACGGTGCATATAAAAGATCCTTGCTACTAATGAAAAATGTAGCAGATTTCCTCTCTGAAACTATGTCAAAATTGCCAAATGTTTGACATCCAATAGCCGATGATTAATGAATCAATGTGCTCTAATGGTGTCGTTAATGAATAAAACAAAACAAACTTTAATTCAATTTCCTGCTGGTATCGTCCACAGAGTTAAAATACACATTCCTTTCCTTTTCTAGTTAGCACTGATTACACAGTGGGCTGAGATGTCCCTTCGAAATGATCGTCAACTTTTTTTCAACAAAATGTGAATGTTTTTACGAGTGTTATGTTGTGTTTGTCTGCATCTTTTTTGTTAGATGTCAGTTGTTTTACTTAAATGGTTTTCTTTTCAAGTAATTAGTTATAGAATTGAGTACACAATTTATTATTATTACTATTATTATTTAGTTTTTTGGAAATGGTCAGCATCTGTTTTGCAACATAAAAAAGTATGCAATGATACAACAATCTGAGGCAGAATTGATTTATAAAACCTTAGTTCGAAATAATAATATTTGGATTAAAATAACTATCTTCTGTAAAATCAGACAACATCGTTTGCATATGACTTTGGTATTATAAAATACATTATTTTTGCCTTTACCATAGTTTAACACCCAATAGCCGATATATTTTTTGTGCTGGGGTGTCGTTAAACATCTATTTCATTCCATTATATTGGTATTGATATTAATATTGCACAATGCCCTGAAATAGTGCTAATATTGGAGGGATAATTTGACTTAAAAAATGATTTAATCATTGAAATTAAATTCTGTTTTATCCATAGATACATGTATGATTATGCAGTGTCTAATTTAACACATATACTTGTATTTATTCAAATTAATATCTAGTCTTATGTATTGTTTTCAAAACATGCCTTTATATAATAATTAAAAAATGAGAAATATTTACATTGATTGGGAATTTTTTACTCCAAGATTAGGAATAAAAACCGACATAGCTTTTTAAGGAATGGTGGGGAATGGTTCTGATTATCGGAGTCTAGATACATGTTGCTTTATATGTTGCAAAATATTGTTGACTGCGCATGTCAAACATAGATTATTGTTAAAAATAGGTTTCCTTGTGTTGATCATCTGTTATATTTTTTAACACCTAACACTAATATTCAGTATTTCTGCCAGAAAGAAATTTCTGGGTATGGGCTATGGCCCTATGGAATTGAATTAATGCAACCACAGTCACCAGGCGGCATGGGGGGTCTCCCACAGAAAGAAAATGGGTTAAGTTTAGGGTTAGGGTTAGGGTTAAGAAAATCATACATTAATGATAAGAGTAATTAATTTTATCAAAAGGTTAACTTCAAAAAAAAATGTTTTGGGTATGGCACCATACCTGTTTTACCCTCTGGCAGAAATTCTGATATTGTGATCCATCAGTTTTAAATTTACCTCATCCTGATCACAAGTTTGCACATAATTATATGACACATCTTAACCGCTTTTACTTTAATCTGTTTCTAAAATGCAACTAGAGGTCAAATTTATTGACACAATTTAATCCCCCCTCTCCTCCCCCCCCCTCTCCCCTGCAATAAATGCATCACGGGTTAACATAAAAAATGGATTCCTGATGATATATTTTGTAGAATACAGACTTTATATATTTTGTAGAATACAGACTATATATATTTTGTAGAATACAGACTATATATATTTTGTAGAATACAGACTATATATATATATTTTGTAGAATACAGACTATATATATTTTGTAGAATACAGACTATATATATTTTTGGATTGCCAGATTTTGCTCAGATGAATCATATAACTGTTCAGACACCTCCCACCATGCCCGCGACTGCTAGTGCTACATCAACTGTCTTGTTTGTGGGAGAGTTAATATAAAGGCAGGCCTTTGGGAATGATGTATGGAGGGGGGCACAATCTCTTTTTAGGGGGTGGGGGGTCTCAGCCTCTAGTGGGAAGCCGGGGGTGGAGGGTGGGGGTCTCAGCCTCTAGTGGGTAGCCGGGGGGGGAGGGGGGGGGTCTCGGCCTCTAGTGGGAAGCCGGGGGTGGAGGGTGGGGGTCTCTCAGCCTCTAGTGGGAAGCCGGGGGTGGGGGGGGGGGGTCTCAGCCTCTAGTGGGAAGCCGGGGATGGAGGGTGGGGGTCTCAGCCTCTAGTGGGTAGCCGGGGGTGGAGGGTGGGGGTCTCAGCCTCTAGTGGGTAGCCGGGGGTGGAGGGTGGGGGTCTCAGCCTCTAGTGGGAAGCCGGGGGTGGAGGGTGGGGGTCTCAGCCTCTAGTGGGTAGCCGGGGGTGGAGGGTGGGGGTCTCAGCCTCTAGTGGGAAGCCGGGGATGGAGGGTGGGGGTCTCAGCCTCTAGTGGGAAGCCGGGGGTGGAGGGTGGGGGTCTCAGCCTCTAGTGGGTAGCCGGGGGTGGAGGGTGGGGGTCTCAGCCTCTAGTGGGAAGCCGGGGGTGGAGGGTGGGGGGGGGGGGGGGGGGTCTCAGCCTCTAGTGGGAAGCCGGGGGTGGAGGGTGGGGGTCTCAGCCTCTAGTGGGTAGCCGGGGGTGGAGGGTGGGGGTCTCAGCCTCTAGTGGGAAGCCGGGGGTGGAGGGTGGGGGTCTCAGCCTCTAGTGGGAAGCCGGGGGTGGAGGGTGGGGGTCTCAGCCTCTAGTGGGAAGCCGGGGGTGGAGGGTGGGGGTCTCAGCCTCTAGTGGGAAGCCGGGGGTGGAGGGTGGGGGTCTCAGCCTCTAGTGGGAAGCCGGGGGTGGAGGGTGGGGGTCTCAGCCTCTAGTGGGAAGCCGGGGGTGGAGGGTGGGGGTCTCAGCCTCTAGTGGGAAGCCGGGGGTGGAGGGTGGGGGTCTCAGCCTCTAGTGGGAAGCCGGGGGTGGAGGGTGGGGGTCTCAGCCTCTAGTGGGAAGCCGGGGGTGGAGGGTGGGGGTCTCAGCCTCTAGTGGGTAGCCGGGGGTGGAGGGTGGGGGTATCAGCCTCTAGTGGGTAGCCAGGGGTGGAGGGTGGGGGTCTCAGCCTCTAGTGGGAAGCCGGGAGGTGGGGGTTGGGGTGTTCACAAACCATATTTATATCTTTATTTATTAAGAGTAGGACACAAAAGGTAGATTGTCAGTTGAAGATCACTCCACTAAAATGGTGCTTACTGATGGCACCGATGGCAACTGCCATCGTTGAGATATAATTTGCTGTGGATCGGGATACAAATTACAGCCATCGGTAAAACTCCTCAACGACAGCAAAATGAATATATTTGGTGTCACATTTGAAATATGTCTACATGCAACAACATAACTGCAGTCATATTTTTTTTGCTGCAGAAGTGGCAATTGAAAACAAAAAATGCTGTGGACGACAGATTCTTAAGTTCGCCTCCTAATGTTTAACAACCATTGTTGTAGCAACTCTACACTTGTATTGTTTGTTTATTCAGTATGTTATATTTTTTGTTTAAATGTTTTTCATTTTATGTTTTTTGGTATCACATTGCACCTGCTTGCTAACTGTATACATTTAATCCAAATGTTTTCTTGCACTTCTTGTTTAAATACTAAGCTTTTAATTTTAATTCTGTTTTTGCACAGAGCTAACATTTGTTCCTGTTGTTTGCATGCATGGTTAAACCTTGCTTAAACAGCTGCTTGTTTTGTCGCAGGAAGCCATATTTCTCTTCTGCAATGTAGTTTAGTACGAACTGTCCCACATAAAGCAATCAGCTTTTTATAAAGGTCACATTTCTGAGCTAAGTTACCGATCGGAATTTTATGAACCAATTTGTTTCCTCCGTGTATAAGCCGACTCTCTTCTTTTGGAAAGTATTTCTAGGCTTCAAAAGTCAGCTAATACACGGCAATATGTGGTAACCTAATATAATATGCATAAAGGGCAGGATCTAGCTCAGTCAGTAGAGTAATCGCCTGAGGTGCTATGGTTGAAGGATCGAATCTTCTTAGTGGACACATTCTCTGATTTTTTGTTTTTCCTGCCTGTGGAAAAGTGCAAATAAGAAAATATCTTGCTGTTAATGAAAATATGTAGTGGGTTTTCTCTGAAGATAGTGTGTCAGAATTACCACATGTTTGACATCCAATAGCCGGTGATTAACGAATAAATGTGCTCTAGTGGAGTTGTTAAACAATACAAACAGCCACTGACTCACGTTATTAGGCAGTGTAAAATATTTTCAGCTGCTACATTTTTTACTGTTAACTAACACATTGTTTACAACTTATTGTTTATTTTATGAATTTTTAGCAAATGCAGTGTATTTCAAAATGAATTTTGTGCAAAATTAAACGAGTATCATATATACAGTGAAAGAAAGAAAAGTTAAAACAAAACAACAACTTTCAAAACTCAGCTCTAAAATATGATGTGACCTTTGAGCACTGCATTAGTTTTAATTCTAAATTCAGATGGTTTTCTTTTTTTTAAATATTTTTTTTCTGGGGGAGTATGGCCCGACCCCTACGAAAGTTTGTTTGCCACAGTCCAGACACCCCTCTTGCATAATGTCCTTGACTCGTGTCTGATATACTAACCATCTCATGTACTAGGCATTGTCTTATGTACATATAGTTATGTACTGTTTGCTTATTGGGTTTTAAAGGGACAGGTCCTAGTTTTTAAATATTACAGTATATTTTTCACTATTAGAGTCATTTATGATGACTGAAATCAAACACTACTTAGATTTTATTATTTAGATTATCCATTTCCGTACAACCGAAGTGTTCCTGGTCATCCTTGTGTTTCTAATACCACAAAATGCATTTTTCGTATTTTTAAAAACGCATGTTCGTCTGAGAAGTAACTGTTTTTGGAATCGCGCTTTAGTCTATTTTTAAGAGTATCTCAATGTCACAGACTCTTCACTCTGTTGTATCCAAATTTGTTACAGATTTGTAAATTAACCAAACTTAGTGTCCATTTTTATGGGTTGAAACTAGAGTCTAGGTGAAAATTATGCCTTAGTGTTTAAAACTAGGGTCTGTCCTTTAAATCTCTTTATTATTGTGAGTTTTATTTGCTTCATTGCATCGGCTTATACATGTAGCTTCTTATTGTTTGCTTATCGTTTTTTTACCTTGTTTTTATATTTTGAGTTTTATTTGCATCATTGCATTGCATGGTGCAGCATGTTGTTAACATTAATTTACTAATTAAAAAGCAATTAAAGAATGACTTAATTCAATATATATAATAACTGGTTCGTGCATTAAATGTTGTCTTATAGTTACGCATAGTTTCCTTATTGTTTTGTATCTTGTTTTTGTTTTGAATTTATTTGCATCATTGCATTGCATCTTGTCATTATAACAAATTAACAAGTCATTAAAAATGACTAATTTATTCAAGCCATATAAATTAATCAATATTGTTTGCTTATTTAAAAAAAAAAAAATATATTTTTTTTATATTGTGCATTTTATTTGCATCATTACATTGCATCTTGTCAAAACTACTAATTAACAAGCAATTAAAAACGACCAATTCATTCAAGCCATATAAATTAATCGGTATTGTTTGCTTATTGTTTTTATTTTATTTTATATTCTTTTTTTATATTGTGCATTTTATTTGCATCATTGCATTGCATCTTGTCAATAATTACTAATTAACAAGTCATTAAAGAATGACTTATTCATTCAAACCATATAAATTATTCAATATTCTTTGCTTATTGTTTAAAAAAAAAAAAAAAAATTATATTGTGCATTTTATTTGCATCATTGCATTGCATCTTGTCAATAGTTACTAGTTAACAAGCCATTAATTAATGACTAATTCATTCAAACCTTATAAATTATTCAATATTCTTTGCTTATTGTTTTTGTAAAAAAAAAAATTATATTGTGCATTTTATTTGCATCATTGCATTGCATCTTGTCAGTAATTACTAATTAACAAGCCATTAACGAATTACTAATTCATTCAAACCATATAAATTAATCAATATTGTTTACTTATTTATTTTTTTATTTATTTTTTTATATTTTTATATTGTGCATTTTATTTGCATCATTGCATTGCATCTTGTCAGTAATTACTAATTAACAAGCCATTAAAGAATGACTAATTCATTCAAGCCAGATACAATAACCAGTTCAAACATTAGACATTGTTTTCTGTTTAATTGTTGTCTTTATATCTTTGTTTTTATATTGTGAGTTTTATTTGCATCATTGCATCTTGTCAACATTACCGTACTAATTAACAACCATTTAACGCATTATTAATTACTAATTCATTAATACCACTATGTCACCCTTCTGCAAATAAAAAAACAACAACAACAACAACACACCGCTGTTTTCTCGAGAACGTTCATCACCGCAAGTGCACGCACAGAAAACTTCACGCCTCTTATGTTTTTTTAAGTTTGAGTTGTCTCCCTTGAGTTGCTCTCCACTTTGCTTCTTGTCACAGGGTTCGGGCTTCCTAAATTTTCGCTGAAGCCCAAATCGTCCGAGGATTCCGGCGGTGGGATTGTTCTTTTGTCTAGTCGAGCTCTCGGCAGCAAGCAACCCACCGAAAAAGGGGGCATAATTCTGTTATCGAAAAAGCCCATTGACCACGGATATTCTGATTTCGAGGGTAAGTTTGAAGAGAAAAAAAAAACGAGTCGGAAAGGATGTTTGTCGAAAATGGATAATGGTGTTTTTCGTAAGCCATAGATTTAGATAGTTTTTAAATTATTATTTAAATTATTTTTTGTTTTAATTAAAAAAAAATTAAATGTCGATATGGCCAGATGGTGTAGTGGATGTATATTTTTAGGCATGCATGTCAGTTTGTAAGCCGCAAGTTTAGTTGGTGGGTTTTTTTATTATTTTTTTTATTTATTTAATTTTAATTTCCAATATGTCCAGATGGTGTAGTGGGTGTATATTTTTTGAGATGTATGTCAATTCGTAAGCCGCAAGTTTAGTTGGTGTTTTCTAAATTATTTTTTATTTTATTTAATTTTAATCCCAATATGGCCATATGGTGTAGTGGGTATATAGTATTAGGTGTGTCTGTCCATTCGTAAGCCACAAGTTTAGTTGGTGTTTTTTTTTTTTTTTTTTTAAATTTATTTATTTTTAATCCCAATATGGCCAGATGGTGTAGTGGGTATATAGTATTAGTTGCGTATGTCAGTTCTCTCCATTTGTTTTTTTGTCAAGCTGTACATATGTTGGTATCAGCATCTTGATAAATTTATTTCTAGTTACACATTAAGATTTATCTGCCCCTTACATAAATCCATTTAACTGAACATAACGGAACCTTTGATATAGGCATGTTAATAAAGTTAACGAAAGAAAGAAAAAAACTGAACAAAAGTAGAGGTATTCATGCGACAAACAGTGAAACGCATTCTAGTTTGATTGATGTCATATTTCATTGTACAAACAACAAAAGGTTTAAGCACATGTTTACCAACATACTAGTCCCTCTCCTATACAACTACAATAATAATAAAATTATAATATTAATGGCGACCTTTCTAGTTTTATTATATATTTTACCTCTCATTTGGTTCAATTAACTTCTAGGGATATTGGTATTCTTCAGATACTGTAAACCGTATTAATATTGTGACGTGTTTTTCTCGCGAATGTATACCTTAGCACATGTTTGTGACGTGTAAATTTCGCGAACGACCGTTGACAGCTCAACCAAAAAAAAGTGGATAAAGACAGCTCACTGTAATTGTTATACAGTTACTGTCTGTAAATCAATATTCTGTTATTCTACATCAAGCAATTGTGCCTGGTACAGAGTCTATAGAGGGGATTAGGCCCTACCCACCTCACCTGTATTAGAATCACAACTCACAGCTTCAGTTGTTAACTGTTAACACCCTTTGGTAGATAAAACAATAAACCTTTGGACTTGTCAGGAAATAAGGACTTCAAAGACTTGTTAAAAACCAAGTTCACCGACTATTATTCCAAAAAGTTGAAACCGCGTTGAAATGTGGGAAGACACCAGACTATGTGAACATTTGTTTTAAACTGAGCACCATGAAACCTATTCACGCAAACTGTATCGTTTCTGTGTTTGATGAAATAAAGCGGAAACGTCAAGTATTTACCACAGGGTGGAGAAAGGCTGGACTAATTTAATTACTAGTACACGTATCTGTTAGCAATTCAAAACATTTGTATGTAAACAAACATTAGTATTCACATGCTCAAGATTTATGTTTATGAGTTGGCGAAATGGAACAACTACTAGTAATTATTTCTGAATATTTTTGTTTCTGATCAGTGTTCGTTACCAGTTATTAACTTATTTGTGTTACCTTTAGTAAAATGAATATTCTAATACAACTTTCAATAAATTGAACTATGACTGTATTTTGTTTGTGTTTTCCTTTATGGTTTACTAGAAAATCGAGACAACACTTTAAGCACACTTCAAACTGGAAAATAGTGCGTGCATATTAATTTCGCGACATTTTTTTCACGGTTTACAGTATATCTATCTTATATACTGTGTTCCATTAAAACAAACATCAACCTATTGTCAGCTCTATCCCAATAACTTTGAAATATATATACATGTAGCTAAAGTAAATTCATTTAATATCAGGGGTAGAAAAAATTATAGTGTTAAAAAAACCCTAAAAAAACCCCAAACAAACCCATCAAAAAAGAACACAAATGTAACAAACAGATGGTGTTACATGCAAATTAACATATTCGTGAAAAACTATCCTAGTATCTGTTTATATCAGTATTTTATTGTAATCAAACAAAAATAATACATAGTATGCATGTATAATTAACTTAAACAGTTTAAAACAATACTTGATATATGGATTTTTACTTACGGGCTATACATGTTATAAATCCATTTTTCTTTGTACAGATTTTGATGATTCTGGTAAGTAACACAATAACAAGAAAATAATATTTACCCAAAAAATATTTAAAAAATTAAATTATGTACTTTTACTTTTTCCTTTGATCAAATTCATTGTAGTGAGATAGATATTAACGTTTTCACTTTTCATCTGTATGCATTGTAAACATAAAATATATATGAAAATAAGTCATATGCGCAGGAAATAAATATAAGTATATCCATTACGTTGATGCAAATAAAGCAATCAGCCAACATTAAAAAACAAACTGTATTCTGTAAGTTTATTACCCCCTCCCCCCCAAATCTCAGCAAACATTTGTTTTATTGCCATGATGGGCTGTGGAAATGTACTTCCAATTCACTCATGTTATCTCATATAATACAGCTTTCTGGTGCAGTCCAAATATTAATTTTGTACTAGTGTCGGTGTCAGATTATGTTTTAGCATGACTTGTACTTTTATACATGTATGTGTGTCAAATTATGTTTTTGCATGCATGTAAGAAACTAAATACGAGTGACTCTGCATCATATGTACTATCTTCTATTCCTCTATCACATATTAATACTTTGATTCTGCATGGGCTTGAATTGGTTTTATGTGTTTGTGCATCGTACATCTATTTCTAACATTTTTCTTTATTGGGTTTGTTTTTTCTATTCCTTTATTCACTCAATATATTATAGTGTGTTTTTGTTTGTTTGTTTTCTTGATTATGATTTGATGAAATCAGACATAAAATTTAAATCTTCTGTTTCCTTTTTGGGCATACGATGTGGTTTCATACTAAAGTCTTCGCTTGAAGTGTAGTAAGTCTGGACTTTGCGATTAAGGGGAGTGATTAATTGCTCCTTTAACTTAGATTATAGGGAGTTATTTAAGATATTACCATAGTGAGAAATGATTACTTGCTCCCCTAACTTAATGTAGATTATAGGGAGCCATTTAAGATATTGCCATAGTGAGAAATGATTACTTGCTCCCCTAACTTAATGTAGATTATACGGAGCCATTTAAGATATTGCCATGATTAATTGCTCCCCTAACTTACATGTAGATTATAGGGAGCCATTTAAGATATTGCCGTGATTAATTGCTCCCCTAACTTACATGTAGATTATAGGGAGCCATTTAAGATATTGCCATAGTGAGAAATGATTACTTGCTCCCCTAACTTACATGTAGATTATAGGGAGCCATTTAAGATATTGCCATAGTGAGAAATGATTAATTGCTCCCCTAACTTACATGTAGATTATAGGGAGCCATTTAAGATATTGCCATAGTGAGCAATGATTAATTGCTCCCCTAACTTACATGTAGATTATAGGGAGCCATTTAAGATATTGCCATAGTGAGAAATGATTACTTGCTCCCCTAACTTACATGTAGATTATAGGGAGCCATTTAAGATATTGCCATAGTGAGCAATGATTAATTGCTCCCCTAACTTTGATTATGGGGAGCCATTTAAGATATTACCATAGTGAGCAATGATTACTTGCTCCCCTAACTTACATGTACATTATAGGGAGCCATTTAAGAATATTGCCATAGTGAGCAATGATTACTTGCTTCTCTTAGATTAGGCAATTAGGATATTACCGTATTTAACATTGATATTTAATCCTTTTGTAGTAGTATTTCATTAAAAAATTAACATATCAACATAGTTAATAAAGAACTAGATTCAGGGGACTGATGGGGAGCCAGGGTGATGACTCCCTAAACAGCAACATTTGCTTTGTGGTAGAGATTTTGTTTGAGGTTCAGTAGGTCATGGAATCGATCCACTCAGCGATAGTTTTTATGTTGCAACCTGACCTGCCTTGGACACATTTTGTGTGTCCAATAGCCATGACCGACGTGCTTGAACCTTCAGTATGTGTAAACAATGCCATGTGGTTGATTGATTGATTACAACCAGTGCTTCAAGACTGGTAACTCGTTCCAGCTAGTGCACCACGACTGGTATATCAAAGGCTATGGTATGTGCTACCCTGTCTGTGGGATGGTACATATAAAAAATACCTTCCTGCTAATCGAAAAGAGTGGCAACAGCGGGTTTCCTCTCTCAATATCTGTGTGGTCCTTAATCATATGTTCGACGCCATATAACCGTAAATAAAATGTATTGAGTGTGTCCTTAAATAAAACATTTCCTTCCTTCAAGACTGGTAAATTAAAGGCTGTGGTGTGTGTTACCCCGTCAACATGGAGAAAATGCAATATCATTGTGCTAAGATAGCTTCATATATCTGTAGCCTTGGTTGGTGGGCTGGATTTTGCTCAGTCAGTTGAATGCTTGCCTGAGGTGCTGGAGTCGCAGGATCAAACCACCTCGGTGGATCCATTCAACTGATTGGGTTTTTCTCTCATTCCAACCAGTGCACCACAACTGGTCAAAGACTGTGGTATGTGCTTTCCTGTCTGTGGGAAAGTGCATATATAAAAATCACTTGCTGCATTAGGAAAAATGTAGTGGGTTTCCTCTGATGACTGTGTCAGAATTACCAAATGTTTGACATCCAATAGCTGATGATTAATTAATCAGTGTGCTCTAGTGGTGTCGTTAAACAAAACAAACTTTTAACTGTAGCCTTGTAATGTACATGTAATTTAACAAATGTATTTTATTAAAACTATTGTTTAAAGTCTAATTTGAGAATAAAACATTATTTTAACCTTTTACCTTGAAGACTTATATTCATGCAAATTGTGTCTGTAACAAGGAAGGAAATGGTTTATTTAACAACGCACTCAACACATTTTATTTATGATTATATGGCGTCGGAGTTTCTGTAAAAAGTGTGACATATTCTGTTTAAATATATGTCTATTAAATCTATATTTATTCCACATTTTGTCACATTTAAAAAAAAAAAAATTATACATTTTCAAACAAAAGTTAAAAAACAATTCTGTCTTTTTTGGTCCATCTTAAATATCTGTTTTTGTAGAATCATAAATTTTACTTCACAAATTATTTTTATATTATCATATATAAAATTACAGTATTATTGAATTTTTTAACTTGCATTGAGATGAACATACAAAGATGCAGTTATGAGCAACTGCAAATCAGTTTATGGAAGATGAAACATTTTCAATTCCTTAGCATTCTTTTTGGTCAATTTTTACTTTTGTGTTTACAGTTCATATAGCTCTACACTCTACTTAAAGGGACATACCCTAGTTTTTAAACACTAAGGCATATTTTTTACTATTACAGCCATTTTTGTAACAGAAATCAAACTTTACGTACACTTTATTGTTTAGATTACCCATTTCCTTACATTCAAAGTGTGTTTGGTCATCCTGGTGTTTTTAATATCACAAAATGCATTTCTCATATTTTTAAAAACGCACGTGCGTCTGGGAAGTAACAGCTATGGAGTCGAGTTTTAGTTTATTTTTAGAGGGTATTTTACCATTTCAAAGTCACAAACTCATGTTTCACTCAATTGTAACTTTATCCAAATGTGTTACAGGTGTGTAGATTAATTAAACTTAGTTTTAATTTTCATGGGTTGAAACTAGGGTCTGTCCCTTTAACTAAACTTAGTGTTAATTTTCATGGGTTGAAACTAGGGTCTGTCCCTTTAACTAAACTTAGTTTTAATTTTCATTTAATTTTCATGGGTTGAAACTAGGGTCTGTCCCTTTAACTAAACTTAGTGTTAATTTTCACAGGTTGAAACTAGGGTCTGTCCCTTTAACTAACTTAGTGTTAATTTTCACAGGTTGAAACTAGGGTCTGTCCCTTTAAACTTAGTGTTAATTTTCACAGGTTGAAACTAGGGTCTGTCCCTTTAACTAAACTTAGTGTTAATTTTCACAGGTTGAAACTAAGGTCTGTCCCTTTAACTAAACTTAGTGTTAATTTTCACGGGTTGAAACTAGGGTCTGTCCCTTTAACTAAACTTATAGTGTTAATTTTCACGGGTTGAAACTAGGGTCTGTCCCTTTAACTAAACTTATAGTGTTAATTTTCACGGGTTGAAACTAGGGTCTGTCCCTTTAACTAAACTTAGTGTTAATTTTCACAGGTTGAAACTAGGGTCTGTCTCTTTAAGGCAGTTCACCACCATTTGTTGTGTTATTACTTTCTGTAGCAGCTTAATGTAGTGCGGTTTAGGAAATAGTTCCTTCTAAAAAAAATACTACAAAATTCTGATATGCTTTTTGAAATCTTTTTTTGATGATTACAGGTAGGTTGACCTTTGTAGTATTTAAATCAGCCATTAGTTCGAAATTACTTGTTATATGTAGTACCATACTAACTGATCAAAAACTGTTCAAGTGATATAGTGCCACTTGTGTAACAGCAACACGAGGCGGTGGTCAGGTATGAGGGCTGTTAACTGAAACATTTCGTGCTTGACCTATGTTGATTTATTTACACTGTACTTGTCAGTTGAGAGCACTCCCTAAAATTAGTAGTCACACGACCATCTCGACAGTGTTGTATTTTTCACAGAATATATTCCAACAGAAATTGTATTGAACTGTATAGAGTAATTAATGGGGATGTGTAACCTAAAGTTTTGTATTTAGCTCCATTTGTCGTAAACTTTAAGTTGCAAATCACTGAAATTTAAAACTCTGTAATGTGGTTGCATAAGGAATTTGATCTCAGTTCATGATGGAAAAAATGTAAAGGAATTAATATTGATTTCAGTAATTTCAATTCAGTGTAAAATATTTTTTTAAAAAGAAGAAAAAAAAGGAACTATATAACAAATTAAAAATAATGATACACATTATTCCTAATTACTTTTTTCTTTTTTGACACCAAACAAATTTGTTGTAATTAATCTCATTAAAAAAAAATATATATACAGTGAAACCTCTCAAAACCGGACACTCTGTAAACCAGAATTCCCTCAAAACCAGACGTTTTTCATGGGCCCTTTTTAAATATTTGCACATAAATGATCAGAGAACCTCTCTAAACCAGATACCTCTTAAAACCAGACTTTTTTCTTGGTCCAGAGGGTGTCCGGTTTAGAGGAGTTTTACTGTATATATTTCTGTTGTTGATACCAAATGACATTTAGTTGTATAGAATTCCTGTTTTTGTCTCATGAAGTTTTGTACAACTCTTGAATATGACACGACACACACTATTTCTTATGCTAAATATCAAAGGTGCTATCTCATATACTCAACAAAATTAGTTAGGGGTCAGTAAAGTATTTGTTTAACCTTCTAACTACTAGGGGTACACATTTATAACTTTAATAAATACAGAAAATAATGCTCATGTGTGAATCAGTAAGTATTATTTTCGTGACATTTTCTCATTTTTATGATATTTTCGATCACTTAATGTTGATTAAAATTAGGCTGAAAAATCAATAAAGTTACATTTCCATAAGCATATTTGTTACCAGATGTCCAGTATTTATGGCCATTATTCCCAATAACTGGTTTTTTAACCAATTTTTTTGTTTTAAATGAACTATGATTCATATGCGAATATTTCATGATTTTCATTGATGGTAAAACGGTGTTTAAGTATTTTAAATGTCTGTAGTTACATGCGTGTAAGACATGAACAGGCTTTGTAAATTTGACCCACGATGTTCTTGTACGCTGTTCAAACAAGAGATGAGTACAGTATGACTAGGCAGTCCTTGGTTTTTGAAAATTATAGGTGAGTGGAAAATCGCACACCTCAATATGCTAAGGCGAGTGAAAAATCACTTTCCAAAATAAATAAAATAGGCAGTGTAGCTCCGATTGGATGGTACGTCTACAAAATTGTCTATTAAACCAGTATTTCCCGATTTATTCAACAAAGAGAAATATCAGTTTAACGACTGCATGGAAGCCACTGCCATGTTTTTATTGTTTTAATAAAAGGACCTTTCTATCAGCTAAGTGTGCTATGAAAACTTGATTTTAGTAAACAGTGGAAATAAATATACCCATCTATTTTACGTGTGCCGTTGTTGAGTGTAACGTGCGCTGTTTTTCACACTCGTCAGATTGAAATTGCGTGCGCTGTATGAGCATGATCGCACCCACGCACCTTAAAAAGCAAGGTTTGACTAGGTTCCTGTGTTACAAAATCTTAAGAAATCTGCAAATCCACAAAATCTGTGAAGTCGACTGGACATTACCGTCAGAAACAGATGAGTTGCATGAAGACAGCATAGTTGTCAGCAACTTCCACCTGGCATAATTTTACAGAGTGTTCAATTCTGTCAGATTTTCAATTTAAATAAAAAATGTGGGGTTTTTTTTTACTAATAACAAATATTTAAATAGTAGGTGTGTTATTAAGGTATAATGTTTACATTTCAAAGCTAAGTTAATAAGTAATTTTGGCGGGAAGCTGCCATAATATAACTTTGGGAGTGCACCTTTAAATCTCAACACATAGCATTAGTTGATGATCATTCTGATAACTGCAGTTGCTCAAAGTATTTACCAGTGTTTAACACACAGTACTTGATGTATTTTTGATGGGGTGTCATTCAAGCAGTTTGTGAAAGTATTTACCAGTGTTTAACACACAGTAGTTGATGTATTTTTGCTGGGGTGTCATTCAAGCAGTTTGTGAAAGTATTTACCAGTGTTTAACACACAGTACTTGATGTATTTTTGCTGGGGTGTCATTCAAGCAGTTTGTGAAAGTATTTACCAGTGTTTAACACACAGTAGTTGATGTATTTTTGATGGGGTGTCATTCAAGCAGTTTGTGAAAGTATTTACCAGTGTTTAACACACAGTACTTGATGTATTTTTGATGGGGTGTCATTCAAGCAGTTTGTGAAAGTATTTACCAGTGTTTAACACACAGTACTTGATGTATTTTTGATGGGGTGTCATTCAAGCAGTTTGTGAAAGTATTTACCAGTGTTTAACACACAGTACTTGATGTATTTTTGACGGGGTGTCATTCAAGCAGTTTGTGAAAGTATTTACCAGTGTTTAACACACAGTACTTGATGTATTTTTGACGGGGTGTCATTCAAGCAGTTTGTGAAAGTATTTACCAGTGTTTAACACACAGTACTTGATGTATTTTTGATGGGGTGTCATTCAAGCAGTTTGTGAAAGTATTTACCAGTGTTTAACACACAGTACTTGATGTATTTTTGATGGGGTGTCATTCAAGCAGTTTGTGAAAGTATTTACCAGTGTTTAACACACAGTACTTGATGTATTTTTGATGGGGTGTCATTCAAGCAGTTTGTGAAAGTATTTACCAGTGTTTAACACACAGTACTTGATGTATTTTTGATGGGGTGTCATTCAAGCAGTTGCTCCAAACAAATTTTGAAGGTGTGGAATGTAGCCCAGTAGTAGACCTCTCACCTGATGTATGGTCGGTCAACGATCGATCCCCGTCGGTGAGTCCACTGGGCTATTTCATTCCAGCCAGTGCACCACAACTGGTGTATCAAAGGTCGTGGTATGTACTATCCTGTCTGTGGGATGGTGTATATAAAAGATCCCTAGCTACAAATGGAAAAATATAGCAGGTTTCCTCTCTAAGACTATATGTCAAAATTAAAAAAAATTGACATCCAATACCTGATGATTAATAAATCAATGTGCACTAGTTGTGTCGTTAAATAAAATAAAGGCTGTGGTATGTACTATCCTGTCTGTGGGATGGTGCATATAAAAGATCCCTTGCTAATAATTTTTTTAAATGTAGCATCTTTCTTTTCTAACACTATAATATTATGTCAAAATTACAAATGTTTTTACATCCATTAGCCGATGATTAATAAATCAATGTGCAGCAGTTGTTTTGTCGTTAAACAAAATAAAGGCTGTGGTATGTACTATTCTGTCTGTGGGATGGTGTATATAAAAGATCCATTGCAACTAATGAATAAAAATATAGCGGGTTTCCTCTCTAACACTATGTCAAAATTACCAAATGTTTGACATCCAATACCTGATGATTAATAAATCAGTGTGCACTAGTTGTGTCGTTAAATAAAATAAAGGCTGTGGTATGTACTATCCTGTCTGTAGGATGGTGCATATAAAAGATTCCTTGCTGCTTGAAAAGAGTAACCCATGAAGTGGTAGCAATAGGCTTCCTCTCAACTAGTAGCCCAGTGGTAACGCATTTGCTTGATGTGTGGTCGGTCTAGGATCGATCCCCATCAGTGGACCCAGTGGGCTATTTCTCGTTCTAGCCAGTGCTCCACAACTGGTGTAACAAAGGCCGTGGTATGTACCCTGTCTGTGGGATGGTGCATATAAAAGATCCCTTGCTGCTAATTGAAAAGAGTACCCCATGAAGTGACGACAGTGGGTTTTCTCTCTCAGTATCTGTCTGGTCCTTAACCATAGGTCTGACGCCACATAACCGAAAATAAAATGTGTTGAGTGTGTCGTTAAATAAAACATTTCCTTCCTTCCTTTCTCTCAACTATGTGGTGCTTAACCATATGTCAGATGTTATGTAACTGTGGAATCTTCGTCCTGTGGAAGACCGCATCACCGTCAATATGGTCAAGAAATCTAAACTGATTGTTGTTCTCACACATCAAATAGCCGTAGTTTAAAATGTGCTGAGGTGTCGTTAAACAAACATTCCTTTTCTTTCCTCTCTCACTCTTGACCAAGTGTCAAAATAACTATATGTTAGACACCAAATAGCCATAGTTTACAATGTGCTGAGGTGTCATTAAACAAACGTTCCTTTCTTTTCCTCTCTCACTCTCGACCAAGTGTCAAAATAACCATATGTTAGACACCAAATAGCTGTAGTTTAAAATGTGCTGAGGTGTCATTAAACAAACAGTCCTCTCATTTCTCGACCAAGTGTCAAAATAACCATATGTTAAACACCAAATAGCCGTAGTTTAAAATGTGCTGAGGTGTCGTTAATTGAACCTTCCTTTCTTTTGACTACGTTTGCTGTTGTTGTTGTAGATGAAAGCACGACGAGTGACGTTCCCTCATCGTTGATGGTCTCTGAGCTTGATGAGAAGAAATCCAGTGCCTTCTCGCTGAACATTTCTGGAACACCGGCAGCAGAGGTAAGACCATTAATTAATGTTTACAGTCATTTCTATGAATTAACCGTTAGACTACTGGATTAATGTTTACAGTCATTTCTATGAATTAACCTGGACTACTGGATTAATGTTTACAGTCATTTCTATGAATGAACCGTTAGACTACTGGATTAATTTTTGACAAAAACCATGTCAGGTTTCCTCTCAAAATCTGTGTGGTCCTTAACCATATGTCTGATGCCATATAACCGTAAATAAAATGTGTTGAGTACATCGTTAAATAAAACCTTTCTTTTTTCTTTGTTGTCAAGTGAAAATACTTACAGAAAACCACTTTTACAACTCAAAATTCCCAGGTATTTTCCATTGAAAAACCAAGAACTAAAGCTGCTTTACTGTCAAGTAATGTATTTCCGGTTGGTATATTATTATTTCCTGTGAATGCTGTGTGCAAACTGGCAGGAAATATGAATTGGGGGAATGCACTGTGTGTTGACTGGTGTGACGTAAGATATCTCGCCTGCAGTGGTCAGGAGGTTAAGTCCATACCTAGTCTGAAATTACAGAGAGTTGGGGGGGGGGGGGGGGGGGGGGGGTAAAAATAAAAATTAAGACATATCAATATAGTTTTCTCCCAAGGGTCGAAATATTGCTGTCCAGACACATTTTGTGCCGATCAACATCATCCTTTGGACCAGCAATTATTGTACAATTATACTGACACATTAGTAGTGGTCGGTCATGATTGGTCTGGTAGAATATTTCTGGATCACCGGCAGCAGAGGGTAAGAGCTTAAACTTTTTCAATAATTTTTATGAATTAAGAGAGCTATACCTACCAGTAGTCAGAAAATTACAGCGAGTTGGGGTGGTTGGGTGTGTGTGTGTGTGTGTGTGTGTGTATAGTAAAAATCAAAACACAGCAGTATAGCACCAGCCTCGGTGGTTTAGTGGTTAAGCCATCGGACTACAGGCTGGTAGGTACTGGGTTCGCATCCCGGTACAGGCTCCCACCTAGAACCTAGTTTTACCGACTCAGTGGGTAAGTGTAAGGCCACTACACCCTCTTCTCTCTCACTAACCACCAACAACTAACAACTAACCCACTGGCCGGGACAGACGGACCAGATAGATGAAATGTGTGCCCAGGACAGCGTGCATGAACCTTAATTTGATATAAGCACGGAAATAAGTATAAATGACATGAATGAAGCAGAGGTCGGAATATTGCCATCCAGACACATTTTTGCCGGTCAACATCATCCTTCAGACCAGCAGTTATTTTACAGTTATATTGACACATGAGTTTGAGTCAGCCATGTTTGGTCTGGCAGAATATTTCTGGAAAACCGACAGCAGAAGTAACAATTGTCATGTTTGTAGTCTTAAGGCTGTGTTCTAAATTGATTCTATGGTTATCAATACCAATGACTATATGAGCAGTATGGTTTTTTTTTTTAGTAACATCAAAAACAGTGCACATAGAAAATGACCTATAGCTATAAATAACCAGTCGTAGCCTTAAGCTAAAATAATTGGAGGTGGAGGTGGTGGTGGTGTAAAATAGAAAGGAAGACACAGTATAGTCGTGACCAGGCCTGTAGGCATACTATCTGAAGTGTGGGGGCACAGTCTCTAGTGAGTGGCTACAAGCCAGATTTTTAGCTTTATTTACATAGAGTAGGACAAAAAACCCAACCCAGTGTTACGTTCCTCAAGTGGGGAGACACCAACCTTCCCCCCGTGGCCGCCATGTTCATATGGGTTCCCAGGCTAGACACAGATGACACTTTAAAACTGTGAAAGGATAAGAGCTGAATTTAGCTTGGTGGTTAAGAAGAAGGAAGGAAATGTTTTATTTAACGACGCACTCAACACATTTTATTTACGGTTGTATGGTGTCAGACATATGGTTACGGACCACACAGATATTGAGAGAGGAAACCTGCTGTCGCCGCTTCATGGGCTACTCTTTTCGATTAGCATCAAGGGATCTTTTATATGCACCATCGCACAGCACCTCAAGTGAGTGCTTGGTGGTTACAGCATGTACATGTATGTCTTCATGAAGGGCGGGACGTAGCCCAGTGGTAAGGTGCTCGCTCGATGCGCGGTCGGTTTGGGATTGATCCCCGTTGGTGGCCCATTGGGCTATTTCTCATTCCAGTCAGTGCACCATGACTGGTATATCAAAGACCGTGGTATGTGCTATCCTGTCTGTGGGATGGTGAATATAAAAGATCCCTTGATGCTAATCGAAAAGAATAGCCCATGAAGTGGTGACAGCGGGTTTCCTCTCTCAGTACCTGTGTGGTTCTTAACCATATGTCCGACACCATATAACTGTAACTAAAATGTGTTGAGTGTGTTATTAAATAAAACATTTATCTCTGTCTCTCTCTCTCCGTCTCTCTTTCTTTTTTGTCTCTCTCTCTCTCTCTCTCTCTCTCTCTCTCTCTCTCTCTCTCTCTCTCTCTCGTCTCTCTTTCTTTTTTGTCTCTCTCTCTCTCTCTCTCTCTCTCTCTCTCTCTCTCTCTCTCTCTCTCTCTCTGTCTGTCTGTCTCTGTCTCTGTCTCTGTCTCTGTCTCTGTCTCTCTCTCGCTTTCATGGAATACAGGATCCATCCCCATTAGTGAAGGCATTGTGTACCTCTGAAAACCGGACAATCAGGCTGTTATCAATCATTATGGTGTCATTAATTACTCTGAATATCACTTGGGCTGGCTTACCTAACTGCAATAGGATTTTGGTTAGGTGTTTTTAAATTACGAATGTGTTTAAAGGCTTGTCACAAATATGTTACTTGACAAACGTATCTCAGGATTTGCTTCAAAGATCTATAGAATAAGAATGACTGTAATCCACTGTCTTCCTATTGTTTGAATTTTTTTTCCTTTTAAACACTCTATTTTAAATAATGAATAAAATACAACAAATGCTTTTGCGTCAATACGAACTCCTGAAAACCGAATACCGTTGGGTCCCAGTGGGTGTCCAGTTTACAGGAATTTTACTGTATTATTTATGTATTTATAAAAACATTTAAGTGAAAATATGTAAGTAAAGGTTTTTGTCAAAAAATTAATCCAGTAGTCAAAAGGTTAATAACTGTTATTGAAATATGTGCTCAGGTGTTACTATTCAAGATTACTCTTTCTTTCCCACCAGGAGAACATGGCTCCAAACTAGCGGCATCAGAACCAGTTCCAGTCATGTTTTTAATAACTATTGTTTACTGAGATATTAATATTCAACTTTCCTTTCTTTCCCTTCAGGAGAACGTGGTCCCCAACAAGCGCAGTCAGAATCAGTTCCAGTCGTGAGATGTTACTAAACAAACATTCCTTTCCTTTCTTTCCCTCCAGGAGAACGTGGTTCCCAACAAGCGCAGTCAGAATCAGTTCCAGTCGTGAGATGTTACTAAACAAACATTCCTTTCCTTTCTTTCCCTCCAGGAGAACGTGGTCCCCAACAAGCGCAGTCAGAATCAGTTCCAGTCGTGAGATGTTACTAAACAAACATTCCTTTCCTTTCTTTCCCTCCAGGAGAACGTGGTCCCCAACAAGCGCAGTCAGAATCAGTTCCAGTCGTGAGATGTTACTAAACAAACATTCCTTTCCTTTCTTTCCCTCCAGGAGAACGTGGTTCCCAACAAGCGCAGTCAGAATCAGTTCCAATCGTGAGATGTTACTAAACAAACATTCCTTTCCTTTCTTTCCCTTCAGGAGAACGTGGTTCCCAACAAGCGCAGTCAGAATCAGTTCCAATCGTGAGATGTTACTAAACAAACATTCCTTTCCTTTCTTTCCCTCCAGGAGAACGTGGTCCCCAACAAGCGCAGTCAGAATCAGTTCCAATCGTGAAATGTTACTAAACAAACATTCCTTTCCTTTCTTTCCCTCCAGGAGAACGTGGTTCCCAACAAGCGCAGTCAGAATCAGTTCCAATCGTGAGATGTTACTAAACAAACATTCCTTTCCTTTCTTTCCCTCCAGGAGAACGTGGTCCCCAACAAGCGCAGTCAGAATCAGTTCCAATCGTGAGATGTTACTAAACAAACATTCCTTTCCTTTCTTTCCCTCCAGGAGAACGTGGTCCCCAACAAGCGCAGTCAGAATCAGTTCCAATCGTGAGATGTTACTAAACAAACATTCCTTTCCTTTCTTTCCCTCCAGGAGAACGTGGTCCCCAACAAGCGCAGTCAGAATCAGTTCCAGTCGTGAGATGTTACTAAACAAACATTCCTTTCCTTTCTTTCCCTCCAGGAGAACGTGGTCCCCAACAAGCGCAGTCAGAATCAGTTCCACTCGTGAGATGTTACTAAACAAACATTCCTTTCCTTTCTTTCCCTCCAGGAGAACGTGGTCCCCAACAAGCGCAGTCAGAATCAGTTCCACTCGTGAGATGTTACTAAACAAACATTCCTTTCCTTTCTTTCCCTCCAGGAGAACGTGGTCCCCAACAAGCGCAGTCAGAATCAGTTCCAATCGTGAGATGTTACTAAACAAACATTCCTTTCCTTTCTTTCCCTCCAGGAGAACGTGGTCCCCAACAAGCGCAGTCAGAATCAGTTCCAGTCGTGAGATGTTACTAAACAAACATTCCTTTCCTTTCTTTCCCTCCAGGAGAACGTGGTCCCCAACAAGCGCAGTCAGAATCAGTTCCAATCGTGAGATGTTACTAAACAAACATTCCTTTCCTTTCTTTCCCTCCAGGAGAACGTGGTCCCCAACAAGCGCAGTCAGAATCAGTTCCAATCGTGAGATGTTACTAAACAAACATTCCTTTCCTTTCTTTCCCTCCAGGAGAACGTGGTCCCCAACAAGTGCAGTCAGAATCAGTTCCAGTCGTGAGATGTTACTAAACAAACATTCCTTTCCTTTCTTTCCCTCCAGGAGAACGTGGTCCCCAACAAGCGCAGTCAGAATCAGTTCCACTCGTGAGATGTTACTAAACAAACATTCCTTTCCTTTCTTTCCCTCCAGGAGAACGTGGTCCCCAACAAGCGCAGTCAGAATCAGTTCCACTCGTGAGATGTTACTAAACAAACATTCCTTTCCTTTCTTTCCCTCCAGGAGAACGTGGTCCCCAACAAGCGCAGTCAGAATCAGTTCCAATCGTGAGATGTTACTAAACAAACATTCCTTTCCTTTCTTTCCCTCCAGGAGAACGTGGTCCCCAACAAGCGCAGTCAGAATCAGTTCCAATCGTGAGATGTTACTAAACAAACATTCCTTTCCTTTCTTTCCCTCCAGGAGAACGTGGTCCCCAACAAGCGCAGTCAGAATCAGTTCCACTCGTGAGATGTTACTAAACAAACATTCCTTTCCTTTCTTTCCCTCCAGGAGAACGTGGTCCCCAACAAGCGCAGTCAGAATCAGTTCCAGTCGTGAGATGTTACTAAACAAACATTCCTTTCCTTTCTTTCCCTCCAGGAGAACGTGGTCCCCAACAAGCGCAGTCAGAATCAGTTCCAGTCGTGAGATGTTACTAAACAAACATTCCTTTCCTTTCTTTCCCTCCAGGAGAACGTGGTCCCCAACAAGCGCAGTCAGAATCAGTTCCAATCGTGAGATGTTACTAAACAAACATTCCTTTCCTTTCTTTCCCTCCAGGAGAACGTGGTTCCCAACAAGCGCAGTCAGAATCAGTTCCACTCGTGAGATGTTACTAAACAAACATTCCTTTCCTTTCTTTCCCTCCAGGAGAACGTGGTCCCCAACAAGCGCAGTCAGAATCAGTTCCAGTCGTGAGATGTTACTAAACAAACATTCCTTTCCTTTCTTTCCCTCCAGGAGAACGTGGTCCCCAACAAGCGCAGTCAGAATCAGTTCCAGTCGTGAGATGTTACTAAACAAACATTCCTTTCCTTTCTTTCCCTCCAGGAGAACGTGGTCCCCAACAAGCGCAGTCAGAATCAGTTCCAGTCGTGAGATGTTACTAAACAAACATTCCTTTCCTTTCTTTCCCTCCAGGAGAACGTGGTCCCCAACAAGCGCAGTCAGAATCAGTTCCAGTCGTGAGATGTTACTAAACAAACATTCCTTTCCTTTCTTTCCCTCCAGGAGAACGTGGTCCCCAACAAGCGCAGTCAGAATCAGTTCCAGTCGTGAGATGTTACTAAACAAACATTCCTTTCCTTTCTTTCCCTTCAGGAGAACGTGGTCCCCAACAAGCGCAGTCAGAACCAGTTCCAATCGTGCCCGATCCCGGAGTGGAACGTGGAACACGTCTGCCACTGGCTGATGGCGCTTGAGCTGGAGAAGTACACACCCCTCTTCAAGGACAAGAGCATCACCGGCTCGCAGCTTCTTACCATGGACGGGTCAAAGTTCAAGGTTCGTTACCTGACCTCTGACATAGCTGGGATTTTATGTTGGGGGCAGAGTTGGGAGGGGAACCATATTGTTTATAAGTCATGTTATGGGGCAACAGGAAGGTGTGATGGGGGGGGGGGGGGCATTGTCCCCATGTCCTCCTGGCTGCGCCAGTGTCCCTGACACCAGCATATTTGGTTTTGGCGTAAACAAAACTTGATTTATATCAGTGGGTGGGGTGGAGTGCGGAGTGCAACCATTTTCTTTATAAGTCATGTTGTGGGTTGACAGGAAAATATGTAATGTGGTGGTGGGGAGAAATAGGTGATGGGAGGTGGGGGGGGGGGGGGCAATCCCCCCCCCATGTCTAAATTTATTTGTTTTTTGTTTTTCTTTCTTTTTTCTTTATAGTGGGTGGGACATAGCCTAGTGGTAAAGCACTCACCTGACTGCATGGCCGGTCTAGAATCGATCCCAGTCAATGGGCCCATTGGGCTGTTATGATTCCAGCCACTGTAACACGACTGGTTTTTCAAAGACCGTGGTATGTGCTATCCTGTCTGTGGGATGGTGCTTATAAAATAATCCTTGCTGCTAATGGAAAAATGTAGCGGGTTTCCTCTCTTAGACTTGTTCAAAATGACAAATGTTTAACATCCAATAGCCGATGATTTCATTTCATTTCAACTTATTTTCATGCTTATATCCAATTAAGGTTCAAGCACGCTGTCCTGGGCACACACCTCAGCTATCTGGGCTGTCTGTCCAGGATGTAGTGGCCTTACATCTACCCATTGAGCCTTAAGCTCTCGCTCTGGGTTGGAGCCGGTACTGGGATGCAAACCCTGTACCTACCAGCTTAACCACAATTCCACTGAGGCCAGTAGCTGATGATTAATAAATCAATGTGCTCTAGTGGTGTACTTAAACAAAACAAACTTTAACTTTTAATTAATTTTTTTGTTTGCAGACGTTAGGTATTGTAAATAGTAAAGACAGAGAGTTGCTGAAGAAGAAGGTGAAGGAATTGAGATTGGCAATAGAGAAGGAGAAGAAACAGCAAGAGAAAGAAAGAAAGGCACGAGAGAAAGAACAGAAGAAACTACAGAAGAAGAAATAAAGTGTAATATATATATATATTATATATTAACCTCATTATGTACATACATCTTACTCACTATAAATAGCTCAAGAAGCATTCATTTTGATTGGTCATGTTCATTTGTACTGATAATGTTGATTGGTCAATATTTAATTGTACCCAAGCTGATTGGTCCAGTTCATTTTGACTCATATTAGTGATTGGTTATGTTCATTTGTATTGATAATGTTGATTGGTCATATTCATTTGTATCTACAATCTGATTGGTCAACTTCGTTTGTACTAATGCTGTTGATTGGTCATATTCATTTGTGTCCATACTGTTGGCAGGTCAGTGTTCATTTGTAACGATAATGTTGATTGGTCAGTGTCCATTTGTAAGGATGATGCTGATTGGTCAATGTTCTTTGTTCTGATAATCTGATTGGATGATCTCGGGGAGCCAGAGCCAATCAGAAGACTGATTATTGCGGCAATGCCTTTCTCAATTTGTTATATTTGCACTGACTTTTTTTCTTTTTTTTGTAACTCGTGTTTACATGGATGTGTATTACATGTTTATGGACTGTTCAGTGTCAAACGTTGTCGTCGATGTGGATTCTGTATCTACCAATGTTATCTCTTTTAGCCAGGTTTCCATAAAATCTGTAACATGACGCAGAGACTGACCCAGATCATCACACACCTAAAGGAAATGTTCGTAAGAACACAATCACAGATGGTCTGCATCTGAATTACCAAATGTTTGACATCCAATAGCCGTTAATAAATCATTGTGCTCTAGTGGTGTCATTAAACAAGACAAACATTTAACTATCTATGTCAGATTTGTTGTGGATCGAGAAAATTTAAACCTGTTTAACGTTGCAGATTTGTTACAGAACTTCTTCTGCGTCTATCTGCGTCAGTTACAGAGTTTAGGGAAGCCTGGCTTTAAATACCAGTGCTCTGTTCTATGACAGTTTGTTTTGTCACAAACCTCATGCAAGATGGAGTTTTTTTCATCATACGACATCCAGCTGGAAGGATTTAGAATTATTTTTTGGTTGTTGGTTTTGGTACCATAATCCAAGGTTCCACGTTGCATTGCATTTGAACCAAACACTGTTTAAAGAGTTACGGTTATTTCTATTTCAATACTTACGACAATAAACACTGGGACGTTAGTTAGCCCATCCTTATAGTATATTTATTGTCGTAAGTATTTTATAGAAATAGAAAATAAGGGAGAAATTTTCTTCTTTGTTTTGTGACTTCTAATTTTTCATGGAGTTGTTAATTTGGGAGTTTTAGAATATTATCTAGTTTGATTTGTAATAAACTTTAGCCTTTTAACTGTGTTCCCATGTTTTGACTCTCCACTGCCAAAAGCAAAAGAACTGGGTGTGGGCATCTACTCTGTTTAACAAAAGACAAAGACACAGATACAGATCTTTTGACGATTTTTGTCATTTTATGGCCTATGGTTGGTTGGTCAAAACAAACTGCTCTAATTTTTAATGACGAATGGAAGTAATAGAAACAGTTATGTAACCAATACATACTTTAATCTAAATTTGTAAATTGTGTATTTTTCTTAATATTTATAACATAATGCCAGATGACTTAAAATCAGCTGAAATAATGTCAGATATTTATTTAACAATGCCAGGTGACAAAAAACCCAATGAATTTGGCACCAAAACCAGTAACCAATTTGTTTTAATACTAGAGATTTGAAATGTAGAGGGGTTCACAATGTATTCACGAAACCCATCCCACCAACCTTGTAACATATTAATAAAATATATTTAGTTTATTCTGCCATGAAATGAACTCTTTATTCCACTGAATAGTGGACTGAAATACTGGTGATACTGTTTGTTTTTGGTTTTCTCAATAAATGTTTATGTCGACTTGTTGCGATAATAAGAGTAGTCCATCAAGTCACAGTTTCGTCTCGCCTTTTTGAAGTAAAAAGGTGTAATATATATGTGTTTGTAGGTATTCCTTTTTTAATGGCGATAGCGTCAATATTTGTGTTAAACTTTTTGTGTCTGAGCTCGAATGACGTGGCGCACAGCGTGTCATCACGTCCACAACGTAATTAAATTAACGGTGCGCTGCTTGCTAACGCTACTTAAGGGTTAAAAGTGTGAATTAAAGTTTCGCTTTTTAATCTGTTTAGCACAGACTTTGAGGTGCTAGATCAACAAAACGTGGTTTAGATAGCTTCAAAAAAACAATATGGGCCCTGGTTGATGGTCATCTATGTATGTTGCTGATTATTGAATAGATTGTTCAGTGACTGCAAAACATTTCGTGTGAATATATTGTGGACCCCACCGGTGCTTGTACAATATCGTAGTGTTAATATTGTGCTCCAGTGAAATGAATACAGATGACAAGTGTCGTGTGTGTAAACTATTTTTTTAATGGTTGTGTTCAATTGCATATGGCAAACAAAAACAAAAAAAAGAAAATGTTTTTATGTTGTCAATTTATTATGATCCCCAGAAGCCATGGTTCGTAACCTTCTCATCTCTACCAGCAACTTTAAACTGGTATCAGAGCAGTCCTTGTTAGAAATCTAGGGACAACACGATTGTTTAACTTGTAGTGTTAACCCTCTTTCTTCTATACTGATGGAAAGAAGTAAGGGAACACATGATTTGGTGGGTTTCGTTTTCTTTCTTCATCCCACTGCCCAGTGTGGGCAGGACGTAGCTCAGTGGTACAGCATAACTACTGTCGTCAGAGACTACAAACATAACTACTGTCGTCAGAAACTACAAACATAACTACTCTCATAAAAAACTACAAACATAACTACTGTCATCAGAAACTACAAACTTAACTACTGTCGTCAGAAGCTACAAACAACTACTGTCGTCAGAAGCTACAAACATAACTACTGTCATCAGAAACTACAAACATAACTACTGTCGTCAGAAACTACAAACATAACTACTGTCATCAGAAACTACAAACTTAACTACTGTCGTCAGAAGCTACAAACATAACTACTGTCATCAGAAACTACAAACATAACTACTGTCGTCAGAAACTACAAACATAACTACTGTCGTCAGAAACTACAAACATAACTACTCTGGTCAGAATCTAGAGTTAGTTTCAAAAACCATGTTTTCCCTTTTTTCTTTCCTTCTGTATATTGTTAAAACTAATCTGTATTATATTTGTTGAGGGTTTTTATTATTATTTTTTTTTTTATTACTTTTTTTTCTCGTGCTGAGTAGCTATGGAAACTTTTTTTAACCTGAAATTATTCAACTACCTTTTATTGTTTACTGATTTTAGTTATCATCCATGCGATCAAAATCATGTCACAATAAAACCATAAAACTATTTAATATATACCGGTATTACTATCAAATCATGATATGATAAAACCATTTAACGGACATAAATATTTCCATTACATATTAGCATAAAATCATGATACAAAACTATTTAGTTGTTTATTAATTTAAATATATCAGTGTAGAAACATGTCGTTACACAACTGTTTAACTGGATTAGATAATAGAATTGTGTTTTACTGTCACTTCTCAATTTCATACAAGTATTTAACAACAGTTTGATCAGTCGAAAACTTAAGATATCTTGTAAAATATATATTTTTTAAAATGATGTATTATAATAATTTTGACTTACTTCACACAACTTGTAATGTGCATCTATCAATGTGGCAGGTTTGGTAATTGAATTTCAGTTTGATCATGTGTTACTACAAATCATTTTGTGTGAATGTCCCTTAAAGCTATATGTTGAAAATAGTTTTAATTAACATGGAGAGACACAGAGTAAATCTCCTATATGTATATCCTTGGGATAGGGCAAGTGACAGCAAGGACCAACAGTGTTTCTGCCAGAAATAAATTTTTCGATATGGCGCTATGGAATTGAATGCAACCAGTCAACCGGGGCTGGGGGGGGGGGGGGGGGGGATCTTGGCTTGCCCAGAAAGAAAATGGGTTAGGTTTAGGGTTAGGTTTAAGAAATTCATACAGTAATGATAAGAGTCATTAATTTGTCAAAAGGTTAACTTAAAAAAATAATATCTGGAAAACACTTTGGGTATGGCGCCATACCCGTTTTACCCTCTGGCAGAAACACTGACCAAATAGCTATATTTATAAATATTTTAAAATGCGTTGAGGTGACATTGAATAAACTAGTCCTTTTCTTCAGTGTTTTCCTAAGCCATGGTTTTCTGGTAGATTGTTTCAAAAAGGGGTCCCAATAAAATTAAGCTTGCTTTTGAGTAATGAGATCCCCAGAATTTCTTTTTTTATATATATATATTTGGCAAAACATGAATTTTATACTTATGGCAAAAGATAAATTTTATACTTATGGCAAAATTTAAATGTTATACTTATCGGGTATGACAAAAAATTAATTTTATACTTATGGCAAAACATGAATATATGGTTGTCCCATTATATACATTGTAGTAGAATTTTTTTTTTATCATAATTTTAATATATCCATTAGTTGCATATAAAATAGTTTATATTGAATACTAAAACTGTATAGCCCTTTTAAGTATTACTTCCAATATACTCACTGAATCACTTGACAGATATATATTTTGTGTTCCTTTTCGTCTCCTGTTTTGTACTAGAATGATGTAAAAATTGAAAAATACTGCTAATTTATGATTTATTAAAATGCATTGGAGTTAATGTTGTTATTTTTTCTATGCTTTAGTTTTACTTTTCATTTAATACATAGTTCAACATTTATTACACCATAATCTTTTTTTGTATATATTTGCATTTGCTAACATTTATTTGTATTCTTTTCTTTTCCTTTTTTTGGTGCATGTATAGTGAAATCTGTCTAAACCAGATCATGCTGGAAACCTAGTATTTATCTAATTTAGACAGGAGTCGCGGTGTTTAGAGGGTCCCAGTTTACAATTTAGAAAGTTCGGGGCCATGAAACTTGGCCAGTTTTGACAGGATTCCAGTTTATTCAGGGTCCGGTTTAGACAGGTTTTACTATATTACAATTTGCAGGCATCATACATATAGACAAGTGACTGACTTAATTTTTTCCAAATATAGATTTACGTTGATAATGCTAATTTTGAAAAACAAACTTATATTGCATAAATTAAAGGCAGGCTTGCACATCATTGTCCTACTGAATAAATGGCGCAATAAAATATTTTCTGAAAACATATCTATTTAAATTGTCCTGAAATATACTTCGAAAATGCACAAGGCCAGATAATTATTGATTAAATGATGTCACCATAATATGATTCTTCTGATGAGTGAATATTAGTTAACAACTTGGGACCAAATTCACAACACTTTGTAACTACATTTACAGGCATTTACTAACATTTGTTGGCTATGGTATTAAAAAGATAAGCGTTTCTACATATCTCCTTCATTTGTTTAACTTTGGCTGTCTCTGTTATTAAAAACAAAAATAAAGGTTTTAGATATTTTAATTTGTTTAACTTTGTCCCTGTTATTAAAAAGCGAAGGACTTAAATATCCCTTTCATTTATCTAACTTTAGCTGTTAGTATTATTAAATAATTGAGTGTTTCTAAATATCTCTTCAGACTTTCTGCCAGAAAATAATTTGAGGGTACATAAAAACCAAAGTGCCCCTACTATTTAGTTATGTGTTTGAATGTTTTGAAATTGAACATGGTGTTTGAATGTTTTCAAATTGAACATGGTGTTTGAATGTTTTCAAATTGAACATGGTGTTTGAATGTTTTCAAATTGAACATGGTGTTTCATATGCTTTGACAAATTTTAAATAGCAGTTCTGTTACTATCATTTATCTAAAAATAATAAAAATATAGCCATTCATTTCTAAGAGTTTTCAGTATGTAAGTTTATCCTCCGTACCCTCTGGCAGAAACCCTGCTCTTTAATTAAATTTATCTTAACTGTCGCTGTCTCTGTTATAAAAAAAGATGTGGTCTCTGAATGTCTCTGTCTCTTGTCTCTTGTCTCTCTAAATGTTTTTTTTTTCTTCTTTTTTTTTTACTTGGCTAACTTTGGTTATCCATGTTATTAAAGTATATACAAAACAAATTTTTAAAATTACCTTATATCATGTGATTGGAACAAGATGCCATTGTCTCAATGAAATATTTTAGCTATTTGATTAGCTGTTGGGAAATTTGAACCAGTCTATGTAAAAAGGGGGAAATGCCGTTAGATTCAGGTCAGGTTAAGAATTAATGAAAAGAGAAAAAAAATCAACATTTTCTACAATTTTGGCTTTGCCATGTTTTAAAAAGATGCAGGTTCCAAATTGTCTCTTTAGGTTGTCTGATTTTTACTGTTCTCTCTATTGGAGGTGTCAAGTTGTAAAATTATGGACTCTAAATAAATTTCTAAAGGTCATGGTATGCACTGCCTTGTCTTGTCGGAAAATGCATATAAAAGATGTGTAGCTGCTAATGTAAAATGTAGCGAGTTACCTCTGAAGTCGAAGTGTCAGCATTACCAAATGTTTGACATCTGATTAATCAGTGTCCTCTAGCGATGTTATTAAACAAAACAAACTTGGTCATACACTCAAAATAATTCGTCTTGGGCAAGTGTTGATGTAGAGCCCTGATATTATTACATTTAAAAAAAGAATCATTTCATCAAGTAGAATGTGTTCTCAGCATAAGGTCACAAAAGCACGGGTCACATTTTATTATGTTAATTTATGTTAATGTTATGGTTACAACTGCTGGCATTGGACCCAGCATTAACATTTGTAGTTTATGTAACATTGCGATAAATGTTCTTTTTTTTTTTTTCATTTTTTTTTTTTTATAATGCATTTGTCATTGATTAGTTTCATATGTTTCCTACAACATATAGCTGACTTTTTATTATTTTTGTTTTTTGTTTATGTTAATAGCGACAAAAAACAAACATCTTATGCAAAATAATATTACCGGTAAAATGTGTTGTTTTAGTCGGTGATGTATTATAAACAGACAAACACTAAAATTTTGTGATTTCAAACTAACAGATATTTAAAAGAAGAGAAATTTGGTTTGAATTAATCTCATATAAAATTGTGATCATTTACCCCTATGGGGATTATGTACTGGGTATTTGAATTTACGTAAGTTTCTTTTGTTGATCAGTACATTTTATTTCATTTATATTAAAAACCTTCAAATTTTCAAATACAGCGATAATGTTGATTTTTAATAACCCAAAAAGTATTCTATAAAAGCATGATGGCAGAACTGTGAGATTTTTAAAGTAACGAATTGAAAGCACTCATCCTCAAGAATTCTAAGTAGCAATAGAAATTAGAAAAATCTATATTTTATATGTGTCAAAATGACTGTTATTCACTCTCAAAGAATTACGGTTGAAACATGTATGTGATGACTGGGCATTCATTTGTCAGCAAGAAATAGAAACTATTCAGGTGTTTTTGGTCTCTTTTTTTTTTAATGGCCATATTTTTCAAAGTAAAAACTTGACTTTTCAAAACAAAAATTACTAAATGAATTTAAACACTTAAGAAACCTTCAGACGACCCCTACGAAACTATATCACTGACTTTTCTTTTCTTTTCGTTTTTTAATGGCCATATTGTTTAAGGTAAAATGTTTACCTTTCAAAACAAAAATTATTAAATTAATTTTGAAAGTTACATAACCTTGAGACGGCCCCTTTAAAATGTATCACAATATTTTTTATTGCCCTTTTTTATGGCCATATTGTTAAAGGTAAAATCTTTACCTTTTAAAACAAAAATAAATAAATTAATTTTGAATCTTACATAACCTTGAGACGGCCCCTTTAAAATTATATATTACACTCTCTGTGAAAGATGACTGCCAAATGATCATGTTTATAATAACGCAGTTGTTTGAGTAGATTTAATTACACAAATAACATGACCATTAATGTTTGTTTAACAGTGTATATTTTATTCCATGTTGATTTGTTTTCAACACTAGAATGTACCTATATATTGTTTATCATGTTAGTGCCAACAACAGACAGACAAAGAGAGAAAAAACACATATATCAAAGTGATTGTCCTTAGTTTGCTGCCATTGTTAATATATTTTTGGGTAACAGGGCCGTACCCTGTTCAAAATCCTGTGGTGGGCAGGGGGCATTACTTTTTATAAAAAAATGAAACACTATACAAATTAAACCCTGAGATGTGTATGCTATTTTCTGGAGTAAAAAAAAAAAGGTGATGTAGGGCTCTGGCTAATGGAGCCTTTTAACAAATAAAGCATTTGCTTGATGTGTGGTTCATCTAGGATCGATCCCTGTCAGTGGACCCATTGGGCTATTTCTCGTTATAGCCAGTGCGCCACGACTGGTATTTCAAAGTCCATGATATGTACTATCCTATCTGTGTGATGGTGCATATAAAAGATTCCTTGCTACTAATGGAACAATATAGCGGGTTTCCTCTCTAAGACTATATGTTAAAATTACCAAATGTCTGACATCCAATAATGATTCAATGTGCTCTAGTGCATTAAACAAAACCAACTTTATAAAAGATCCCTTGTTACTAATGGATAAATGTAGCGGGTTTCCTCTCTAAGACTAAACATATATGCTAAACATATATGTCAGAATTACCAAATGTTTGACATCCAATAGCCGGTGATTAACGAATCAATGTGCTCTAGTGGTGTAGTTAAACAAAACAAACTTTACCTGTAACTGTTGGTATATGCAGTGTGTTGCCAATTGTAATAATGTATATAATGGCTCAAAGTTAATTTTATTTCCTAATATACTAAACAGCAAAAGAAATGCAAGAATTCTGAGTAGCAATAGAAATTAGAAAAACCGATATCATACGTGTGCATCTATCAAAACAACTGTTCTTCACTCTCATAGAATTATGTATGCGATGACTGGACATTCATTGACTTAACCCATTGGTCACCATTTTAAAGATTTCTTGGTTCTAATCGTAATATTTCGACATAAAATTATATTTCCGGTGTATCTATCAAAACAACTGTTCTTCACTCTCATAGAATTATGTATGCGATGACTGGGCATTCATTGACTTAACCTGTTGGTCACCATTTTAAAGATTCCTCATTAATTTGGCAGCCAGTAATAGAAATAATTTAGGTCTTGTGGGTTTTTTTGGTTTTTTGATGGCCATAGTGTTAAAAGGCATAATCTTTACATTTCAGAACAAAAATGTCCCATGATAGCAGCGAACTGGGGACTTTCTCTTGAAGTATGTTAAATAAATTGCCTTACAGCCTCCCGTTTACATTAGATTGAGTGTACACCACCGATTTGATATTTTTATACTTAGAACCGTATTCATAACCATGCAGTGTATTACAAATATTAACCTTTCCACTGACATGCCATGCATTCTATTTAAAATGTTAACCCTTATGATAAGAATGCTAAGCATTCTATTTAAAATATTAACCCTTACGATAAGAATGCTATAAATTCTATTTAAAATGTTAACCCTTATAATAAGGATGCTATAAATTCTATTTAAAATGTTAGCCTTTCTACTGAGAAAAAACATGTTCTCGTATTACAAATATTAACCCCTCCACTAACAAAGCCATGCGTTCTATTTAAAATATTAACCCTTCCTGAGAAAGCCATGCATTCTATATAAATATGAACCATTTACTGATAAACAAAAGCATGCATTTTATTGAAATAAATATTTGACCCTTCCAATGTATTTTCATTTTAAAATAATAAATAATTATATTAACCCTTCTAGTAATAAAACTATCCACAGAAAAAAGTAATTCATTCTAGTACCAAAACATTAACCCTTTTAGTGCTGTGTTTTAAATCGGTGTTTAATTTTCAAAATTGGGAGCTATTGATAGAATACACATAGCTATTGATAGAATAGATATAGTAAAACACCCCCCAGCTTGTTTCTAGTAGAATGCTAAATATTTGGTCTTAACTTTGACTTCAAATAGAAGAGTGGAGGGCAGGACGTAACCCAGTGGGAAAACGCTTACTTGATGTGCGGTTGGTCTAGGATCGATCCCCATCGGCGGGCCTATTGGGTTATTTCTCGCTCCAGCCAGTACACCACTACTAGTATATCAAAGGCCGTGTTCTATCCTGTCTGTGGGATGGTGCATATAAAAGATCCCTTGCAACTAATGGAAAAATGTAGCAGGTTTCATCTCTAGGAGTGTCAAAATGACCATATGTTTGACACCCAATAGCCGATGATTAATAAATCAATGTGCACTAGTGGTGTCGTTAAACAAAACAATTTGTAGTTTTTTCAAATAGCATGTAACATCTTTTAAACATTGTGTTCAAAGGGGTTAAATATTGGATTTCATTGGAAGGGTTAATATTGGATGAATGATTGAATATGAAAGTGAAAGTAAAACATATCACTTTTATCTCAGCAGAATGAAAATCGTAATTTATGTCTGTAATGGCTTGGGATCATATAATAAAAAAATAATATAAAAAAATGATTTGTTGTTTTGTTTTCTGTAACCTTGTAAATAAAAAAATGCTTCAGAATGTGTGTGACAAAATATCAAAAGGACAGTGGTCAAGGAACGGAACTGACCAACCAATAAAAACTCTTTTTTTCACATGAGGTGGAGGGGGGGGGGGGTGCGAAAGCTGGGAAAGGGGAACAGGATTTAAGCTCGGTGGTAAACTGATCACCTGAGATGTGATAGGCTGCAGGATCAGTTCACTCTTTGGACTCAGGAAGTTCACCCATGCCAACCAGTGCAACACAACTGGTACATCAAAGGCCATGTATGTAAGTACATACACAGGTAATCACCCCACTCTGTCTGTCTCTCTCTCTCTCTGTCTCTCTCTCTCTCTCTCGTGTGTGTGTGTGTGTCTGTGGTGTGTGTCTCATCTTTCCTTCTGTGTGTGTCTTTGTCTGTCCCTCCCCCTCACCCCTTTGTGTGTGTGTGTGTGTGTCTCTCTCCCCCTATCTGTGTCTGTCCCCATCTTTACCTCTCTCTCTCTCTCTCTCTCTCTCTCTCTCTCTCTCTCTCCATAAATGATGTGTTGAGTGCATCGTCAAATAAAACCTTCCTTCTTAAGGTGTGTCCATCGAGATGCCAAACCAAAATATATGTTGGCCATTTTAGTTTAAGGATCTCGAACTCATGACCGTAAAAATAACTGACAATTTACTGGTTATTAATATTGACGTTTTAAATATGTAACTTCCCTGAAATCGCCGCAAACTGGCATTTCAGAGCCTCAAGATTTCAAAAATATCCCGGGGAGCACGGAACCCCTAGTGTCTTACACCTTCCATGCTCGTTCGTCCCAAAAATTGATCTGTCCCCATTCCCCACCCCACCACACACACACAATCCTAGCTACGGCCCTGGAACTAGACTGTTATTTACAACTAATTTAAATGGATAATTAAGTGCATGTGGCAAGTCTAATTACCAGTAATTTAAACAAGATAATTAAATACACGACCTTGACAGATTAGTAGTTTTGACCCTGCTCGAGGGCCACCTCGAAGTCTTGGTATGATTGCATTGGATCTTGTGTCACCTACACTGCATGGAAACCGTGGTCCTCCTAGTACCGAGGTGACAGGATGCAGATAAGTGGCAGAATGCTAATGCTCCAACGAACAAAGCACTTCGGGCAAATGCTGTACCATCTGAGCTAGTGTCGGCCCGGGAAGTAAAAAAACCTATTTTGTGTAGTACCGGTAAGCCGAATAATAAATGTCCCGGGAAGTAGAAAGTCCTATTTTGTGTAGTACCGGTAAGCCGAATAATAAATGTCCCGGGAAGTAGAAAGTCCTATTTTGTGTAGTACCGGTAAGCCGAATAATAAATGTCCCGGGAAGTAGAAAGTCCTATTTTGTGTAGCACCGGTAAGCCGAATAATAAATGTCCCGGGAAGTAGAAAGTCCTATTTTGTGTAGTACCGGTAAGCCGAATAATAAATGTCCCGGGAAGTAGAAAGTCCTATTTTGTGTAGTACCGGTAAGCCGAATAATAAATGTCCCGGGAAGTAGAAAGTCCTATTTTGTGTAGTACCGGTAAGCCGAATAATAAATGTCCCGGGAAGTAGAAAGTCCTATTTTGTGTAGTACCGGTAAGCCGAATAATAAATGTCCCGGGAAGTAGAAAGTCCTATTTTGTGTAGTACCGGTAAGCCGAATAATAAATGTCCCGAGGAGAAGTAGAAAGTCCTATTTTGTGTAGTACCGGTAAGCCGAATAATAAATGTCCCGGGAAGTAGAAAGTCCTATTTTGTGTAGTACCGGTAAGCCGAATAATAAATGTCCCGGGAAGTAGAAAGTCCTATTTTGTGTAGTACCGGTAAGCCGAATAATAAATGTCCCGAGGAGAAGTAGAAAGTCCTATTTTGTGTAGTACCGGTAAGCCGAATAATAAATGTCCCGGGAAGTAGAAAGTCCTATTTTGTGTAGTACCGGTAAGCCGAATAATAAATGTCCCGGGAAGTAGAAAATCCTATTTTGTGTAGTACCGGTAAGCCGAATAATAAATGTCCCGGGAAGTAGAAAGTCCTATTTTGTGTAGTACCGGTAAGCCGAATAATAAATGTCCCGGGAAGTAGAAAATCCTATTTTGTGTAGTACCGGTAAGCCGAATAATAAATGTCCCGGGAAGTAGAAAGTCCTATTTTGTGTAGTACCGGTAAGCCGAATAATAAATGTCCCGGGAAGTAGAAAGTCCTATTTTGTGTAGTACCGGTAAGCCGAATAATAAATGTCCCGGGAAGTAGAAAGTCCTATTTTGTGTAGTACCGGTAAGCCGAATAATAAATGTCCCGAGGAGAAGTAGAAAGTCCTATTTTGTGTAGTACCGGTAAGCCGAATAATAAATGTCCCGGGAAGTAGAAAGTCCTATTTTGTGTAGTACCGGTAAGCCGAATAATAAATGTCCCGGGAAGTAGAAAGTCCTATTTTGTGTAGTACCGGTAAGCCGAATAATAAATGTCCCGAGGAGAAGTAGAAAGTCCTATTTTGTGTAGTACCGGTAAGCCGAATAATAAATGTCCCGGGAAGTAGAAAGTCCTATTTTGTGTAGTACCGGTAAGCCGAATAATAAATGTCCCGGGAAGTAGAAAATCCTATTTTGTGTAGTACCGGTAAGCCGAATAATAAATGTCCCGGGAAGTAGAAAGTCCTATTTTGTGTAGTACCGGTAAGCCGAATAATAAATGTCCCTGGAAGTAGAAAGTCCTATTTTGTGTAGTACCGGTAAGCCGAATAATAAATGTCCCGGGAAGTAGAAAGTCCTATTTTGTGTAGTACCGGTAAGCCGAATAATAAATGTCCCGGGAAGTAGAAAGTCCTATTTTGTGTAGTACCGGTAAGCCGAATAATAAATGTCCCGAGGAGAAGTAGAAAGTCCTATTTTGTGTAGTACCGGTAAGCCGAATAATAAATGTCCCGGGAAGTAGAAAGTCCTATTTTGTGTAGTACCGGTAAGCCGAATAATAAATGTCCCGGGAAGTAGAAAATCCTATTTTGTGTAGTACCGGTAAGCCGAATAATAAATGTCCCGGGAAGTAGAAAGTCCTATTTTGTGTAGTACCGGTAAGCCGAATAATAAATGTCCCGGGAAGTAGAAAATCCTATTTTGTGTAGTACCGGTAAGCCGAATAATAAATGTCCCGGGAAGTAGAAAGTCCTATTTTGTGTAGTACCGGTAAGCCGAATAATAAATGTCCCGAGGAGAAGTAGAAAGTCCTATTTTGTGTAGTACCGGTAAGCCGAATAATAAATGTCCCGGGAAGTAGAAAGTCCTATTTTGTGTAGTACCGGTAAGCCGAATAATAAATGTCCCGGGAAGTAGAAAGTCCTATTTTGTGTAGTACCGGTAAGCCGAATAATAAATGTCCCGGGAAGTAGAAAGTCCTATTTTGTGTAGTACCGGTAAGCCGAATAATAAATGTCCCGGGAAGTAGAAAGTCCTATTTTGTGTAGTACCGGTAAGCCGAATAATAAATGTCCCGGGAAGTAGAAAATCCTATTTTGTGTAGTACCGGTAAGCCGAATAATAAATGTCCCGGGAAGTAGAAAGTCCTATTTTGTGTAGTACCGGTAAGCCGAATAATAAATGTCCCTGGAAGTAGAAAGTCCTATTTTGTGTAGTACCGGTAAGCCGAATAATAAATGTCCCGGGAAGTAGAAAGTCCTATTTTGTGTAGTACCGGTAAGCCGAATAATAAATGTCCCGAGGAGAAGTAGAAGGGTCTAATTGTTTAGCATGTTCTTCATTGCTGTATGAGCACCGGCCTCGGTGGCGTCGTGGTTAGGCCATCGGTCTACAGGCTGGTAGGTACTGGGTTCGGATCCCAGTCGAGGCATGGGATTTTTAATCCAGATACCGACTCCAAACCCTGAGTGAGTGCTCCGCAAGGCTCAATAGGTAGGTGTAAACCACTTGCACCGACCAGTGATCCATAACTGGTTCAACAAAGGCCATGGTTTGTGCTATCCTGCCTGTGGGAAGCGCATATAAAAGATCCCTTGCTGCTAATCAGAAAGAGTAGCCCATGTAGTGGCGACAGCGGGTTTCCTCTCAAAATCTGTGTGGTCCTTAACCATATGTCTGACGCCATATAACCGTAAATAAAATGTGTTGAGTGCGTCGTTAAATAAAACATTTCTTTCATTGCTGTATGAGCCGTCTTTTCTTTAACAACGAAATGAGGAAGCGTACTCGCATAGGATCAGTAGCTACGGTTGTTTTTGTTTGTTTGTTTGCTTGTTTATTTTTAATACCCACAATGTAACCAGCCATTTGAATTCTTAGTATTAATATACTCTTCAAAAGAAGAAAGGCAAAACCACATTGTCGTAACATTTGGAGAATTGATTTAATTATTGAATGGTGAGTCCGATAATTACCAAATGTTGCAGGATTGTTCACAATTCACTCTAGTCCATTGTGAGTAAGTGATAGGACACACCACCAAGGTCAAGGTCATCTGGAGTCAATACCGGGTGTGGCCTCCGCGTGTGTTGACAACTGCCTGGCACCGCCTGCCCATTGAAGCAACCAGAGTACGGATGACGTCCCGGGGGATGGTGGCCCACTCGGCCTGCAAGGCTGCTGCCAGCTCGGGCAGGGTCTGGGGCTATGGTTGTCGCTGTCGGAGGCGTCGGTCCAACTCGTCCCATAGATGCTCAATTGGGTTCAAATCCGGTGATATCGATGGCCAAGGAAGGTGATTTATGTTGTTGTTCTGTAGGAAAGCCGTTGTGAGACGTGCTGTGTGAGGCCTGGCGTTGTCATGTTGGAACACTGCGTTGGCGTTGGCCATAACTGGAACGATGTGTGGCCGGAGGATCTGGTCAATGTAGCCCTGTGCATTCAGGTTGCCCTGCACGTGGACCAGGTCAGTTCTGCCAGTGTGTGAGATGGCTGCCCACACCATGACACTACCCCTGCCGAATCTGTCCACTTCCTGGACACAGTTTGCCGCATAACGTTCACCACGACGCCTATACACGCGACATCTTCCATCATGACGTCGGAGCAGAAATCGGGACTCATCACTGAACCACACCTGTCTCCATCGCAGTTGAGGCCATTGTCGATGAATCTGGCACCACTGCAGTCGGAGTCGACGGTGTTGTGGTGTTAAGATGACACCTCGAACTGGACGTCTGGCACGAATTCCTACCTCACGTAGGCGGTTCCGTACGGTCTGGTCGGATATCCTGCACAAACCTGGTATTCCTGCGGCTGTGGAGGTGGCAGTAGTCAATCGTTCCCGAAGGTGGCGTACCCGGATGTAGCGGTCCTGCCCGGGGGTAGTGACCCGTGGTCGACCGGATCTAGGGAGGTCACGTGTTTATCCATGTTGCTGGTAACGGTCCCACAGTCTGGAGATGGTGCTTGGGGACACATGGAATGCCCTGGCAACGGCCGTTCTGGATTCGCCTGCGTCTAGTCGGCCGATGGCATTGTTTCTCTGCGGTTCACTGAGACGTGGCATGTCCTGGATTGTCAACTGTCGGCCAGATACAGAGGCCAGGCAAGCGAACACCCTGCACTTTTATACTGTCGGTGTTCATGTTGCACGTGCAGACAACGCACGTGCAGTGGTGACATGGTTTGCACGTGGCTGCGTTTTTGCGAATATTCACATTTTGGAACTTTATTGTACAGTAGCTGCGTTTTATCGAATGTAACCGTGGGAATGTGTTTGGGACATGCAATGACCTTATATTCACAAAGCATGAACCGGTAGGAAACATAAAATCGGAGTTATAACCCATTTGTACCCTTTTGCATTTCTTTTTTTGAAGAGTATATTTGTACTGTAACACAGTATCAGCTCGTCGTTACCTTTTGATAGCACACACCGACAGACGTGTAATGGGGCAATTAACTAGTGCCGGGAAGTAAATATTCGTAAGTGGTAAATATCTAGCTGTCCCACTACGTAGAATTCATTTTATGATCATTTATGCAAGTTTATCTTCTTCCCGGGCCATAACCAGCCGAGGAGCTGGATCACGACCTTTTTCTTTTGTTATCTTCCTGTCAACCAGGGGCCTAATTCACAAAGGTATCTTAGACTCTGCTAGACAACAAAGCTTCCTCTTTGCAAGTCTTTTAGCATTGCACTGCGAAATCGCAAAGTTGCGAGAGTTTAGTGAATTAGGCCCCTGGGGTCGACGTTTAATAAGAGAGCGATATTTTTTTTAAATTATTATTATTAATCTGGATTTTTCAAAACTGAAGTTCTCTGAAAAGGCTGAAGAAAAGCTCGCCCCCTCTACTATGTAGTGAATTAGGCCCCAGTTATCCACAACTCCAAGGGTAGACTGTAGCCGAGTTGCAATCCGTTATACGAGCGATCGCCTTCAGTAGACTCGTTTTTTTCTCCCCACAACTGGTATATCGAAGACCATCGAACGTTCTGTTCTGCCCATATAAACGTGTTGCTTTATTAGTACGAGTTGACTTCTTCTTCTTTAACTTATTATTTTCGTGCTTGTATTTAATTAAGGTTCAAGCACGCTGTTTTCGAGCACAGCTATCTGTCCAGGACAATGGGTTAGTTGTTAGTAGTTGGTGAGAGAGAAGAGGGTGTAGTGGTCTTACACATACCCACTGAGTCGTTAAAACTTGCTCTGGTCGGGAGCCGGTACCGGGCTGCGAACCCTGTACCTACCAGCCTTATGTCCGATGGCTTAACCACGACGTCACCGAGACCGGTTACGAGTAGACTATTTGGCGGCAGCGGGTTTCCTGTCTCTTTCTATGGTCACAACCATACGCTAGACACCGAATAGCTGTAGCAAGTTGTGTACGATCTTGAAAAGTTCTTGAATAATGAAGGGGGGGGGGGGGGGAGAGGGGGGGGGGCGCAGGAAGGCCCTGAAAAATTACATGTGGCTTTGAAAAATATTTGATTTCCATACATATACATGTATCTTGAAAAGTACTTGATTTTAAATAAAACACAATAGTGTTTATTAAATCACATTAAATCGTAACTGGAATGATCACTTCGTTAAATGAGGCCCACGCTGACGCATTGGTCGTTAGGGCTGAGACCGAAGGCAACCTTACAAACATCTGTCATTCTAATACCTTGCGAACACTGGCGTAGCGTGGGTTGCCAGCGCCCAGGACAAGGCAAGTATTGCGCCCCCTAACCAGTGGACCGTTAGCACCCCCCCCCCCCCCCCCCCGAGTCCCTTCCACCAGTCTAGAATTTTGCGCTCACGCTACCCCACTGCTTGCGAAAAACAGCAAACGAAAAAGAGATTGTTAGATACTTATTACTTACACACCCGTTGGTGAGAACATCATTCGTTATTTTTGATAACACATACTTGTTTACACATGTACGTGTGCTAACAATTTCAGGACATACGACTGGCTGATCCTAGATGATGACCAGGTCACCAATGCTCCACGTCCAATGAAAAAACAGCAAGTATCAAAACCGATTACACTGTGACGTATAGTTAATCTGACAATCATTTGTCTATGACGCGTAGGTTAGCTGTAAGCGCAAAGGCTGTAAATAACTTTTAGTCCAAAAAGATGTTAAAATTTGCTTAAAAACTGGTTTTTGAGGATATGTAAGAAACAGAATAATACATTCGTGTCCGTTCGTTAGATACGTTTTAAAACAACTCGTTGCAAGATAAATTTTATTTAACGGCCACTCATGTAGTATTCTCTATAGCTTGTTATGAGTCCCTGAAAACTGAGAAATGGATTTTGAAGTCCTTCAATATATTTCAAAAATCCTGTACGAACAATGTGTAGTTTAACGTGTTGCATGGGCGGATCCAGGAAATATTTTTAGGGGGGGGGGGGGGGACCAAAAAAGAAGGGCACATTGACTCGTCAAAAGGGCACCTTACTACAAGTTTTGATATTTACAATTAATATGAATTCCTACAGTTCTACGTCATAATATACTAGCAATAATGAAGTAAATTGGCGTCACTCGCGTTAGAACCTCAATGGGGCCCCATTGAGACTCAATAACACAGACACATATCTGCAAGCTTGCGCATGTACACGAAAATCTTGATTTCATTTATCTACAATATAATTATTGTTTACTTAAAAAAAAAAAAATTCTACAAACAAAAAGGGCACTTGGACATTTTGAGGGCACTTGAACAATTTTTTGGGGGACGCGTCCCCCTGGTCCCCCCCCTTGGATCCGCCCATGTGTTGGGGTATCATTAAACAAACATTCCTTTCCTTTTCTCCCTCCCTCCCCCTCACCCCCCTCTCTCTCTCTAACTTTTATGTTACACACCAAATAGCCGTAGTTTAAAATATGCTAAGGTGTCGTTGAACAAACATTCCTTTCCTTTCACGGAACTGGCGCCCCGCACTGAGACAATCTGTTGCTCGGTAGTAAAGCTCTTGTCTGAGGTGCAATGGGTCACAAGATCAATCACTGTCAATGGACTCGGGTGTTTTCCCCCATCCCAACCAGTGCACATGAAACGCCATGGTATGACAAAGTGTATATTAAAATCTCTTGCCGCATTATCAGTTGAAATAGCCTACGTGATGCAGCAGGTTTCCTTTCGCTCGACCAAATGTCGAAAATAACTGTTAAGACATCACACAGCTATTATTTAGTAAAATAAAGCTAACGCTCTTTCCCTTTAAAACAACCCCTGTCAATGTACAGCAACTATAAGCGTACGAGGCAAGAGTTTGGGGTGGGTGGTAGTGGTGGGGGACGGCGTGTGGAACGGGGTGGGGGTATGTGCAACTGCCACCCCTAGTGCTGGAGAAAAACCTCAAATTCGGGCAAAAAGTATACAGATATTCGGACAAAATGTGCTAAACTGAGACCTTTTTACCTTGTATTTCCATCATTCTACCCTCATTAGTTGTAATCCATGTAAAAATGCGAAGAAATTCGTTTGCAACCCTATATAGCTGTTTGGCAGCAATGCTGATATGAATAAGTGTTGTTATCCAGATTAAGGAATTTTCGTTTAATTCAGGCAAAAGCCAGCCTTTCCCCAATACTAAAACTGGAGCCCGTACGCCTATTGCAACAACCATATTAACAGACTATGCGAGAGAAACAATCAGATTTCTATTCTTCAGCAGTTTATTCTATAGATAAAAAAATATATATTCTCGGTCTACTAATGGAAGCATAATGGATTTGTAATTGTGATCTTCTAGCAGACACCACTGGACAAAACAAAAATCTGAAGTTCCATTTATGAACTTATGTCGTGTAAAAGTATTAATGGATGAAAATCTGTATATAGACTCATTCCAGTTGTATATTTACCTTGTAATAGGAATTCATTCAGTGCACTTATCATCTCACTTCAATATTTAACAATGGCTTGCGCTTTTAGTTGCTTATTGGGGAAACAATGTCGTTGATTTTTTATGCTACTGGGTCATTTCGTATACTCATGTATATGGGTGTCTTTTTTTTCCGTTTTGGAACTCTATTGTAAATAATTTTAAAACTAAAACAATGCTTGAAGCTTGAATAACTGATAATTATTCCTAGGTCCAGTGCTGTATACAATTTTTTGTCTTTATTTAAATTAGTTCATTCTTCAGAAATTTGCTCTTAAAAAGGTTATGTTTCGGATGGAACAGAGACCCTTATATAAAATGTCCCTAATTGCAGTCTTTGGTACACATGTATGGGGCAATCATTAGTGCACCACGACTGGTACATCAAAGGCCGTGGTATGTGCTATCCTGCCTATGGGATGGTGCATATAAAATATCCCTTGCTGCTAATCGAAAAGAGAGTAGCCCATGAAGTGGCGACAGCGGATTCCCTCCCTCAATATCTGTGTGATCCGTAACCATATGTCCGATGCCATATAACCGTAAATAAAATGTGTTGAGTGAGCCGTTAAATAAACCATTTCCTTCCTTATGTGATGCTCGTGTGTGTGTGTGTGTGTGTGTCTGTGTGTGTATGTGCGTGAGCGCGCATGTCATGTCATGCCCTGAGATTAGTGATAACGTTGGTGTTTGGGTTGAGTTTATGATCTAGGTGGGAATTGGGGTTAAAGATTTGATTAATATTGATGATGGAATTAGTTTGAAATTGTGATTTGGATCTACAGTCCGTCCCACTGGGAACACCTTTTTTCATGCTGTGGAATTAGTTTGAAATTGTGATTTAGATCTACAGTCCGTCCCACTGGGAACACCTTTTTTCATGCTGTGGAATTAGTTTGAAATTGTGATTTGGATCTACAGTTCGTCCCACTGGGAACACCTTTTTTCATGCTATGGAATTTACTACAAGTTATTTATTTCTGAGCCGATTGTTTTCTAAGTTGCTCACAAAAATAGTATTATTTAAAAATTATTTTCAAAACACTTTTACTTTTCTTCTTACGTCAAACCAAACTGAAATTATTTACACAGATTTTTGTAGGAGAATAGGACGAACTTTAGGTTGAAACTGGACTTCAGTTTGGAATTTGGGTTGATGCTGAATTTGGTGTTAAGGTTGAAATTGGGATCGAGCTTGGACTTTGGGTTGAGGTTAAGATTGGGATTGAGCCTGGGATCAATTGGGATTGTAACTAGCGTCGTGTCAGGTTGGTTCTCGCACTTTGAAAGCTGTTCTAGGCGGCTTGGAATCAATTGGGATTGTAACTAGCGTCGTGTCAGGTTGGTTCTCGCACTTTGAAAGCTGTTCTAGGCGGCTTGGGATCAATTGAGATTGTAACTAGCGTCGTGTCAGGTTGGTTCTCGCACTTTGAAAGCTGTTCTAGGCGGCTTGGAATCAATTGGGATTGTAACTAGCGTCGTGTCAGGTTGGTTCTCGCACTTTGAAAGCTGTTCTAGGCGGCTTGGAATCAATTGGGATTGTAACTAGCGTCGTGTCAGGTTGGTTCTCGCACTTTGAAAGCTGTTCTAGGCGGCTTGGGATCAATTGAGATTGTAACTAGCGTCGTGTCAGGTTGGTTCTCGCACTTTGAAAACTGTTCTAGGCGGCTTGGGATCAATTGGAACTGTAACTAGCGTCGTGTCAGGTTGTTTCTCGCACTTTGAAAGCTGTTCTAGGCGGCTTGGGATCAATTGAGATTGTAACTAGCGTCGTGTCAGGTTGGTTCTCGCACTTTGAAAGCTGTTCTAGGCGGCTTGGGATCAATTGAGATTGTAACTAGCGTCGTGTCAGGTTTGTTCTCGCACTTTGAAAACTGTTCTAGGCGGCTTGGGATCAATTGGAACTGTAACTAGCGTCGTGTCAGGTTGGTTCTCGCACTTTGAAAGCGGTTCTAGGCGGCTTGGGATCAATTGAGATTGTAACTAGCGTCGTGTCAGGTTGGTTCTCGCACTTTGAAAGCTGTTCTAGGCGGCTTGGGATCAATTGAGATTGTAACTAGCGTCGTGTCAGGTTGGTTCTCGCACTTTGAAAGCTGTTCTAGGCGGCTTGGAATCAATTGGGATTGTAACTAGCGTCGTGTCAGGTTGGTTCTCGCACTTTGAAAACTGTTCTAGGCGGCTTGGGATCAATTGGAACTGTAACTAGCGTCGTGTCAGGTTGGTTCTCGCACTTTGAAAGCTGTTCTAGGCGGCTTGGGATCAATTGGAACTGTAACTAGCGTCGTGTCAGGTTGGTTCTCGCACTTTGAAAGCTGTTCTAGGTAGCTTGGGATCAATTGGGATTGTAACTAGCGTCGTGTCAGGTTGGTTCTCGCACTTTGAAAGCTGTTCTAGGCGGCTTGGGATCAATTGGGATTGTAACTAGCGTCGTGTCAGGTTGGTTCTCGCACTTTGAAAGCTCTTCTGGGCGGGAAGTACTCCAGTGGTAAAGCGCTCGCTCGATGCGCAGTCGGTCTGGGATCGATCCGCGTCGGTGAGCACATTGGGCTATTTGTTTTTGTTCCAACCAGTGCACCACGACTGATATATCAACGGCCGTGGTATGTACTACTCTGTCTGGGGTATGGTGCACATAAAAGAACACGTGCTGCTAATCGAAAAAGAGTAGCCCATGAAGTGGCGACAGCGAGTTTCGTCTCAGTATCTGTGTGGTCCTTAACCATATCTGACGCCATATATCCGTAAATACAATGTGTTGAGTGTGTCGATAAAGCGGCAGTATCCAGAATATTTTTTATTATTTAAGCATATAGAACAGAAAATCCAATTACGTTTGATGCATATATGACGCCGCACTCCGCATCAGTTTCACTACGCTGGCTTATCCAGGTCAAAAACAAAGCCAGTATTTTGAAAGTGGGACACTTTTGACGGGCTCGTACCGATCTCGGTTTTCATTGGCTTATCACAAGTAAAGAATTCCCCAAAAGGAGATCACGTGAGATTTCGCAATTTTTGAACAAATTTAACATATCTCCAAAACATATTTATATCCATAGAGGTATGGTACAACGCCTTTCCAGGGGTCGGTGGGTGGGGGATTTGCCTTGAAATTTTGACAGTGGCCAGCTGTTGGCATACGCGTTACATGTAAGGGGGTGCTACTAATTGCATAACCCTCTAGGGGTAGAGGAAGAGGGTACTGTATTCGATTTACGTAACATTTTTCAAGACTATATGTTATTTTTATTCATTACTTAGACCTAAAAAGGTGGTTTTTGGAAATGCGCGGTCAGTCTAGGATCGATCCCCATCGGCAGGTATATAAAAGACCATGGTATGTGATATCCTGTCTGTGGGATGGTACATATAAACGATCCCTTGCTAAAAACAAAATGTAGCGAGTTTCCAGGGCGCGTGTGCAGGGATTTCGGCGGGGTTGAGGTTATAGACTGTGTTGAGCGAGGTTTATATGGGGCCATGCTCCCCCAAAAAATACATTTCAATTTTTTTTAAGCTTGGGCAAGTAAGGGTTTCGACCTCCAATACCCTCCCCCTGCACATGCACCCGATTCCTCTCTAAGATTATATGTCAAAATTACCAAATGTTAGACAGCAGATGGAAGGAAGGATAAGATATGTTTTATTTTATTTAACGACGCACTCAACACATTTTATTTACGGTTGTATGGGGTTGGATGATTATTAAATCAATATGCTTTATCTTTGATGTCGTTAAACCCCCCCCCCCCCCAACTTTAACCTTTCCAAACGAAATAATATTTATTTGAATTTGTCGATTTTAACACGTAAAATTAAGAAGTAAAAACGTTCATTGTCTACTTTAGTATATTTTATTTTAAAAATATACACGATTAATGTGTTACTAGTATACAAACTAAACTTTGTAAGTTCTACTAACACTTTATAAAATATCAATTCTGAAATGGGAAGGTACGACTGTCGATAACACGTTGTCAAGATCAAACCGGTTTTAACTATAGACTAGTACCGTATCTTCAACCGAACGTTCTTCGTACAGCGCAAGATTTCTCTTTTAAATTTTGCGACGAACCCTACAATTTGAAATCGGCAAACGCACATGTTAACTGAAACTGACAACAGGCTGTCGTTTGTGCTTTGCCGAGCTATGGCGGCACAGGCAACGAATCAAGCGTATACGTTTGACGATATCCGTTCATAGCGAACACACACTACTTTTTTAAAAGTGCATTTGAGCTTTTATTTCACATTTGTACATGATATTATAATACGGTAACCAGAGAATGTAACTTTAAATAAACCATTACTCTCTCTGTCTCTGTCTTGAAAGCTGTTCTATAATACATCCATTAGGCTTATATAACATAGTTCATCCATATTTTCTTTTCGTATACACTAGTAAACATAAAAAAAAAAGATAGCAAAAGCAAATTATCGACGAATGGTCACCCAAAATAAAATTCTACTGTGAGCGCGGAGATGTCGCTGGATTTGATTCACGGTGTTCACAATGTTTCACTGCATCCAAGATGGGGGCCACCGACCTCGCTGATAAGTTTGACTGACGCGTGAAATGGTCAGCGGAGATCGAGACAGACAAGCTCTTATCGGCTGACACGGGTTTCGTCAAATCACCGAATCTTCCCGAGATTCCCAAAAGCTGCTCCCTGGTCGCCACGACGTCTGAGGGACAAAGATCAGCGCTGAATGACTGATTCGATTATACGTCTGCTGTCCACGATCAGCGGTAATTAAATAAACCCGAAACTACTAATCTACGCTGTATATGTTAAAGATGCATTCTCACAGTACCGGCCTCTGTGGCGCATCGGACTACAGGCTGGTAGGTACAGGGTTCGCAGCCTGGTACCGGCTCCAACCCAGAGCGAATTCTTAAGGGCTCAATGGGTAGGTGTAAGGCCACTACACCCTCTTCTCTATCACTAACCACTAGCCAACTCACAACTAACCCACTGTCCTGGACAGACAGCCCAGATAGATGAGATGTGTGTGCCCAGTACAGCGTGCTTGAACCGTAATTGGATATAAGCATGAAACCAAGTTGAAATGAAATGAAAATTCTCACAGTTAAACGAGCGAGACGTAGCCCAGTGGTAAAAGAGCTCGCTTAATGCGCGGTCGGTTTGGAATCGATCCCCGTCAGTGGGCCCATTGGGCTATTTCTCGCTCCAGCCAGTGCACCACGACTGGTATATCAAAGGCCTTGGTATGTGCTATCCTGTCTGTTGGATAGTGGAAACAAAATATCTCTTGCTGCTAATCGAAAAGAGTAGCCAATGAAGTGGCGACAGCGGGTTTCCTCTCTCCGCATCTGTGTGGTCCTTAACAATATGTTCGACGCCATATGACCGTAAATAAATTGTGCTGAGTGCGTCGTTAAATAAAACATTTCCTTCACTCTCACAGTTAAAAGTTAAAGATTGCTTTTGTTTAACAACACCACACGAGCACATTGAGTTCTTCATAATTGACTATTGGATGTCAAACATTTGATAATTTTGACATAATATATAGTAGTATTTTTCCACTATTAGGAAGGGATCTTTTATATACCATCCCACAGACAGGATACTACATACTAGTTGATATACCAGTCGTGGTGCACTGGCTACGACGAGAAATAGCCCAATGAGCTCTCCGACGGGTATCGATCCCAGACCGACCGCGCATCAAACGAGTGCTTTACCACTGCGCTACGTCCCGCCCTTTGACAGTTAAAATGACCGGCATCGGTCGTGTAGTAGTTAAACCACCGGACATCGGACATAAGGCTGGTAGGTACAGGGTTCGTAGCCTGGTATCGGCTTCCATCCAGAGCAAGTTTTAATGACTCAATGGGTAGATGTAAGGCCACTACACCCTCTTCTCTCTCACTATCCACTAATCCCATATAGCTGAGGTGTGTGCCCAGGACAACGTGCTTGAATCTAAAATGGATATAGGCACGAAAATAATTATGAATGAATACTTGGCATATGTACGGGGTATAATATGTTAAAGGTGCATTCACACGTTCCTTTATTTACGGAAGTTGCAGAAGGTAGTACTAATCAAATAACATCCAGCTGGGCCAAAGTTCAAAGGCCGTGGTATGTGCTCCCCTATCTATTATAGAAGATCATTGTAATGGGATGTGTACATTTCAGTGAAGCTGTGATAGCTGCCCCACTGGACGAATATGTTGTTGTTTCTAAGGATGATTAACCGAAGTAAGTCGTCAATAAATTTAAAAACAAATATTTTCCTAATTGTGCTCATGCCATTAATGGATGCCTCATTGTGATCATTGGATCAAAAGACACCCATGAAGATTATTTGTTTAGGAAAAGGATGTACTCTCTGAAATTCTGATGATAGAGGGTGTTTGTTGGTGTGACCTTGCTAGATATAAGTTCAAGTGCATCATGTGTGGCATGTGACTGATGTTAGAGGATGTGTGTGGGCGTGACTATGCTAGATATACGTTCAAAGACATCCATGCTAGATATAAGTTCAAGGACATCAACATTGTGTGACATGTATCTGATGTTATAGGATGTGTGTGGGCGTGACTATGCTAGATATACGTTCACAGACATCCATGCTAGATATAAGTTCAAGGACATCAACATTGTGTGACATGTATCTGATGTTATAGGATGTGTGTGGGCGTGACTATGCTAGATATACGTTCACAGACATCCATGCTAGATATAAGTTCAAGGACATCAACATTGTGTGACATGTATCTGATGTTATAGGATGTGTGTGGGCGTGACTATGCTAGATATACGTTCACAGACATCCATGCTAGATATAAGTTCAAGGACATCAACATTGTGTGACATGTATCTGATGTTATAGGATGTGTGTGGGCGTGACTATGCTAGATATACGTTCACAGACATCCATGCTAGATATAAGTTCAAGGACATCAACATTGTGTGACATGTATCTGATGTTATAGGATGTGTGTGGGCGTGACTATGCTAGATATACGTTCACAGACATCCATGCTAGATATAAGTTCAAGGACATCAACATTGTGTGACATGTATCTGATGTTATAGGATGTGTGTGGGCGTGACTATGCTAGATATACGTTCACAGACATCCATGCTAGATATGCGTTCGAGGACATCAACAGTGTGTGACATGTATCTGATGTTATAGGATGTGTGTGGGTGTGACTATGCTAGATATACGTTCAAAGACATCCATGCTAGATATACGTTCGAGGACATCAACATTGTGTGACATGTATTTGATGTTATAGGATGTGTGTGGGTGTGACTATGCTAGATATACGTTCAAAGACATCAACACTGGCTGACGTGGGCGTGTCTGGTGTTAGAGGGTGTGTACGTGTCACCAATCTATATATAAGTTCAAGGACATCAACATTTGCAGGTGCCAGAGTTTCGAGACTTTACGATCTCATGTTCAATGCATTCGCCGTGGGACGTATCTTTTAGAAAATAATGTATTAATCCGCCATTTGGTCTTGTTGCTGACAGACCCCACCCTCTGAGGAATTTATAATGATTGGCTCCTGGAATCTCACCATAACTTAGGATCTCATTCCCTTAAGTTGTGCTATATATTTTGCGACAGTTATAATATTGTTATATATTAATTTTCTTTTTTTTCCGATCCCCCTCCAAACCCAATATCCGACGATTAATAAATCAATGTTTTCTAGTGGTGTCGTTAAACACAACAAAACAAACAAACACTGTTAAGGTTGTTTATACTTATTTCTATATCCAATTAAGGTTCAATCACGCTGTCCTGGACACACACACACATCTCAGCTATCTGGACTACCTTTCCAAAGACAGTGTCAATGTTTTCTAGTGGTGTTGTTAAAATTTTAACTTTTAGATCCAGCCCTCGATGTGGTTTCAATTAATTGATTTTAAAAAATATTGTTTTGGTGTATTCCTGGCGAGTACATTAATGCATATCACCATTATGGTTATTTTTTCTCAACAAAAAAAAACAACAAGAAGAAACAAGTATTTTCCTTTGAGAGCAAATTTCCTTTGATAAAAGATTAAAATCTGGAAAAGGTTACAGAAGTGACATTTAACAATAGGGCCACGCTCTCAAGAGCCTGGCGTCAACGCTATATAATAATTAAATACAGGAATCCACTCAAGAATTCCACATTGGCGTGTGGGGGCCCGTCTCTTCTTCGCGATACGATCCGCCCCTCTGTTTAGTACCAGTGTCGCGCGGAACACTTTAATATCGTGTGACAAATTAAACTCACAATTACGCGTATCCGCCTCGCTTCTTACTCAGGTCGCGACACCGCCCATTTAAAATGTAATTTACTAAATGTAAATCCCCATACAACACGAGTCTAGGAGTTTTGTCGACTGAAACCAGTAGCGAAAGGCACGGATAGCACTGGGTTAGCCAGGATTTTGTATTGAAATGGATGCCCGTATTGGAATGGCAAATATAAAAGATGGTAGCCAAAAAAAAAAAAAAAAAAAAAAAGTCAGTGCATATTCAATGTGTTTCTGGTGCAATCTTATTAAAATTAGCTCCACTATTACATGTGGATCTAACAACAACCCGTTGGAGCTCATGTCCAGTTGACCTTTCATTCGACCAGTCAAAACCTTACTTGCAAAATCATGCCAGTGATTTGAAAAGAATTTGAAAACATTCGGGATTATGCCGAGGGTATACGAAATGATTCGGTTGAATTACGAAGTATGCCGGAAACTAATTTCAATATAAAATTTTATATAAAATTCGTTTCAAGACAAAAAAACCCAAACCGTGATGGTATAGCCATAAAATCTGTTTATACTAGTATACAATCCAGAGTTTATTACTACACTTTTTTCTCTGTTTTTTCAATGTTGAAATAGACAAACAAGTTCGCCTATTCCATAAATAATCTCGCCAATATTTTTAGAATTTGTATGCTCCCGAATAACGCTATAAAAGGTGAAGTGTAATTGGTCGATATTTAAATTGTTATTTATAGATGAAATGTCACCTGGACATGGGAGTTCACGCAATGCTGTTAGATCTACTGGTAGACCAGTAGAGCTAATTGTAATCAGATTGTTTCTGGTGGTCCTAATAAATGTAATATACGTAGCCCAGTGGTAAAGCGTTCGCTTGATGTGCGGTCTGTCTAGGATCGATCCCAGTCGGTGGACCCATTGGGCTATTTCTCATTCCAGCCAGTGCTCCACAACTGGTGTGACAAAGGTCGTGGTATGTACTATCCTGTCTGTGGGATGGTGCATATAAAAGATCACTTGCTGCTAATCGAAAAAAGTAGACCATGAAGTGGCGACAGCGGGTTTCCTCTCTCAATATCTGTGTGGTCCTTAATCATATGTCTGACGCCATATAACCGTAAATAAAATGTGTTGAGTGCGTCGTTAAATAAAACATTTCCTTCCTTCCTTTTTTAGTCCAAACTAGATTTGTACCTCGATATTCGTATTTACATGTATTAAGAACGAATATAAACCTTTAACAGGACATTCCTGAGTTTGCTGCAATTTTTACGATGTTATCGACTAATGAAATATTCTACGATTAAACTTACATATTAAATATATTTTCTTGTTTAGAATATTAGTGGTTGTATATTAAACGTGTTTCTGGTCGTTCTATTATTTGTACTAAGTTAAATTAAATTTTATTTCCTAAAATATATGTTTTCGTACGTACGAAATTATTTGAAGACAAAATCCAATTTGGGCTTCTTACACATATTAAGAAGACCAGAAATGCATTGAATATACAGACACTGATATTCTAAACAAGAAAATATATTTAATATGTAAGTTTAATCGTAGAAATATTTTATTAGTCGGAAACATCTTACTCAGGAATGTCTCTTTAAAATGTAGTTATGTTTGTATTTTGCTTTAATAAATGACGTTATACTAGTATGGTAAAACGATGTTTATATTATATAGTAAATGATCGTAATAATATTATGAGGCTGGATTGTACACGAATCTCCTCGGGAGTGGCTGTCCTCTTATAGACGAGGCACTGGGTATAAATTCACGGAATCTCACTGTTTTGCAAAATGCCAATTTGACTCCATTGTGCAGGGATACGGTCCTAGGCCCAGTTTCACAAAACATCGTAAGCCTAGTTTTACACGTAAACGTAAATCTACGACTAAAACACAATTCGTATTACTATCATAGTACAACAAATATAGTTTTAAGTACACATATTTGATTTTCTTTTGTCATTAAAATGTTCCATCTTCCGTATTGATGTAATTTTCTGTGTGAAACAGATGCCAAATACTTGTATACTTATGTCAGGTAAAACTGCTAGTCGCAGACGTAAACTTACGATGTTTAGTGAAATTGGCTCCTGATCACGTATTACGGTTTTCTCATTCAAACTGATTAAAATGGTAAATGTGTTTATATTTTCCGTTAGTAAATAATGTTAATAATAAGGTACAGTGAGTTTGTGAGTATTTTAAAAAATCTACTTGTGTTAGTATTTTGCCTTAGTAAATGATGTTATAATATGTTGAAGTGAGATTGTGAGTTTATTCAAACTGTAGTTGTGTTAGTATTTTGTTTTAGTAAATGATGTTATAATATGTTGAAGTGAGATTGTGAGTTTATTCAAACTGTAGTTGTGTTAGTATTTTGCCTTAGTAAATGATGTTATAATATGTTGAAGTGAGATTGTGAGTTTATTCAAACTGTAGTTGTGTTAGTATTTTGTTTTAGTAAATGATGTTATAATATGTTGAAGTGAGTTTATTCAAACTGTAGTTGTGTTAGTATTTTGCCTTAGTAAATGATGTTATAATATGTTGAAGTGAGATTGTGAGTTTATTCAAACTGTAGTTGTGTTAGTATTTTGCCTTAGTAAATGATGTTATAATATGTTGAAGTGAGATTGTGAGTTTATTCAAACTGTAGTTGTGTTAGTATTTTGCCTTAGTAAATGATGTTATAATATGTTGAAGTGAGATTGTGAGTTTATTCAAACTGTAGTTGTGTTAGTATTTTGCCTTAGTAAATGATGTTATAATATGTTGAAGTGAGATTGTGAGTTTATTCAAACTGTAGTTGTGTTAGTATTTTGCCTTAGTAAATGATGTTATAATATGTTGAAGTGAGATTGTGAGTTTATTCAAACTGTAGTTGTGTTAGTATTTTGCCTTAGTAAATGATGTTATAATATGTTGAAGTGAGATTGTGAGTTTATTCAAACTGTAGTTGTGTTAGTATTTTGCCTTAGTAAATGATGTTATAATATGTTGAAGTGAGATTGTGAGTTTATTCAAACTGTAGTTGTGTTAGTATTTTGCCTTAGTAAATGATGTTATAATATGTTGAAGTGAGATTGTGAGTTTATTCAAACTGTAGTTGTGTTAGTATTTTGCCTTAGTAAATGATGTTATAATATGTTGAAGTGAGATTGTGAGTTTATTCAAACTGTAGTTGTGTTAGTATTTTGCCTTAGTAAATGATGTTATAATATGTTGAAGTGAGATTGTGAGTTTATTCAAACTGTAGTTGTGTTAGTATTTTGCCTTAGTAAATGATGTTATAATATGTTGAAGTGAGATTGTGAGTTTATTCAAACTGTAGTTGTGTTAGTATTTTGCCTTAGTAAATGATGTTATAATATGTTGAAGTGAGATTGTGAGTTTATTCAAACTGTAGTTGTGTTAGTATTTTGCCTTAGTAAATGATGTTATAATATGTTGAAGTGAGATTGTGAGTTTATTCAAACTGTAGTTGTGTTAGTATTTTGCCTTAGTAAATGATGTTATAATATGTTGAAGTGAGATTGTGAGTTTATTCAAACTGTAGTTGTGTTAGTATTTTGCCTTAGTAAATGATGTTATAATATGTTGAAGTGAGATTGTGAGTTTATTCAAACTGTAGTTGTGTTAGTATTTTGCCTTAGTAAATGATGTTATAATATGTTGAAGTGAGATTGTGAGTTTATTCAAACTGTAGTTGTGTTAGTATTTTGCCTTAGTAAATGATGTTATAATATGTTGAAGTGAGATTGTGAGTTTATTCAAACTGTAGTTGTGTTAGTATTTTGCCTTAGTAAATGATGTTATAATATGTTGAAGTGAGATTGTGAGTTTATTCAAACTGTAGTTGTGTTAGTATTTTGCCTTAGTAAATGATGTTATAATATGTTGAAGTGAGATTGTGAGTTTATTCAAACTGTAGTTGTGTTAGTATTTTGCCTTAGTAAATGATGTTATAATACGTAGTGAAGCCTGAGATGTTATAATATGTTGAAGTGAGATTGTGAGTTTATTCAAACTGTAGTTGTGTTAGTATTTTGCCTTAGTAAATGATGTTATAATATTTTGAAATAATATGTTGAAGTGAGATTGTGAGTTTATTCAAACTGTAGTAGTAATGATGTTATAATACGTTGAAGTGAGATTGTGGTTGCCTTGGTAACTGATGTTGTGTAAGATTGTGATTTAGTAAATGATGTTATAATATGTTGAAGTGAGATTGTGAGTTTATTCAAACTGTAGTTGTGTTAGTATTTTGCCTTAGTAAATGATGTTATAATATTGTTGAAGTGAGATTGTGAGTTTATTCAAACTGTAGTTGTGTTAGTATTTTGCCTTAGTAAATGATGTTATAATATGTTGAAGTGAGATTGTGAGTTTATTCAAACTGTATGATGTTATAATATGTTGAGGTGAGATTGTGAGTTTATTCAAACTGTAGTTGTGTTAGTATTTTGTTTTAGTAAATGATGTTATAATATGTTGAAGTGAGATTGTGAGTTTATTCAAACTGTAGTTGTGTTAGTATTTTGCCTTAGTAAATGATGTTATAATACGTTGAAGTGAGATTGTGAGTTTATTCAAACTGTAGTTGTGTTAGTATTTTGCCTTAGTAAATGATGTTATAATACGTTGAAGTGAGATTGTGAGTTTATTCAAACTGTAGTTGTGTTAGTATTTTGCCTTAGTAAATGATGTTATAATACGTTGAAGTGAGATTGTGAGTTTATTCAAACTGTAGTTGTGTTAGTATTTTGCCTTAGTAAATGATGTTATAATACGTTGAAGTGAGATTGTGAGTTTATTCAAACTGTAGTTGTGTTAGTATTTTGCCTTAGTAAATGATGTTATAATACGTTGAAGTGAGATTGTGAGTTTATTCAAACTGTAGTTGTGTTAGTATTTTGCCTTAGTAAATGATGTTATAATACGTTGAAGTGAGATTGTGAATTTATTCAAACTGTAGTTGTGTTTGTATTTTGTTTTGGTAAATGATGTTATAATACGTTGAGGTGAGATTGTGAGTTTATTAAAACTGTAGTTGTGTTTGTATTTTGTTTTAGTAAATGATGTTGTAATACGTTGAGGTGAGATTGTGAATTTATTAAAACTGTAGTTGTGTTTGTATTTTGTTTTAGTAAATGATACTATAATAAGATGAAGAGATAATGCACCTTTAACAACAAAGTCAAATTCAACATAAATCCACACGAAGACAAATGTTTTACTTCATGAATTGGACCGTTTTGTCTGACGTAAGTCAGAATGAATGAATGACTGACTGACTGGACTGACTGACTGACTGACTGACTGAGTGAATGAATGGATGAATGCACTGTCGTAGAAACCGGAAGGGGGGGGGGGGGGCATGTTCCCCCACTTTTTATATATTTTGCTTTATATTTGCTTTAAAATAGTGTAAAAGTGTGTAAATATAAAAGTGTGCCCCCACTTTTTGGAAGGATGGATGGATGAATGTTTAACGACACCCCAGCACGAAAAATACATCGGCTATTAGGTGTCAAACAAAGATAAAGAAGAACGAATGATACATAGGTCGGAGGTCATGAAATAATGACAGCAAAAGGAGGAAAGTTATAATTCAAGAATTTGACACAAATTTATTCCAGAATAACGTTGGTGGGTCAACACCAGATCAGAAACCCGTTAATACACAGCCTTCCTTACATGATCATACAAAGTAAGAATCTGCACATGTAAAGATAAATACATTTATTTAATATCGATAAGAACAGAATTAGACAACATAATAATTATTCTATTAAAAACTGTCGTAGAACCATTTAATAAGGTGTTAGGTGACCGTATATTTATGAGCATGACTACGGTAAGATTGCAGACGACTATGTATTAAAATAATCGTTTCACAGATTACGTTGTATTTAGCTTGCAACTGAATTCACGAACATTGTTTTACAGGGAGCAAAATGCATGCTAAAATACAATAAAACACATAGACCCATTTCCAAAAAATGGAGCACCATTAGAAAAAGAACTGAAATTCTAATTGTTCTACCGATTAGGGGATTATGTTGTTGTGTTACGTTGTATACATCTTGCAACTGAATGTGTGCATATTAGTTTTAAAGAGAGCAAAATGATGTTTAAATACGACAGAACACATCTAGACCCATTTCCGAAAAGGAAACCATTAGGAAAGTATTACAGTCCTAAGTCCTCATACCAATTTAAGGATTATATAATGTTATTACTTCCCATACAGCATACAACTGAATTTGTAAGCCTTGTTTTAAGGCAGCAAAATGTATTTAAATGCACAAAGGACATTAACCCATTTTAAAAAAGAGAAAAGAAAAAGGAGAGAACCATTAAAAAATTACTGAAATCTTTGTTCTTATACTGTACACATTATCGAAAATTTAAAGGCACCTGGTCCACTACAAACATACGTAACTTTAGAGACATAATCCACAAAGCTCTCAAGCTCTTTTAATCACCATCATAGTCTCTGCACTATTTCTCGCTCCAGCCAGTGCACCACGACCGGCACATCAAAGGTCGTGATATGTGCTATCCTGTCTATGGGATGGTGCATATAAAAGATCCCTTGCTGCTAATCGAAAAAATTAAATGTGTTGAGTGCGTCGTTAAATAAACCATTTCCTTCTTTCCATAGTCCCTGCAAGTCCTTTTTTTGCACTGCAAGATCACTTAGTTGTGAAAGCTAGAGAAGTGGGTTCCTGGGCCCCTGTTTTACAATGCGATCTTAGCGCTAAAATCACTTTAAATGCATATCTACCATATGCGCTTAAGATTACCTTAACGGTAACACCGCTGCGTAAAACGGGGTCCAGGTCGACACACGATACGATTGCCTAGTGCGAGAATAGCAACGAGAATAACCGATTGCATACAACAACCGATGAAATCCGAGTGTTTGTTTAGTCAATCGGCTATTTCCGTGGCTATTCTCGTACGAGGCACTCGTATTGTATGACTGACGTCGCGTTTACTGTCTTTTACTTTGATAATTTCATGTCTGTCCATTCCGTGCATTCTTATTTGTCCCAATATTTTTAAAAGCTCAAGACGGTACCCTGACGTGGTCTTTTTATTGGCGGACTCAGAGACGGGAGGAATCATAGAAATCCCGTAATCCACCATCCACCAAATGTCCTTTTTAATGGCCTTTTAAAAAATATATTCGTCATCACAATCCCACTAAATTGTCCTCAAAACGCGTCTCTTATCGTCTTTATTTCAAAATTTTATGGGGAGCATGCCTCCGAACCCCCTTCAGATCCCCATCCCCTTGAAAAGTTCGACTCATTTGCTTTCCACAAACTCAAACTTGCTGTTTTAAGAATTTTGTCCCCAACCCCCCCCCCCCCCCCACCCGTTTACAAAATCATGGATCCACCCCTACGTTTCGCGCGCACCAGTATTTTGCTGACGCTGTTGTTTTGAAAGTACCATTTACAAATGCACACAATATACAATTCAGATAACTTTAAATGGTCGTGAAATCTCTCGTCTCCAGACAATGTTTAAACAATTCCTGGTTGTTGACTGCTGGGCGATTTTGTAGGTGATAACATCATCATAAATATCATTTAACGTTTTAAGTAAGAAACTAAGTTTTAAGCAGAAATACCAAAAGAACCAAGTGCCTTTAAAGTATACTCTTTGGAAAATGTTAAGCGCCTCCTGCAAAAGTTCATCATTGTTGAATAGAATATTGTGGGAGAATTATAAGATACACCCATTCCAGGGTGCGCTAAACTGTCTGAATATGCGAATCTGACCCCTCAGAAAGTGATAAAGGTACGTTATCACAACGCAACTTATAATAACAGCCTGATGCTTTTTAAATAATAGTAATCTTACAATAATAATAAATTGAATTTAAATTAAAAATTGTAATCTTTCAGACTTCCCTCGAAAATGTTGTGAACATATAAAATCGTAACTACAATCTAGGTATTCTTTCAATACATCTCGCTCGTACATTTTCGAATCGTTTTCAATTATTGTACCGTGAGTACGTACCTATAACACTTTCGCATTTCATATCTCTAGACGTACTTGTAAGCCGGTTTTTAGTAATGACAGAACAAACATTCGGAATTCCTCGGCCAATTCTACGAATCATGTCTCGGATGTACGACAGTGGGCGTCATGTTGGATCTACATTTTCCTACAGAGTAACATTAACAAAATGATTTCTCCCTTGGGAAATTTGCTTTTACCATATCCATTTGGCAATATAGTCTTAACTTTTAAAATACTTCTTTTATAGTCTGTATTAATTCTATTAAGCTATGGCTATGTTGCCGTTATGAATAAAGGAAACAATTAAAAAACAAAATCTTCCTACGTCATTATTGAGCTATTACTTTTATACACATTGTCTGATTCTCTCGGCGTAACGAAAACGGCTGGCAAAAATGTCCGTGCTTATATGGAATTAAGGTTCACACACACGTTGTAACTGGAACACTTCCCAACTATTTGGGCTGTCTATCTAGGACAGGGGGTTAATGATTAGTTGTTGTCAGTTAGTGAGACAGAAGTCGGTGTAGCCAAATATTTAGTTTATGGAACTGTCCGAAATATAATTCATATCATAATATTTGAAGTCTACTGAATATATTGACATAGTTTAAATACATTTGATGTATACACTGAGAAATATGATTAAATATCACTTAAGACAATATCAGTGGCTAATTCTAGTTTATATTCCAAGATTCCTTTATCGTTGTTGGGTCGTCTGCGATAATAAAAAGAATATTTTATATATACATATACATACATACATACATACATACATACATACATACATATGTATATGTATATATAAAATATCCTTTATGTATATACATGTATATATAATGTCTCTGCTTGATGGAGAAGTTATTTATCAGAATATAATATGCTCCATAATTAAAATGCGAAATCACAGGAAAAAGAAAGACAGTTCACATTTTTACACTGTTAGCTCTAATGTCATGCGCGCCAGTCACGTGATAGCTTCAAAACGTCTTTTGATTGGTTGGAGACTAATTTGAATGTTACCACTTGACATTTTAAATGAATCACCATTTTGAATATGTGGTTTTTGCACAAATAATATGTGTTATCAAGGAGTGCTAAATATCGTTAAAGAGTCAAGCAAAAGAAACAAAATTAGTTGCAACGAAAGCAGTTGTTCTGTTAGACAGTTAGAGGTTACACGATGACGTCACAAAAGGCATTTTAAACGACTAAAATGGAGATCTTTGCACATTTTACAACATAAACCTTTCAGTAATACGAATTAGTCTTCAAACTGGACTTCAAAATAATCCTGAATCGACGGACATATTTTAAAACTAGCATCACTAAAATCCAAAAGTAGAGATAGACTGTTTTATTTGTAGAATTTTCAACTTTCTCTTCTGTGTCGTCTTTTCCTCCACCGAATCTTGTTGATCAAGTTCCATGATTTGTTTTTAGCACAATTTGAGTTTCCCGATGTTCTCTCGCCAACATTGTCGTGGACGAAATTTGGAGGGTTTGGAGCACCCATTGTTTGGGTACATCACTGGTCAAGTCTATTGTATATTTCACTGTTACTAATATATCCGTCATCTGAAATAAGAAATAAGAAATAAAAAACATAAATACAGTAGTAGTAGTAGTAGTAGTAGTAGTAGTAGTAATAATAATGAAATCTTTATTTATAGCTCAGTTAGTTCTAGACTATTCTCCCCTGAGGTCTTCTGACTAATTATAATAATATATAGAGGATATTTCATGGTTTTTTTTGCCAAATATGATTTATATTTCATCGAGTGAAGTTTGCAATCATATCTCACGAGTCGCGCTTGCACGACGAGTGTGATATGATTGCAAACTTAACGAGATGAGATATAAATCATATTTGACAAAAACACCCATGAAATTTTCTATTTATTATATAACTTTTGGCAATTTAACTTTATTTTTAAAATGCCAGCAGCAAAATAGGTCCGGCTTTCTTACGGTGAAGATAACACTTTCTACAGTGACGATAACACATTTTAGAGTGAAACAGTAAAATTTTCACTCTAAAATGTGTTATCGTCACTGAGTGACTGATAACACTTTTATTTCACTGATATTTTAAGATATTTCACTAAATGTTATATAATAAAAGGATATTAAAAATTTTCACGCAGTGCAATAACTGACATTTAAAGTTTGTTTTGTTTAACAACATGTCCATAGTACATTGATTAATAAATAACCGGCTATTGGATGTGGAATCAGAGGAACCCGCTACATTGTTTCATAAGCAGCAAGGGTTCCTTTATATGTTCTTCCCCACACACAAAACACCACATACGGTACCCTTGATATACTAGTCGTGGACGTATCAACAGTTATTGAATGTCAGATATAATTTGGGTCATTGTGACTCGTAGTTAGAGGAAATCATTTGTTTTCCAATAGCAGCACGAGATCTTTTATATTGACTTTCCAAGACAGCGTAGCACATACCACGGTATTTCATATGTAAAACGTAGGGCACTTGTTGAGACGGGGGAAACCTATTGACAGGAAATACTAATTCATTAGTAGCCAGGAATAATCATGTTCATTGACAGTCCTGGCAGGAATTTTGCATTCATTAGTAGCCAGGAATAACCATGTTAATTGGTATCCTGGCAGGAATATTCGCATTCAGTGGTGGCCAGGAATAACCATGTTAATTGGTAGCATGCCAGGAATATTCTTATTCATTAGTAAGCCAGGAATAACCATATCCATTGGAAGTCCTGGCAGGAATATTTGCATTCATTAGTAGCCAGGAATAACCATGTTAATTGGTAGCATGCCAGGAATATTCTTATTCATTAGTAAGCCAGGAATAACCATATCCATTGGTAGTTCTGGCAGGAATATTTGCATTAATTAGTAGCCAGGAATAACGAAGTTAACTGGTAGCCAGGAATAAGCATGTTCGTTACATGAGTGCCCTATGCGTCAGACAGATACGGAAACATTCTGGCCAAATATTGTTTACATCCAAATAATCCTGGATATCCTAATTATCCAAAAATCATATATAATTCTGAATTCATTGCGAACGCTAGGGATTTCTCGCTCTCCTGAACGCGCTAAATACTAATATTATTTCCGACAGATTCCTCGATTCACTTACCATTGGTGTCGACGAACGTCTTCACCAGAGCGAATGCTAACGATGGGTTTTCTACGATCAGCTGCGTCAAGTCTTCCACCGTTAACGTGTCACTGCAAAAAACAAAACACAAACAGTATTAATATTAAAACCCAAAATCTGCTATCTCAGCAAGTCTTCAACTGTTAACGGATATCGACAATAAACAAAACACAAACAATATTAATATACCCAAATTATGTTAAAACGTTTGGTTCCCCACTTTTACCCAAAAATGCTCCTACGGCCTTAAATAAGGCCTTTTTTTTTTAGAAATCCGTGTAGACTATATTACAAATATGATCTCTCAACAATTCTTTCACTGTTTTAACGATTTAGTTTTTACAATAAACAAAGCACAGACATTTAGCCGATGATGAATAAAGCAATGTGCTGTATGTGGTGTCGTTAAACAAAACAAACGTGTAAATGACAAAACGACCGTCGAAGAAGACCTAAATCAGATGATGTCGGAATTGTTGGTCAAGATGACATTTGAATACTAAAGTCTGGTTCAGATCATATCTAACTGATATGTGTTAGGAGATCCTTGACTGGAGACTTCACCCCTCTTGCTCCGCCACAAAGAGGATTGCCACTTACTAGTTTACTGGAGATATTTCATCCCTCTTGCTCCGCCACAAAGAGGATTGCCACCCACAGTCTAGTTTACTGGAGAATATTTCATCCCTCTTGCTCCGCCACAAAGAGGACCGCCACCCAGTCTAGTTTACTGGAGATATTTCATCCCTCTTGCTCCGCAACAAAGAGGATTGCCACTGGAGATATTTCATCCCTCTTGCTCCACCACAAAAAGGATTGCCACTTATAGACTAATTTACCGGAGATTTCACCCCTCCTGCTCCGCCACAAAGAGAACCGCCACCCAGTCTAGTTTACTGGAGATTTTATCCCTCTTGCTTCGCCACAAAGAGGACCGCCACTGACAGTCTAGTTTACTGGAGATTTCGTCCCTCTTGATCCGCCACAAAGAGGACTGCCACTCACAGACTA